>NW_012102210.1:480883-514993 GCF_000951045.1 Mandrillus leucophaeus
CTCCCAGGTTCAAGTGATTCTCCTGCCTCAGCCTCCCTAGTAGCTGTGACTACAGGCACATGCCACCATGTCCAGCTAATTTTTGTAGTTTTAGTAGAGACGGGGTTTCACCATGTTGGCAAGGATGGTCTTGATCTGTTGACCTTGTGATCCACCCACTTCAGTCTCCCAAAATGCTGGGATTACAGGCATGAGCCACCGTGCCCAGCCTACATCCATCTTTTCTATCCATCATTTCTGTTCTGTGGTAGGCCTGGGATCATCTAGATACACCACTGTGTTGCTGGGGGCAGCAGGAAATGCTATGCTAGAGGGTCGGGGGGTGGTCCCCCTGCCTCCTGCCTCCCTCCTTCCGCTCTGCCACATCCTCCCTGCAGCAGTGAAGTTTAGAGCTGCTGCTGGCTGAAATGAGAGGGAAGGGCAAAGAGGAGAAAGAAAACCTAAGTTAATATCTCAAAACTTGCTCCCATTCCCATTATATGTCTGAATATAAATGTTTCTCTGAGCCACGCTCCTGCCCTAGCACAGCACCGAGGCCATGGGAGAGAGGGAAGATGTTCAGGAAGAGATTAGTTCACAGTGTGGAGGGAGAGATGAGGGAGCTCTCCGAGGCTGTCTGGATGGTGTACTTCCCATTCCCCAGTGGGGACACTGTATGGCCCCCTTCCTAATTACTTAGAGTGCTTTCAAGCTAATTAGCTGAGAGCACTAATAGGATTTCACAGAGGGGCTTCCTGGCATATGGCTCGGATCCTCCCTGGGTACACAGGGAATGGTGTTTGGGAAGCTCAGGGAGTGACAGGTGGGTTTGGTGACATTCAGGAAATTATGCAGACTTGCTCAGTGCTGGGCCTGGGGCCCTGATTCATGGCAGTCCTTGGGAAGGCCAGGGCCAGGGAGGGAGGACAAATGTGAATTAGTGATCATAGGAGTGTGTTCCTCCAGCCCGCTTTGAAACTCAAGAGCCTTTAAAAAAAACAGAGTACAGATGAGTTTCCAGAGGGTTCTGCCTCCCGGCAGCTGCTTTGTGCAGAGAGGTGGAGGAGGAACTTCGCTGGACTCCACCGAGAGTGCAGAGTGCAGCTCTGTCCCTTGCTTGGGCAAGTCACTTCTCCTATCTGAGCCTCAAGTTCCTGTCCATGAAACAGGACAAACCTCCTCTCCTAACTGTGTGGATTCAATGAGATCATGGGTGGAAATTCACCTGGCTGTGTCTGATATAACATAACTGCCGAATATAGCTAGCAGGCCACTGTCCTCACTGTCCTCGGCCAAATGAAAAACATGCTGAAAGAGACACCAGCATGGGGCAGTGGCAGGGAGGAGAAAACGGCCACCCACTCCTGTCCTCACACCTGCAGGGAGGTGCCTGCAGGAGGAGGCATTGAAACAGGAGCCTGGAAAATGAGAAGGTCTTCAGGACGAAGAGAAAGGGAGAAGGCAGGCCCTGTGTCCAGAGCGGCACGAGCAAAGGTTCTGAGACAGGAAAGCATCCTCGGGCTCTGACAACAAGGCTCCTTATGCACTGGAAATGAGAATAGAATGACAAGTGGTGGGTGCTGGGTGTTCTGTTAAGAACATAGACTTTATTCTGTAGGCCATGGGGAGCCCTTGATTTTTGAGGAGGTGACTAGCAGGATATGATTTGTGTCCTGGAAGCACAGATTTGGTGAGATGTGGAGAGAAGTTTGGAGAGGGCAAGACTAGAGCCAGAAAGGCCAATCCAGGTGAGAGGGGCTGGGAGGGCTGGAAGGGGAGGGTCGAGAGAGGCAATGGTAAGTTATGGCTGTGCAGAAATAGGTGGGGGATGGTCTAGGACAATGTCCAAGCAGCTTATCAGGAAATGTGGGGGGGCCTGGAGAGGCTGTTACAAAGATTGGAGTCAGAATTGGGGAGCAGCAAGCATGAGTGGGGTGATGAGTTGGTGTCTGGACGCAGTGGGTTGGAGGAGACCATGGGCCATCCAGGACATGCCAGCAGCGGTGTGGGTCTGAACCCCAAGGAGGGATTTGTTCAAGTTATTTGTTTGGGGTTTTCCATCCTCCCCAAGCTTGGGGCACTGTTGAATGGGCATCCCACACCTGGGTGTTGGCCGTGGAGGCTCGGGGCAGCCCTGGCTGAATGCTGTGTGACCGGCTCCATTGCCTCCTTCACCTCCCATGCTGTGTGCTCCGGTGGGCCCACAGCAGGGTCTCTGTGAAGCGTGGGGCTCAGCTGTTCCACCTCCTCCACCACACCCCAGAGTCGGTGTCCCTCTCTGGGGCATGGGCACTGTGGCTCTGCTCCCCTAGACTTCATATCCTCACCTTGCCAAGATCTTCACGTCAGCCACAGAGAAAGTCCCTCAGGATGGCTACGGGGGGGCTCAGCTCCCCACACACTCTGATTTTGATTTTTAAAAGTCCTGCCCTTTCAAATCTCAATTTCCTCCTCATTTGAAAAGCTATTTAACAGCTACTTGGGAGGCTGAGGCAGGAGAATGGTGTAAACCCAGGAGGCGGTGCTTGCAGTGAGCTGAGATCTGGCCACTGCACTCCAGCCCGGGCGACAGAGCGAGACTCCGTCTCCAAAAAAAAAAAAAAAAAAAAAGCTATTTAAAGATAAATTTAATCTCCCTTATTGGACTACTCAATGATTAAAAATGGAATTGGATGTTTGACTCTCATGCTCCCCGGCATGAGTGAGCTGTGCAGAGGCTGCAGAGGCAGCACCGGCAGCCTTCAGATGGCTCCCGAGGCCTGGCAAGGGGATGCATATAGGCTTTCCCAGATGTCACCAGGAGAAGCAAGCTGCTCTCTGGGAAGAGGCAAAGGTCAACATTTGCAACCTGGGATTTCATTGAAAAGAATATCTGGCAAATTCCCACTAATTGAGCAACTGATTCAGAGAACCCCACACACACTTATTCTCTCCTTAGATTTTATAATCCTCATTCAACAAGCACCATTCATTCAATAAACTCTTACTGAATGTCTCCTTGTGTGTCAAACATTGTGCCAGGCTTTGGGGACACAGATGTGAAGACAGGATTGCACATGGAGGAACCTGGATGTTGGAGCCCCGCAAAGGGAACACAGCATAATCCCACCCCTTTGTCACCTATGCCAATCATGGAATGGATGCCCCCAGCCTCAGTGATGGCTTCTGAAGTGGGAACGTGACCTGAAGTGTTCTAATCAGAGCACCACCCAGGACTTTTGTTCCACGTCAAAGAAAAAAGAGCTTTCTTCTTCTGGATGCTGCAGAAGGTAGGTGCGATACCTGGCACAGCTGCAGTCATTTTATGCTATAAGCAAGGCTGGAGGACAGAAAAGGAAACAATTACATAGAAGAGAGGAGAGCCCTGGGAATGCAAAGAAACAGAGGCAGAGCTCTGATCCAGTTCTGCTTACACATGGCAGGTTGCTGGACTCTGCAGTTAGGCCAGCCTCCACCTTCCTTTTAAATAAAAGGAAGTGATTTAAGTAAATCAATCTGTGTCCAAGAGCTCTAACTGAAATAGGCGTGTATTATGTGCTTGCCATTTACATGACAAATTTGTGTCCTCATAACAGCTTTTTAATGTAGAGATCCACAGCCTCATTTTACAGATGAAAATACTGAACCCAGTGGCGAAGTGATTTCCTGAGGTCACCCCATTACATAAGTAAGGGAGTTGGGTTCTAGAAGTTTGACTCCAACACCTGTTGCTTACTGTGTTGCTTACTGTGTTGCTTACTGTGTTGCTTACTGTGTTGCTTACTGTGTTGGCATGGGGAAATGTCCTCAAATTCTCTCTCTTTGGGATCCATGTGGAATTGTTTTTTCTGCTTTTGTTTTTGGAAGTAGAGAAGGATCAAGTTTCATGGCTGGGTTGACAAGGACATGCAGGGGGACAGGCCACGTGATGCTTGATGCAGTCCCCCCAGACCCTTGTAGAGAGTTTGGGGAAGCCTTCGGAACGTGTGGAATTGCAGAGGCAGGACCACAGTTAGCTAGATCTCCAGAGGCAGGGGACCCAGCTGCCATCTGGGCTCTGAGTAGAAAAAGAGAAATCAGTCTTGAGAAATCAGAGAGAAAATGTCTGTATCTCGTCCTGCAGACAGGCTTCCTGCTATGATGACCTCCTCACTTTTGCATACAGAGCAAGCTTGACATTTATATAGATTGATTCCAACTTGACATTTTGACCAAAGGAACTATTAGCCCCTCCCCTCCTGTCCTGGGGGAAAACCAGCTTGTGGGGTCTGACCCACAGGTGACCCCCTTAAGCTGTTCCAGCCCCTTTGCTCGCTCAGCCTGTGGCTGGGAATGGATGGCTTCTCCATGACTCTGAGGAGGTTTGGCCAACAGGAAGCACAGTTGCTCTCTCCTGGGCTCATTTTTCGCCCTGGCTGGTTTTGCTGGAGATGCAATCAAAGCAAAATCTCAATTTTTTGAGCAGGAGGGGCAGCGGTGGCAGTTATGTGCACCTGGGCTGTTAGATGGAAACCAAACTCAAGATTTAAAAGGGAAGAGCTTTATTGCGTTGACAATTGCTTTACAATTCACTTAGTAACATGCCTGCCCTTTGTACAGAGGTGTATACTTTCACTCAGTTGCTCCACCTGAACCTAGCTACAGCCCTGCAAGGGGACAAGCATGTGTCATGATCTTTTCACTCCGAGAATGTTGAAGCCCAGAGAGGTCAAGCCAGTTACCCTACTTGCACAGCTGTTCAGTGGTCAAGTTGGTGGTTTTAGCCGCTGACAATCCAGAGCTCTTTCTACTACTCCACACTGCCTTTCATGCAGATTTAGAGGGAAACAGAAAGAATCTGCTAAACTTAAAATTTAATAACTTGTGCCCCTGTCTCTTCCACTCTCAGCAAAAATGAAGACATCTTCCCCATACCACCTCGCTCTCGAGGGAAGCCTCCATCAGTCCTCGCGCTGACCACTCTGTGCTCCATGCACCCTCTCCCCATAGGACTGCGAGCTGCTCAAGGAAGGGTGGCAATGGAGTCGCATCTGGGCAGCATGATGTGGAGTGCCGCTGACATTTGGGAGTCCATTTGGGACTGGGTAATTTTTTGTTTTACGGACATTTAAACAAGTCTGCCGGGCGTTTGGCATTCCTGGATCCTGGCCACTAAAATCCAGCAGTGCTTCCTCATTCTTTTAAGTACACCTTCCCCACAAAACAGCCCCAGATATTTCCAAATCTCTCAGGGTGGAGGGAACAGGGTGGAGAAGAGGCAGGCAGTACCACCGCTGCTTGAGAATCCAGGCTTTGAAATAAGATGGTTGAAGTTTCAAACACTGCCTCTGCTCTCCCTAGCAGAGGGAACTTGGAGGCCTGGCTTCCTGAGTTAGAAATTTACCCCAGAGAGTAATCAGGAAGATGAAACAAGCTGATGGACCCAAAGCACGAAGCTCCATGCCAACATGAGATGTTTTGATTAAGTAACTTCACAAATGAAGTCCTGTGCCATTAAGAGTTGACCCTACTGTGTGTACAGTAGGTGCTCAATAAATGTGACTTCCTTTTTCTGCAGTCTCAGCACCTACCTCAACAACCAGATCAATAAAAAATGTTTACTGGCTGCTTATTATACATAAGGCATTGAGCAAACAATTTGACACTTTGCCCCAATTATTCCCACCACAAGCCGGAGAGCCATAGAGCAGAGGTTGGCAAACTGCAGCCTGGGGGCCAAATCCAGCCACTGCCTGTTGTTATTGGAACACAGCCTCGTTCATTCATTCATGTGTTGTCTATGACTGCTTCTTTCTTTTTGAGACGGAGCCTTGCTCTGTTGCTAGGCAGGAGTGCAGTGGTGCGATCTCAGCTCACTGCAGCCTCCACTCACTGCAACCTCTGCCTCCCAGGTCCAAGTGATTCTCCTGTCTCAGCCTCCCAGGTAGCTGGAATTACAGGCATGTGCCACCATGCCCAGTTAATTTTTGCATTTTTCGTAGAGACAGGGTTTCACCATGTTGGCCGAGATGGTCTTGATCTCCTGATATTGTGATCTGCCCGCCTTGGCCTCCCAAAGTGTGGGATTACAGGCGTGAGCCACCGCACCCGGCTGACTGCTTCTTTTACCTTGAGTAGTTGCTGGCAGCAGAGACCATGTATAGCCTGCACAACCTAAAATATTCACTGTCCAGCCCTTTACAGAAGAAGTTTACTGACCTCTACTCTGGAAGGTTAATTTAGTTGCTCTATCTAGAATATTAATTTAGAAGGTGACAAAACTAGTCACTGGTGGAGCTATGAGTCCAACTTAGTTCAGTTTGGTTCCAAAGCTCAGGCTCTTCGATGCCACACACTCCCACTGGAGGTGCTGGGTTTTCATTAAGTGGTCGTTAGAAACTGAAATTGTAAAACATATCTTAAAATAGATTATGTTATGTATTTGTTTTTCTTTTCTGGTAAAGTGTTTGTAACATAAAACATACCATTTAACCACTGTTAAGTGGACAGTTCAGTGCCGTGAAGTGCATTCGCAATGCTGTACAACCATCGATCACTGTTACCCGCCTCCAGAACTTTTTCATTATCCCAATCAGAAACTCTGTATCCATTAAACAGTAACTCCCTTCCCTCTCCCCGCAGGCCAGGCCGTAGTAACCACTATTCTACTTTTTGTCTCTATAAATTTGCCTATTCTAGGTACCTCGTGTAAGTGAAATCGTACAGATTTGTCTTTCTGTGTCTGTCTTATTCCACTTAGCATAATGTTTTGAAGGTTCATTCATGTTGTAGGCTGTATCAGAATTTTATTCCCTTTTAAGGTAGAATAATGTTCCACTGTGTGTATTCTACAGAGGTTCCTTGATTTACGATGCAGTTACCTCCCAATAAACCCACTGTAAATGGAAAATATCGTGTCGCAAATGCATTTAATACATTCAACCTACTGAACATCATGGCTTAGCCTAGCCTGCCTTAAACATGCTCAGAATGCTTACATTAGCCTACAGCTGAGCACAATCATCCAACACAAAGCCTGTTTTACAATCAAGTATTGAATATCTCATGTAATTTATTGAATACTGAAAGTAAAAATCAGAATGGTTGTATGGGTACTCGAAGTACAGTTCTTACTGAGTGTGTATCACTTTTGCACCATTGTAAAGCCTAAACATATTAAGTCGAACGATCGTAAACTGGAGACCGTCTGTGTTTGTTTTTGAATAGATAGTACATGCACAGAGTACAACATTCAAAAGTTGCAAAGGACCTAGAGTGAATAGTAAATCTCTCTTCTATCCCTTCCTGGTCCCGGCCCCAGCTCCCCTCCCAAGAGACAACCAGTGTTACTGCATTCTTGTGTATCTTTTCTGAGAGTCTCTAATTCACACTCAGCATCTAGGTTTAAACAGTATTTTAAAATAATATTTTCTTACAAGTATTAGTACACCAGGCATGTTGTTCCTGCATCTTGCTGGTATCCTTTTTCTTTCTCGAGACAGGGTCTTGCTCAGTCACCCAGGCTGGAGGGAAGTGGCACAGTCATAGCTCACTGTGGCCTCTACCTCATGGACCCAAGTGATCCTCCCACCTCAGTCTCTCAAGTAGCAGAGATCACGGGTGTGCACCACCATGCCCAGATAATTGTTTTATTTTCATAGAGATGTGGTCTCACTATGTTGCCCAGGCTGGTCTCAAACTCCTCAGCTCAAGCCCTCCTCCCACCTGGGCCTCCCAAAGTGTTGGAATTACAGGTGTGAGTCACTGTGCCTGGCTGTGGGATTCTTAATAATATGTCTTGGAGATTGTTTCATATCATTATATTTAGAGCTACCTCACTCTTTTAACAACTGCATATAATACCACTGTATGAATGTACCGTAATTTACTTATCCGGTCCTTATAAGTGGACATTTAGGTTGTTTTTTTTTTTTTTTGTCTTTTTCAGTTATGAACAGTGCTACAGAAAATGTCTTTTTCATATTTTTAAGATGAGTTTTTAAAGCCAATGTACTAGAAGATGGAAGGAAGCATGTTCCATTTTGGACTGCATTTTTGGGGGAAATTGTGCTATCTGGAGAACCATATTTGGCTCAGAGGATCAGGAGTGCTTGGATCCTACCCTGGTCTAACTCTTCCCTCCCCTACATCTGGGCCGATGAGAGATGGAGAAAATAAACAAGGAACATTTCATTCTCAGAGGGGCTGAAAATCTAAGGCCATGCTCTCTGGAGGACACTCCTTCCCATAACCAAGGGTTTCTCTTTGACACTTTGGACTCGATAGACCTTTGTTATGAGGGCTGTCCTGTGCACTGTAGCATGTTTAGTAGCATCCCTGACCTTGACCCACTGGACACCAGCAGCACCTTCTCCCTAGTTGTGACAATGTCTCCTGACTGAGACCTACTGCTCTAACCCAACATGGATCTCAGAATCCTACCACATACAGGCTGACACAGCGGCAGGAGCCTGAGGCACCAGGAGTGCCTGGCCTAGAATAGGAATGGAAGCGAGATGACCAGGCTTTGCACACCAGGACCAGCCTGTCCTGCCATAGGAGGCTCATGGGGGCCCCAAGTGCGGAACCTTTTCATAGTAGTCCCCCTACCCATTGGCAGACATGGCCCCATGGCACCCTGGAATCTATCCAAACATATAGTGACCTCTGCATGAAGGATGGGGTGGGAAGCTGGGGGAGATCTGGAGGCTATATTCACACATGTGCAGAACAAGCTAATGGAACTGCCGACCACGGGTGGCCTCCTTCAGAATCAGGACAGTAGATGTGAACTTTGCTTTCATGTCAGGGTCTGAGGACAAAGCTGATAGAATTGGCATTTTTTCCCCACGCTTCTAGATCAGGCCATATTTGAGTCCATGATCAGCCTGTATGTCTTCAATTGACTTGAACCAGGGGTGACAGACAATCCACCCCCCATCTCCTTAGATGGTTGGTCTTCACTTTCCCCTGGTTGGCTCATAGGAATTATGTAATTTTTTTTGTATTCATCTGGTTTGTTGATGTGGGACACCAAGAGGGAGGAACTTGGTACTCAAACATCAAGGTGAATGTCACAAATAGAGGACAGTGGAGGGTGGGAGACTCCCAGGGGAGGCATTGCACAACGCAGGGTAAAGGTTATAGTGTCAGGCTAAGGTTTTCTAATGAAGCTCCTGGTTGTCATGTGGTGGGAGAGGGGAGAGCTGAAATCAGGATTGTGAGGTGTGGCTGAAATGTCTGCTGCAGCTCCAGGTGAGAGAGGCCCAAGATTTAGGATGGCAACAAAATCTCCCAAGATCCAGCAAGCCAAGCAAGCTTCTACTATCTTGATGTTCCCCCCAACCCATAAATATCACAACTTTTGCCAGCCACAGTGGCTCATGCCTGTAATCCCAGCAGTTTGGGAGGCTGAAGCAGGAGGATTGCTTGAGCCCAGGAGTTTGAGAACACCTGGGCAACATGGTCACTGTCTCTACAGTGAAAAATACAAAAATTAGCCGGGCATGGTGGTGTACACCTATAGTCCCACCTACTCAGGAAGCTGAGGTGGGAGGATCACTTGAGCCCGAGGTTGCAGTGAGCTGAGATCACACCACTACACTCCAGCCTGGGTGGCAGAGGGAGATCCTGTCTCAAAAAACAACAACAACAAAAAAACATAGCACACAGCTTTTGAAAAGAGATGGGTGACAAAGATCACGGAACAAAGAGTTGACAAAAGAACCGGGTTGGGCTAAATGTGGTGGCCCATGCCTGTAGTCCCAGCACTTTGGGAGGCCGAGGTGGGCAGATCACCTGAAGTCAGGAGTTTGAGACCAGCCTGGCCAACGTGGTGAAACCCTGTCTCTACTAAAAATACAAAAATTAGCCTGGCCTCGTGGCACGCGCCTGTAATCCCAGCTACTTGGGAGGCTGAAGCAGGAAAATTGCTTAAACCCAGGAGGCGGAGGTTGCAGTGAGTGGAGATCAAGCCACTGCACTCCAGCCTGGGTGACAGAGCAAGACTCAAAAGAAGGCAAAGGAGGTATGGCTTCCAAATATTCAGACTTTTGCTATTGGAAAATTTAAGAAAAAAGGCATTTTATTTTTAGTGTACATATAAAAGTTGTATGGTTTGTGGTTTCGTTTTTATTTTGAATTTCTCCTGGGTAGAAGCACCAAACCATTTCCAAAAAAAAAAAAAAAAAAAAAATGGAACTGGGTTGTAGGGCTAGGCAGCAATTGAAGCTGTTTCCCTTCCCAGATGATTGGACAGCTCACCTTTTAGGGGGTGAGGGGTCCTCAAGGGCAGGGTCTGGGTGGGAGTCAGGGAGAAACCTCCTTTAAAACCAACTTCCAAAGATTTGGATGCTTTTTGGAGAGGACTGAATTCGGATTAGGCATTCACATTTATTGCTGCCCTTTGCAGTTGTCTCATGGAAGCTAAATTGTTTCTTTTTTTTTTTTTTTTTGAGGCGGAGTCTCGCTCTGTCGCCCAGGCTGGAGTGCAGTGGCCGGATTTCAGCTCACTGCAAGCTCCGCCTCCTGGGTTTACGCCATTCTCCTGCCTCAGCCTCCCGAGTAGCTGGGACTACAGGCGCCCGCCACCTTGCCCGGCTAGTTTTTTGTATTTTTAGTAGAGACGGGGTTTCACCCTGTTAGCCAGGATGGTCTTGATCTCCTGACCTCGTGATCCGCCCGTCTCGGCCTCCCAAAGTGCTGGGATTACAGGCTTGAGCCACCACGCCTGGCCTAAATTGTTTCTTAAAACCAGTGTTATGTCCACCCCTTCCAAAAGGAGCTTTATCATGTAAACTGGGCTTGTGCAATCCAATCCTATAATGACTCAATAAGTCCTAAGAAAGCTCCTGCCTTTAATCCTCTTCTCCCTCATCTTTGGGTGCCAGGAAGGGTCCCCACAGGACCCTCCTAGGACTAGAGGTGTCCTCCTCACTGTCACTCTCTCCTCCCCGCTCGCCTGCTGGCCCCTGAGGCCTTCTGGGTGATGGGGAGGGTTTGGCCCAGATCCTTCTGGAGAGGAAGCCCGGAGATGCTTCTCTAGGTCAATCCCTGGGCAGGCCCCACTTTTTCATTTCCTCCAGTTCACCCGGTTAACACATGCTTAGTGCTTCTCATATGCCAGGCACTGTGCTCCGCACTTCACTCTGTGAGCTCTGATAATAGGGACTAGTATTAGTTTTCACTTATGGATGAGGAAATCAAGGCTCACAGGGATTAAGTCACCTGCTTAAGACCATGTGGTTAATGAGTGACATTGCTGTACTGGGACCTAGGGTCTGAATCCAGCCCAGCGACTTCCAATGCCAAGCTTACACCAGATCCACACTCAGAGCAGAGCAAACCACATTGCAGTGGACAACAGGGCTTCCTGGAAGTAGTGTGTGGCCAGGCTGGGAAGGACCAGGCTGGGAGAGGGCCACCAACTGCTTATCTACAATCACCTTCAGAATTTCAGAATCAGCAAGGCAGAACCCCAGTGAGACATGCCAAGGTGGCAGGAGGCTCTTTGGTTGACCCTAGATGGGCTCTGCTGGTGGCAATTTGATCCCACCATTAGTTTTTGAGCTCTTGCCACATGCCAGGCAGAGGCCCTGCTCCAGGAATCCCACATTGTACCAGCTGTCATCATGTATCATGGCCTGAATCTCTGCTGTGGCTTTAGTAGCTCATGTTCCCCTCTTCCTGGACACCTACCTTGGAGGATCCTTGAGCCCCAGGCCAAGGCATCCCCAGAATCCCCAAGCTTCTGGGCCCCTGTCTGGCAGGACTGACACTGATCAGAGTCCTGCTCCCTCCTCCTGCTCCTGGTCCAGGTCAGGGTTGGCTTCTGTTCACCTGGGTCTCCCCTGAGCTCAGCCTAGCTCCAGCCATGGTGAGTCATAGGTTGGGAGTGAGCTGAGGGCTGGCCCTGGAGATCCCTGAATAACGCATCAAAGCCCTTCTCCCCTGAAGAGCCATTAGGGTGGGGATGAGGGAGTGCTGGAAAATGCAGAGGAATCAGTGTGTCCGCCACCCCAGGAAGAATAGTAGGGGCTCCAAAGGCCTTTGCCCTGGTGTTCATGGGCTTGAGGCTCAAAGGTCCACAGGGCTGGGTGACCCAGGACATAGGTGAACCAAGGCAGACTCCGAGTGGCTCCACAACCAGTACATCCTCCAAAAGAGGGCAAAGGAGGTTTCGCTTACAAATATTCAGAATTTTGCAATTGGAAAATTCAAGAAAAAAGCCATTTTATTTTTAGCGTACATATAAAAGTTATATGGTTTGTGATTTTGTTTTTATTTTGAATTTCCCCCTGGGGAGAAGCACCAAGGCATCTTCAGTGCTTAGACCTGGAAAGGTCAAAGTCCATCCTGGAGATCCAGTCACAACCACAGGACCACAGACGGGTAGAGCTGGGACGGCCTGCTGAGGTCACTCCATCCACCCACCCCACTCCCAGAACCGTACAGGCTGGGCAGTCCAGGCCAAGTCAAGCATCCGCTTCTGGTTCTATCAAGAAAGTCTAGGAGGGGAGTGGAGAGCTGCAGAGGGGAAGGAGGGAGGGGATCAGGAGGAGGAGGAGGAGGAGCAGGAGGAGGAAGTAGAGGTGGAAGAGGAGGAGAGTGGCAGGCTGACAGAAATTTTTGCTCTTCCTGGCACCCTGCTCCTACCCCTGGACCTAACTGAGCCTTCCCAGGTGCTATGCACTGAATGTTTGTATCCTGCATGATGGGATGAGTGCCCTTATAGGAAGAAACATAAGTAAGCATGCCTTCTCTTTCTGCCATGTGAGGATATAGCGAGGAGGCATCCGTATGAGAAACCAAGAAAAGAGTCCTCACCCAGTCCCAATCATGCTGGCAGCCTAATCGCAGACTTCCCAGCCTCTAGAACTATGAGAAATAAATGACTGTCTAAGCTACCTGGTAATTTGTTATAATTTGTTATAGCAGTCTGAGCTGACTAAGGCACCAGGCCACCTAAGTGACTTGACTGCCTGCTCTCTCTCTTTGCTGTCCAGACCATGGGGACTCTGGTTCTCTGCCCCTTTCTCTGGCTGCTCCTTCCCTGTGTGCCATCCTTCCTGCAGTCTGCAGCCTCTGCTGCTTAGTCCACTGTTCTTGGCCATCTCTTCCATCTGTGGAGCACTCTCTCCTCATTCCCTCTGGGATGAGCTCACTCCCTCCTTTGGTACCAATTATAATCTGTGGCAGTGGGTCTTGACCTTGGACAGACCCACACCCCCCTCCAGACACTCTGAGTGATTGGTCTGGGATGCAGTCTGGCCATAGAGCATTCTGGAAGCTCCTCAGGGCATTCTAATAAAGACTACTGGGCAGCAAAGTGTTAGTTAGCTCTAACTAGCCTTGGACCACTCCAACCCTGCACATCCCCAAAAAAGGACTGGTCTTTGACCAGCTCTTGAGAGGTCCTTGACCTCTAAGCCTTTGGAATATTCTGCCTTCTAACAATGTTTTTGTAAGCCTGAGGCTTTGGGCCTTGCTGTGTCAATTTGATTTCTCTAGGGGCTGAAGCCTGAGTAGCTGGGGTCAATCCCCCAGGAGCTGCATGCCTGCATGACTGACCCCTCAAGAAAAACCCTGAATGCTAAGGCTTGGTTGGGCTTCACTGGTTGACAACACTTAGCATGTGCTGTTACATATTATTACTGGGAGAATTAACCATTGTCTGTACAACTCCACTGGGAAAGGATAATTGAAAGCTGGTGCCTCATTTCTCTGTTTTCCCTTTCTGGTTTTAACCTGTATCTTTTCACTGTAATGATCCATCACTGTGGGCGTAATGACTTTTCTAAGTCCTTTGGGTTCTTATAGGCAATCATCGAGCCTGTGGCTGGTCTTAGGACTCCTCTACACAACTACAAAGACCAGGAACACTGAACTGCAGTATACACATTGCTGAGCCCCACTCTGGAGATTCTGATTCAGTGTGCCTGGGGAGGGCCTAGGAACCCATGTGCTTAATAAGTTCCCTGGGGCCTGTGATAGGCAACCAGGATTGAGAAACATGGATTAATGTGCTGATAGCTTCCAATCAGTCTCAAGCTCTGGTCTGCCCACTGAACATGTCCACTCAGACGGCCCACACACCCGTCCACTCCCCCACACCCTCCTCTGCTAACATTTCAGTGAATACAGGTTGCATGGCTACCTGTCCCCTCTCCTTACCCCATAAAGGTCAATCAGTCACCCAGTCCTCCCAACCATCTCCAGAGTCTCATCCCTTCTTCCTTTCCTCTGTGCTTCATCCACCAGTTCCATTCCACTTGGCCACACTGTATCCAAACTGGAATCTGAGTCTGGTGTTTCCCTTCGGGAAGGTGCTCACTGGCTCCCTATGTACATGTGGTTCAAACTCTTGGTGGCAGTCAGGGTCTTTCTTGGCCTTTCCAGGCTCCCCTGTCACCAAAACACATACTGTCCCTTCCAGCCTTGGGGCATTCCTTGCAGCCTCAGAGTAGGAGGCCTCTCTTCATCTGCAATGCCGTTTGCCTCCCTCTGTACATCCTGTCTTAAGCTATTCACCAGCCTGCATTTCAATTGCTCACTTGCCTGCCTGACTCCCTCTCTATGCCAGCACCTGGCAGCTTCATACAAGTACCTTAATAATTGTTATATTGAATAAATGAATGAATGAATGAGAGTCTTGTTCATCTGAGTCCCCAGGGCCCAGCATGGTGCTTGGTACACGGTAGGCTCAAATAAATGAGAGATGAATAAATGGATTTTGTACACCCTCCCAAACCCACCTCCCTTCCTTCTTCTCCCCTCCTTTCTGTCATTCTCCTTTAGCATTGAGAACCTTTTTCGGTCATACTCTGATTCTGCTATCCAGGGGCACTTCTGCAGAAACTCTCAGCTGCCTCCTCATTGATCCTTTCACCTCCAGCCCCAGCAGATAAGGAACTGAGGGCTTACAGGGGGTCAGTTGAGGAAGACTGCAAATCAGTGACAAATATCTATGTAGAGCGGAACTTCATTTGAACCTCCCACAAGCCCAGGGAGGGTGGTGATATTCTCCTCAATTTACAGATGAGGAAACTGAGGTTCAGAGAGGTTGAGTGTTTGCACATAGTAGCGTGATAGCAGAGATGCGATGGGAGCACAGACCTTCAGTCACACATCTTTGTGCTCTCCCTTTCAGCCACACACCAGGGGCCTTGAAGGCCACAAAAGGATTTTGGTCTTTGGGTAGTTCAGTGCTGCATTCCCTTTGCCAGGCTTTTCTTCTTAAATTGCTGCTCCTGCTGCTCAATGATCTCGAGTTCCAGGTGAAAGGAACGCAGTTTTATCACTGTGCCAAGGCAGAAAAAAGCTCAGTACTGGGAAAGGAAATCAAACTTTTTGGAGAAAGTCAGATGGGATGTGCCACTTTTAGGCCCACCTGGATGTGCAAGGAGGGAGCCCCCAGACCAGCTACCACAGGCCAGCTTCCTCACCAGCAGGGCGTGCCCCCAGGCCCTGCATTCTCCTTCTCCCCAGACACCTCCCTCTGCCTGATAAAGCTCCAGCTCTTGGCAGGCACTCAAGGCCTTCTCTGGTCCCACTGTGACTATAGGTCAGACACATTCTGCACCAACAGAATATCGCCCATGAGCTGAAACCCACATAATACCTTCAGTGTTTTCCAGAGGGACTATGGGGTCTGGGTTGGCCCATCTCCTTAGGAACAGCCGAACTGAGAAATGCAGACTACCTTCCTGGCTGCCCCGGGGAGGAGGAGTCAGCCCGGTAGCACAGGCAGCACATCTCGCAGGACTCCAAATTCAAGTCCTGCCTCCGCCTCTGTCTGGCGGTCTTCCCTTCCCTTGGTCTCCTTTTCTCTTTCTGCCAAATAAGCGAGTTAGACCAGATCTTTTTTTTTTTTTTTTTTTTTTTTTTTGAGACGGAGTCTCGCTCTGTCACCCAGGCTGGAGTGTAGTGGCCGGATCTCAGCTCACTGCAAGCTCCGCCTCCCAGGTTTATGCCATTCTCCTGCCTCAGCCTCCAGAGTAGCTGGGACTACAGGCACCCACCACCTCGCCCGGCTAGTTTTTTGTATTTTTTGGTAGAGACGGGGTTTCACTGTGTTAGCCAGGATGGTCTCGATCTCGTGACCTCATGATCCGCCCATCTCGGCCTCCCAAAGTGCTGGGATTACAGGCTTGAGCCACTGCGTCCAGCCAGACCAGATCATTTTTAAGAGTCCTTCCTTCTCCACCATGCACAAGTGAGAACACACCTCTCTTAGATGCTGTTCTATTAATTACACTGGCTCAGCACCATCACTTTTCAACCCAAGGCTTTACCTTTGAGGGGCAAGCCTTGGACCTTGCATTGTAAAAACTTGGCACTGACCATTTGGTTTTGAATCATTTCAAAATGTCAAGTCCATCCCCCTCCCTTTAGGACCAGCAGTACCATATCTTTCTCTCGGATTTGTAAATATGACCATTTCCTGCCTCTCTGTGGAACTCTCTGCTCTGATCAGACTGGCATCTTCATTGTCCCTAATGCCTTTATGATCCCATTTTTGAGGTCTTTAGGTCCCTCTCCTCTGCCTGTCCAGATCCTCTCTATCCTTCAAAGACTCCTCATAAAGGCCACCCCTGATGATGGCCTCCAGGAGTAAGTCATCTCCTCTGATCGCCCATAGTGTTTATCTGTTTCACTTCGTTCATTTATTCAGCCCTTTATTTACTCAAGTTATTGAGTACCTGTATTAGTCTGTTCTCGCACTACTGTAAAGAAACACCTGAAACTGGGTAATTTATAAAGGAAAGCGGTTTAATTGGCTCGTGGTTCTGCAGGCTATATGGGAAGCATGGCTGGGGAGGCCTCAGGAAACTTACAGTCATGGCGGAAGGGGAAAGCCTTCCAGGTTTTCTTTGGCGCTGAACCAGGGCAAAGAGATCCAGGTTCAGAACTTCTTCTGCAGCTTCACCCTGATGAAGCTGAGGCACTCCTCTGTTCTCGGTGGGGCCAGCCTAGGGGCCAGGTGCATCGGGCTCCACCTCGTCATGGACTACTATCCATGATAGTCAATCCCATTGCCTTCTATTCCTACAACTTCTCCTAGGGGGCTCCACCCACTCCAAGCTCAGTGGACACCAGGTCTGGAAGGAAGGAGTCTTTTGCTTCCTTTTCCCTGTTTACAAAAACATACACAGAAGAAAATAAACACACTTTATCCACTTCCCAATTGGACCGCATCATCAAACACACGTGCTGTGTACAACCTCAGTGCACCTGCCAGCAGATATCCCGGAGCCTAAGGAGTGGATTTAGTCCAGGGTTTAAAGCCCCGCCCCCAGGTGCTCGGCCGGTGATCTGCATCCACTCAGCATGCACTTGGGCAGATAATTTATCTGCGTGCTACCCTTCCCCCCACATTACCACACATATGCACTGTGTGGCTGCCAGTTAATCTGTGACCTGTTTTCTCCTGTCGTGTCAAATGGGTAACGATTCCTGTGTGACCACAGTCACCAGAAACAAGTGTTCGCCATGCAGAACATCACAGAGAGTACCTTAGGCATATCACACCCTCTCCTGAGACTCCCAGCAGGATTTAGGGGGAAGGTACAATTCTAGACTGGGGGCATCGGAACCTCACTGGATTTAGTAATGGCAGGTAAGCAGGACGTTCTGCAGTTTTTCACATGAATGAGTTCTTGAAAGGTTATGAGGATGGCTGAGATCTCCAAGAAGACCAACTAGGCACCGCTCACCTAGGTGGCCGACCTATTCCTGGCTGCTACTAGCCTGGCTCTGCTTACAGCCGACACTTTCTGTGTTGTGTGGCCCTGGGAATGAGGAGCATCAGTGAAGAGCAGACATGATTCCTGTCCTCTGGATATCACAGTTGGACCGGTGAAGACAAACCTGAAGCTTCTGTTCCACTGCCTGTGCTGCTTGGTGAAGACTATGGACAGGAGTCTTGATCCACAATAGCTGCCTCTCCGGGTGTTTTATGAGGAGGCATGTGGATCATGTCCTGCACATCAGTTCTCCAACGTGCAGACATCAGTTATTCTAGAGTTTGTTTTAAAATCGGGTTTCTGTCTACTTCCTTCCCCTGCCCTGAGCTATCTGATGATAATAGGTTAGGGATGGGATGGGGAATTTTCATTTCTATTCTACTAAACAGCTTGAGAAATTTCTGCTGCAGAGGTCCAGCATCTGCACTTGAGGGAGTTCTATGCTACAGCTGGTGAGTTCTGGTTAGGCCCTCTAAGACGCCTTGAACACTACCTTGTTGCCCAAGTCAGATCTTTCTTTCACAATGTAGCACTCATGTGGAACAGAATGGTAACAGCTCTCCTTCCATCAGCTCTAGCCCAATGCTGCAAGCTGGAGCTTTGAGCAATAGGAACTCCAGCCAGGTTCCTTCTGAAAGAACAGCCAGCCATCTTCACATTCAGCTATGACCAAATCACTGTGGTCTAGCACCCAGCAAGTCTCCAGTCCAGCACCTGGTAAAAAGCTTGCAGAGAGAGCAAGGACACAGCAGAGGCATCTTTGCTATAACCCAGTCTTGATAAAACTGTTGGGTTATTAATGAGTGGTGAGCTTTGGAGATTTTTAAAAATATGCTCTCAGGATGAGGATCAAACAGCATTTTGGTGAAGAGTATGTAACTGCTGAGACCTACTTGTTCTTCAGAATATGGCCATCACTTTTCCTTAGATTTTCTAGAGTGCAGTTCCAATTGGACGGTGGAGATTTTAGTAGAGGAGCACATCTTGATTTTTTTAGTCCCAGAATATAAGTGTTGAAAAAATGCTTAAAAAGAGGCAGTATTAATGTGCATAAGGTCAGATGTGTTCCTAGTTCCTGTCACATTTAGGAGATGTGATGAAGTCGCTTACTCCCCAGTTATTAAGGCTCTATTAGACAGGCTGCAGTGCAGAAAATCACAAGTGATTTTTAAAAATTTATTTTACAGGCCTGGTGCGGTGGCTCATGCCTGTAATCCCAGTGCGTTGAGAAGCTGAGGTGGGTGGATCATGAGGTCAGGAGTTCAAGACCACCCTGGCCAACATGGTGAAACCCCATCTCTACTAAAAACACAAAAAATTAGCCAAGCATGGTGGCAGGTGCCTGTTACTCAGGTGGCTGAGGCAGGAGAATCACTTGAACCCAGGAGGTGGAGTTTGCAGCGAGCCAAGACTGCACCACTGCACTCCAGCCTGGGCAACAGAGCGAGACTCCATCTCAAAAAAAAAAAAAAAATTATTTTACAGGTAGGGTCTCACTTTTGCCTAGGCTAGAGTGCAGTGGCATGATCATAGCTCACTGCAGCATTGAATTCCTGAGCTCAAGCGTTCCTCCCACCTCAGCCTTCCAAGTAGCTGGGACTACAGGCATGTACCACTACGCCTGGCTAATTCTGTCATTTTTTTGTAGAGGCAGGTCTTGCTATGTTGCCCAGGCTGATCTCGAACTCCTGGCTTCAAGCAGTCCTGCTGTCTTGGGATTCCAAAATGCTGGGATTATAGGGGTGAGCCACCATGCCCAGCCCATAAGTGATTTTTGCTGAGTTTCTCTCCCTTTAATTTTAAACTTAGTGTCCTTTCCCCAACAAACCATCAGGAGCTATCCATGGGATTTTGTATTACCAACGCATTAGAGATGTATACATTTCTCTCATCTGAGCCTGTAACAGCCCTGTGATGAGACAAGAGAGCTTGGAACAAGCACTGGAATAAGGCTAGCGCTTCCTTATCTCCCTGTGTGATCTCAGAGATAGTACAGCTTCATCTGTCCCATTCATTCGGCAAACATTTATTGAATGTCTTGTAGGTGTGATGAGTACTCTAGGGATTAAAAATAAGTACACCTTTTTTCCAGCAGTAAAAATTCATAGAACTGCACATAAAATATCTGTACCTTTCTGTATATTATACTTCAACTAAGTTAATGAAATTTTATTTTTTTAATGGAATTTTTAAAATGAATATACCATCCACCTCTTCAAGGAAGTTACATTCTAGTAAACCCTATATACACAAAACTACATATAACTATACTATTTTAAAAAGCTGTAAATAGGCAAGTCAGCTCAGAATACCCCAACCCCCACCCTCTGTTTTTAGGAATGAGGCTAAGAAATGAGGCTCAGGGCAAAACTCATGGGCCTTGGGCTGGTCCCATATCGTTTTTTAACAATATGATAAAGCCCCTCAAGAAATCACTGGGAGATTTGAACGAGGTTTCAGTTTAAATAATTAGGCATTGCCAAACCATAATCTGGTAACCCCCGTAGCCCCGTCCCTAAGACAATGCTTGACATGTAGCAGGCTCTCAAACTTGTTCAATAGTTGAAAGGCAGATAGGGAATACTTCTTTTCTAGGGAGGTAGTCAGTTTTGCCCAGAAACAGGAAAACAAATGTCTAGTTTCCCTTCTAGCCCAAAGATGTCACTGACTCTTTGTTCAAAGTTGTACATATCATTGTGACTATGGACAACCATGTATTAAGTGCCTATTATGTGTCAGGCAGTATTTTAAAATTCTGTCATTATAGTTCCAGGGGAGAGGTGTGGCACCTTTACAAATAAAGAGGTTATTTGTAAATAAAGTTCAGGCCAATGGCACAAAGTAGTGAAGGTGGGATTCACTCGGGTCTGTCACTTCCAGGCCCATGGTTTCTGCTTTGTAACCCTATTTGAAAGGAAAACTGCAACTAAGATTATGACCCATGAGACAACTTACGTGTGAGACAAAAAATTTCACACCTCCCCACTGCCCCCAAACACACACGGTATGACACAGTGACCCAACTTTAGGCAAAAGGGTACCACTGCCAGCAAATGCATTTAACATTTTATTGAGATTCTCAACAGCTGCCATTTGGTTTGTATAGCAAAGTTTTTACAAAGTAAAGTTTTTCCATTTTTGATATTTTTATGAAAATTATTTTCTTCCGTTTTAAAGCCCTGTCCCTCCCCCAAAGAAGGATTAATAACTACCAAGTAATGATTAGGAAAAAAAACAAAAGCAAAAACAGCTTTTAAACACTTGTGAAACAAGGGTAAGTGTCCAAAGTCAAGACCTTCTGGGCCCAGTGGAGGTGCTGGGCTGCCCCGGGACACCATCACTACCTCACCATCTACAATATCCTCAAGAGCTGAGCAGCCCTGCACAGACCCTGGGGGGCTTCCTGTTCCACAAGTTCCACTCCCTTTTTCTCTTCATCTTTGCTGTTGGGCCTCCCCTCCAAATCTGCCTAACAAAGGCAGCATGATCTTTAGTACCTGTGCAGCTTTGTAAATGGAGACAGGATACTCTATTTCGAAAGCTGAGATTCCCTGTCCAGTCTGGGGGAGGAAAAAGTATCCAATGTAGCATGGATGGTTTCACTTTCTTGTCCACTCAGACACACGCTCATACTTATTAAATGGATTTATCGGATGCTTCAAAAGTCCTGATGTGTAGTAGCACAAAAGTTCCTTGTAAAAAAAGAAGTTGCAAAATTGTAAAAATTTCTGCAGCAGTTCTGACGCCGGATGACAAAGCTCGTTCTGATTAGTAGGTTTTCTTTGACAGGCACAGCAGCTTCCCCTATAAGTCTTACGTTCGGAGGGTTCCATTTAGACCACAGGAAGCTGGAATCCAAGTTTAAAAGGCTCTCTGCTGACAAAATGTGGTACATCCATCAATGGAATTCTACTCAGCAATAAAAGGAACAAACTACCAAAACATGTTGTATGTCATGGACGAACCTCAAAAACATTAGCTAAGTAAAAAAGCCAGACCCAAGAGACCGCATATTGTATGATTCCATTGATTCGAACTGTCTAGAAAAGGCAAATTTATAGAGAAAGTAGATTGGTGGTTGCTGGGGGTAAGAACATGATTAACTGTAAAACAGCATGAAGGATCTTATCAGAAGGGATAAAAATGTTCTAAAACTGAGTAATAGTTATAGCTACACCACTGAGGGAAGTTACTAAAATCACTGAATTGTACACTTGAAATGGGTGTTTTATGATATGTAACATATGCCTCATTAAAGTTGTTTTGTTTTTAAGAAAAGGACTCCCTGCCTCCCAAACCATCCTTCAAGTATTAAACATTTTTGAAGGCTCACAATCAACAGGACAGAATTACTTACTGATGATTTACAGAGTAAAATATTTTACTATTTTATAGTAAGCACATTTTAGTAACTGTAAACTAGTAAAATATTTTAAAGATTTTATCTCATTTTTGTCATATTAGTCTAAAATGTTTATTATTTTTGTATAAAAGGTAGCCAATAGGAAGGTAGGACTGGGGAGAAAGCTCAGCAAATGTCACAAAGGAGACTCCTAGTAACAAAATCTGAGGGAGCTTTTTCCTTTAAAATAAAGATGGTGCATCTGTCCCTTTACAGATTTCTCTCCTGTCCCCTGGGACTGGGGAAGGTGAATCTCCTGCCTGACACCCTGTCGAGAATAGTGTATCCAGCTGTTCTATTCCCATGATGCCTCTAAAAACCAGACTGACTGGGAACAGCAGTAGGGGTTTGGCCAGTGAGGGCAGGTGGCCAAGTGGTATGCAGGAAACTCTCATGTTTCCCTGGGTTGGCTTCCTGCTCCCCTTTCCCTGTCATGAATAGCAGTTTCAGTATGAGAAGATTAAAACAAAGGAAAAAACCCACAAAAACCAAAAACCAAAAAACAAAAAACTGTTTTCAAATTGTAACTAACCAAGTCTGTGGAGGAAATTCACAAGGCAGCAGAGCAGCATCTGCAGAAGGTGCTCTGCCTACCGGGAGAACTAATGTTCCCTGTGAGCAATGCGGGCTGCAGTGAGTCACACGGGGAAATGTGGGCAGAGGCAGAAGGACATCAAGGCCCCCACTACACTCCAAATCGGAGTCAATCCTCCTCTTCTCCCCACCCGCTTCCCAAACTAATGACGTCCGCGTTATCCCAGAGGAGAGCGGCTAGGGACACCCAGTCCTTCCCAATATGTGCACATCTCCAAATCTTGGTCAAATCTGTCAGATTTCTAATAGTCCCAATACCTCAATATCACCTAAACTGAGAAAGATTATTAGCCCGTGATGGTGGGATCCTTATTGAAGAAGGCCTGCCCCCTCCTCACAGTAGGGCAGACTCCTGGGTTCCCGATGGTTCAGGAGCCTGGGCTGTCATTTTTCTACCTGGGGTTTGCAGCCGCCCTAATACAAGAAGATTTATTCATGCTGTTTACTTTGGCGGCCTCTTCACACAATTTTCCTCTCTAACACGTGTTAACTGTCAGAGTATTCACCTCACCTCCTTACTTCCCAGCTTCTCCAAAATCAATGTAATAGTAATCAACAATTTGGAAAATGCTGCTTAGTATTTTAAGCCATGGTTAGCTTTATAACCTTAATTAAAGAGAGTGCAGGCTCGGGTGGCTCACCACACCCAGCCTATAATCCCCAGCACTTTGGGAGGCTGAGGTGGGAGAATCACTTGAGCACAAAAATTTAAGAACAGCTTGGGAAATAGAGCAAGATCTAGTCTCTACAAAAAATAAAAATAATAAAAATAATTAGCTGGCCGTGATGGTGCGTGCCTATTGTCCCAGCTACTCAGGAGGCTGAGATGTGAGGATTGCTTGAGCCCAGGAATTTGAGGCTGCAGTGAGCTATGGTCATATCACTGCACTCCAGCCTGGGTGACAGAGTGAGACTATGCTTTAAAAAAAAAAAAAAAAAAAAAAAAAAAAAAAAAGGGACCCCAGCTGCTGTGATTTTAGAAACTAAAGGTGCTACAAAGGTCAAGCCTTTTCCTTAGGATGGTTTCTGGTTTCACCCTTATGTGATTCCCAAAAGTCAACTATTATTGCCAGAAACTGGCCCAAAGACCCAGGGCTGCATTTGCCCAGGCCTAGGCTGTATCCTTGAATTTTCTGCTGCAGTTCAAAGGTAGAGAAACTGAAAAGGCATTCATTTCCCTTTTTTTCCCTTGAAAATAGAGAGATAAATTATTTTCATCTTGGAATTTTAGAGTTGAATAAATAACCCCAATAATTACAGATCAATCACTAATAAACTAACACTGGGACCAGCCAGATTGGCAACTGTTAAAAATACATGTTCTACTTCTTTTTTTTTTTTTGAGACGGAGTCTTGCTCTGTCACCCAGGCTAGAGTGCAGTGGCGCAATCTTAGCTCACTGCAACCTCCACCCACTGGGTTCAAGCAATTCTCCTGCCTCAGCCTCCTGAGTAGCTGGGATTATAGGTGCCTGCCACCGCACCCGGGTAATTTTTGTATTTTTAGTAGAGATGGGGTTTCACCATGTTGGCCAGGTTGGTCTTGAACTCCTGACCTCATGATCCACCCGCCTCGGCCTCCCAAAGTGCTGGGATTGCAGGTGTGAGCCACTAAGCCCAGCCTACGTGTTCTATTTCTATACAAATTCTCAAACTTCTAGTTGCCAATTAAAAAAAAAAGTTTAAACAGAGTAGTGGCTTAAATTCAACATCACCCCTTACAAATACAAGCGTCACCATTCAAGGGTAAAGGGTTTCAGCCTGGCTTGCTGGTTCTACTCCTGTGAGAAAAGTCAAAGACAGCCAGAGGCTCCCAGCCTTTCCCCAGTGAAGGTCCAACAAGATGCATTTTCTGCTAAGAAGGTAGCAAACTCTAACTAGCAGAGCCTATGTCGTGAGTGACAATTGTGCCCCCACCTCCCAACATAAAATAGATGGCAAAAAGAGTTGGACTACAAGAGGAACCACTGGAAGCAGAGTCCTATGCATTTTAAAAAGAATCACTTTGCTAGCTGCTTCCTATACCTGGAGCCAGCACATTCAGTGTCTGAAGAGGACTAGAAATGCCAGCCCTCAGTGTCCATGCTAAACTGGCAGGAAGTTTTCATAGTCCTGACCAAATATGCCTTGTGAAACCAGGCTGAAGACTGACATCCAAAACAGACCAGCACAGCAGAAGGGAAGATGAGCTCCTTTCTCTCTGCAATCCCAACACATTTCTAACCACCTTCAGAATTCTGAGCTTGGACAGGCTCATGGAGGATGAAGGAGGAAAAGCAGTCCCAGAAGGGAGAGATTTCCTCTATGCACTTGCAATGTCCTTTCCTTTTTAGAGGGAACAACCCAGCTGAAAGCTGAAGCTTGAATAAAGAAGTTTCTTTATTCATATTCCTCCCTGAAAAAGAGTTAACAGTTTCATTTTCTCAACACAGAGGCTTTGGGAATTAATGTGTCTGTCTGGTAATGCAAGTTCTCTAAGCTACTCTCCTATGACATGTGACCTAACAAGGAATGCAATTTTTCAAGTGATATAATCCTACAGACTTAAATAGGAAAAAATGTGTATTTTAAATCTGGCATTAGCTTGTCACTGTTCAAAGAGTCAACGAGAGCTCAAAAGGAGAATTTCTTCAGCTTTCCATACCCTAGTCCTTTCCTTCCAACCTCTGTCCCACATCCACATACTGAATTTATGCCAACTTTATTTCAAGTTACGTATCTTTTCCCTATTAGGCCTATCACACAGCATAGTAGCAATCAGAGAGAAGCCACTATTATCTTTAGGGCTCTTCAAGTCCTCATCCCTGGGAGAATGGCCTGGATGGTCTCTTATACATCACACTGCCATCTACATCTCTATATACAAAGGCAGCTCCTAGCACCCAGTTTAGTTCTTTAGGGGTAGCAACAAAAGACCCCAACAAGTTAAAGGCAGGAAAGACAAAGAAACATATCCTAAGAGGTCAATCTAGGAAACCTGCAAAGCTGGGTATGTGGGAACAGTAAAATGTTTTAATAGCTGAAAAGATCCCAGAGGGTCAGGTACACAGTCACATGGGTCAAGCAGGACTCACTTTCCTAGGCTGGTTTTGAGTTCCTTTCCAAAATTCGGCAATGTGGGAAGAAATATCCAAACTGTGAACTGAGCTTCTTACTAGTGTCCTGAAAAATATATCCTTTAAAACGTGCATAAACTTGTCTGAGGGAATTGAGACACCAGGAAGACCAAGTGTTGAGGCTGGAAAAAATAAGGCTGTCCAAATAAAATTTAGACACAGCAGATTCAAGGATGACTTCTGCAGGCTCATGCTAATTGTCAGCACACCTGGCCTCCCCTATGCCTTTGGCAGCAATATCTTTTCTTAAAAACAGAGTAGGATAGGGTGGAAAGGAGGCCGGGGAATAGACTTCATGAAAGATGAGGTGGCAGATCAACAGTGCTCTTCTACTTATAAATGGTGAGTCTGATGGTGATGGTGAACACAGGCTTATGAACAGGACAACAGTAACTAAATGACTCAAGTGACAACCACCATCACAGCCCCACCTTCTGATTTACAACTTTCAACAATCATCAAAGTTACTGTAAACTAAGTACTCTAAGTCTGCGTTTTCTTGAATGGGGTTCAGGACAAACAGGCAAGGGCTCGGCAGGGCATTGGTTATCCCAGTTCACTGCAGGAGACCCCAGCGATGGGGGAGCTGAGCCTCAAATTCTGGTTTGCACCACCTGCTCTTTCTGCTTGTCCCTTTTCCCATCCAATTCAATAGATTCCACAAAAAGTTCTCCAGGGGCTCACTGTCCTTGGTAAGTATACAGCAGGGTGAGAGGGGCATTTCCTAAATATCCAGTTTATCTTGGTCAGCTTATTTTGTTTAAACACACACCGCAGAACACTCCTGATGAAGCGGGGGAAATGCAATTTCCTTAACTCGAAAGAGCTATTCAAAAAAACAAAACAGGAAACTGCTCCAAACAAAAATCAGCAGAACAAAACAGAAATACTCAGAGGCTTGTAGAATAAGACTGAGCATATTAGTTACTCAGAGTCACAGTATCGTGAGACCACCACTCCCCTTCCCGCTGTGCGTCCCTCGCCCGCCCCATCCCCATCTTCAGCTCCACTATTTTGTGCATTACTGTCCCCAGATGTGGGGACAGACAAGTCCTCCTCAAAGCTTTGTCGGCTCAGTACTTCTCTCCTGGAATAAACTCCTTGGCATCTGGGTTCAGGTTACTTTTGCTCTGAAATAAGAACCAAGAGATAATAAATCCTAAGGCAAGCTGCATTTTAAAACTTCCCCAGTCCATCATTATCAGTACCTTCCCCTTAGCTTTAGGGAGAGAAAGAAAGAAAATTCCTTGTAACTCAGGCTGTTATTGCTCGGTTGTTCTCAATTGCTCCTGACATAGCCCTGAGCAAGCGATCTTCTTCCTTCTTTAGACTCTTGTTTCCTTCCTGATGCTTTCCAAAATCTCCTCAGAGGCCTGTAAGTTCAACTCCAAGAAGAATTTTTCAATTAATTGAGTACAATTAATTGAGAAAAGTTAACAATTAATTTTTCACTTGGTGAAAACCTGGGTACTCGATCAGACCAGGTTGGATACCACAATCTCTATTTTTCTTCATCTTTCTGTACTCTCTTTGGTTCTCTACTCTCTTGTGAATACGCAACACCTTAGCAAACCACAGGGAAAGATTGTTCAGAATATGAGTTGTGTGAAAACTATATTGCTCATGGACTTTTTTTTTTGAGACAGTCTTGCTCTGTCACCCAGGCTGGAGTGCAGTGGTACAATCTTGGCTCGCTGCAACCTCCGCCTCCCAGGTTCAAGCAATTCTCCTGCCTCAGCCTTCCAAGCTGGGACTACAGGCATGCGACACCATGCCTGGCTAATTTTTGTATTTTTTTAGTAGCGATGGGTTTCGCCATGTTGGCCAGGCTGGTCTCGAACTCTAGACCTCAGGTGATCCACCCGCCTCAGCCTCCCAAAGTGCTGGGATTACAGGCATGAGCCACTGTGCCCAGCCTGCTCACAGACTTCTGACACTACATAAATATGAAAGGCAGGAAATTCATTTATCTGTTTTTCTAATTCTAAGTGGAGAAAATGACCTCTCAGGAGTACATTTCTTCCAAAATGAACAGTTAATTTTTATAACAGAATCATTTAGAAGTATATTAAATACAGATTTGAGGGATAGTAAAAGAGAAGAATGGCAGCAAATGATAACTTGAGAAGAAACTTCTTGTGTTCAAATTGTTATCCTTAATCCCAGTTCTACTTTGAAGATCCCATTAGAAAGTAAAGGTTGGTGGCATCCAATCTTGGCAAGCAAAAAGAAAATAAAACTGGTGATGCTGGCAACAGTACTGTTTCATAGTGCTTTATGAGGAGGAATGCATCTTCAATGCACCCCTTATTAATAATGCCCATAAAACGAGCAAAGAAACAATAGCTCACAGGGCTCCAGAGACTTGTTGAGGGTTGTAGGGCCAGAAAGAAAGTCTGTCATTCCAAATCCTATATTCTTTTCACTACATAACATGAGGAACTACATATGACTCTTACCAAAATATCTTCAGAATCATGACCTTCACTGACTGACAGTCCATTTAACTGCTGTTGCAACTGTCCCATGGCCTGAGGCAGGTCTCGTGATGGAATAAACCAGTCTTGGTCTTCTTCATCCAGCATCTCTTGGAAGCAGCGGTCCAAGAAGTCTTGCTCCTGCAGTTCCTCCTCCACCTAGCAAGCAAAGGGGAGTAGCTCAGACTTACTGTCACAGAGGGACTTACCCCTTCTTCCAGTTTTTCCTTCACCTCTTTCCTTCAGAAGTTATTACTCTGCAGTTAAGAATGATCTTGAGCTGGGTGTGGTGGCTCACAACTGTAATCCCAGCAATTTGTGAGGCTGAGGCAGGAGGACTGCTTGAGGCCAGGAGTTTGAGACCAGCCTGAGCAACATAGCATGACCCTGTCCCTACAAAAAAAATTTAAAAATTAGCAAGGCGTAGTGGTGTGTGCCTGTAGTCTCAGCTACCTGGGAGGCTGAGGGTGGAGGATCACTTGAATCCAGGAGGTCAAGGTTTCATTGAGCCAAGACTGTGCCACTGCACTTCATCCTGGGCAACGGAATGAGACCTCAATTCTTAAAAAAAAAAAAAAAGAAAAAGAAAAAGAAAATATTTTATGATCTTACCTGAGGTCTAAGGGATCTAAGGATTCAATGTGTCTAATGACTAGCTAGAGATAACATAATTTTTATTTTTTCTCAACCAATTCTATCAATAATAAGACTAAGAAAATAGTTATTCACAATAACAGAAATTCAAGGTCTCCGCAGATGTTCTACGATCTCTAATAGGTGATACAGATATCATGGAAAATCATTTTAGAGCCTAAAATTCTTTTTTTCAGTCTTCTTACAAAGTAACCCTTCTTAAATTTCCCATTTTTCAAGAAGTATGAAAAAGATACAGCAAGTATATAACTAGTTCATGACCTGGCTAGCGGAGATAAAATCAAAACCAATGCTCTCAGCTTTTGGCCATTTTTTGGGTAAGGAAACCCTCAAGGGAGAAAAATACTTTCAGAACATTAGGAAGACATAAAGAACACTTTTTGGCATACCACTAGAAAATTATATAATCAATGTAGTATTCTTTCAAATGATGAAATATATGAATATTTAAACAACTCTGCATTTCTTCAACATTGCCCTAAAGCAATATATATCTAGGATATTTTACACTTCTTTGCAGACATTGTTAACTCTTAGTAAAGAGTGTGGTTCGCTCTGCCGATTTCAGTGTCTTTGATAGGCCTCTTGCTTCACGTTTGGCATCCCTTTCCTGCAGGCTGCCTGGTGACAGATTCACAGCTCACTAGCACCACCACCAGAAGTGAAGTCAGGCAAAAAATAATTACCCAAATTAGAATATACAGTTACCTAATGAATTCAGAGGAAAAGTTACCGGTAGTGAGACTTAAGAATAGTATTTGAACATTACAGTTAGCCACACATGAAAATTAGACAGTTATGAAGTACTTAATAAAATATTCTCATGCCACAAGAAGTAACATGACCACTTAAGAGCTGCCCTGACTGTACAAGAGCTTTACAGCATGCTCACTCTTATTAAATTTACCCCTGTTCACCAGCACAACCAATGAAAATGGTTGCTGGGCACAGAGGTGTAACAGAAACATGCTATGTGCAATTCACACAGATCCCGATAGAGCCACATTAGGTGGAAACTGCTGTCTGTCCCCTTTAAACTTGTTTCCTTCTTCCCAGAGCACCAGGCTGTTCAGTTAAAATCACATTTGTCACCTTACATGCTGTGTATGGTCAAGTGACTATTCATCACAAAATGTTCCCACAAGGGACGTGGACACTTTGGCATCCCTTGGTTAAAAGGAGACCACTTGCCGTGGCCTTTGGCTCTCTCCCTTTCCCAGCTGCTGGACTTCACAGTGTTCCCTCAGCCACTCAGCTGATATATGCCCTGGGGGTGGCAGAGCAATACCATGGAAGGGAACAAGTGGGCACCAGATCACTTGTCTATCCAGAATGCTTACCTTGGGCTGTTAACGTCACAGAGACATAAAACAATGCATTACTGCTGAATCTTTGTTGAAGCAGTCTAGCCAACCCCCACCTCATGTACTTCTCTATTTCAGACTCACATCCTGCCAGTCCCCGAGGTCCCGTTTGAGGCATGCCATGCTGACCTGTCTGCATATAGCTGCTGTTTCCCACAAATCCATACCCAATAACACAGGGCATTAGACCAAAACAACTTCCTTTCATAAAATAAATTTCTTCACCTTTTCCCATAACACAAATTTTCCATGAAAACATTGCAAAAGGAGAGCAGAAACAAGATTTTTAGGAACTGGACTTAACCATGTCTAATTAATGAAAAATATTATATATGGGCACATGTTTTATTACATTTTGCTGTACTTTGCTTCACAGATACTGCATTTTTACAAATTGAAGGTTTGTGGCAACCTTGCATCAAGCAAGCCTATTGGTGCCTTTTTATCAACAGTATGTGCTCAATGTCTGTGTTACATTTTGGTAATTCTCTCAATATTTCAAACTTTTTCATTATTATTATATCTGTTATAGTGCTCTGTAAGCAGTAATCTCTGATGTTACAATTTTTTTAATTTTAGGTTTGAAGTACATGTGAAGGTTACATAAACACATGTCACAGGGGTTTGTTGTACATATTATCATATCACCAGGTATTAAGCTCAGCACCCAATAGTTATCTATTCTTCTCCTCCCACCCTCCTCCATCAAGTAGACCCCAGTGTCTGTTGTTCCTTGTGTTCATAAATTCTTATCAGTTAGCTCCCACTTATAAGTGAGAACATGTGGTATTTGGTTTCTTGTTCCTGTGTTAGTTTGCTAAGGATGATAGCCTGGCAACTCCATCCATGTTCCTGCAAAGGACATAATCTCATTATTTTTTATGGCTGCATAATATTCCATGGTGTATAAGTACCATATTTTTTTTTATCCAGTCTGTCACTGTTGGATGGGCATTTACTTGATTCCATGTCTTTGCTATTGTGAACAGTGCTACAACGAACATTTGTGTACATGTGTCTTTTTGATAGAATGCTTTATATTCCTCTGGGTCTACACCCAGTAATGGGATTGCTGGGTTGAATGGTAGTTTTACTTTTAGCTCTTTGAGGAATTGCCATACTGCTTTCCACAACGGCTCAATTTACACTCCTACCAACGTTGTATAAGCCTTCCCTTTTCTCCACAACCTCACCAGCATGTGTTTTTTTTTCTTTTTTTTCTTTTTTACTTTTTAGTAATAGCCACTCTGACTGGTGTGAAATGGTATCTCATGGTGGTTTTGACTCGCATTTCTCTAATGATCAGTGATATTGAGCTTTTTTTCATATGCTTGTTGGTTGTATGTATGCCTTCCTTTTGAGAGGTGTCTGTTCATGTCCTTTGCCCACTTTTTAATGGGTTTGTTTTTCTCTTGTAAATTTAAGTTCCTTGTAGACGCTGGACATCAGACCTTTGTCATATGCATAGTATGCAAATATTTCCTCCCATTCTGTAGGTTGTCTGTTTACCCTGTTGATAGTTTCTTTTGCTGTATAGAAGCTCTTAAGTTATTTAGATCTCATTTGTCAATTTTGGCTTTTGTTGCAATTGTTTTTGGTGTCTTTGTCATTAAATCTTTGCTCATTCCTATGTCCAAGACGGTATTGCCTAGGTTGTCCTCCACGGTTTTTATAGTTTTGGGTTTTAGCCAGGCGCGGTGGCTCAGGCCTGTAATCCCAGCACTTTGGGAGGCCGAGGCAGGCAGATCATGAAGTCAGGAGATTGAGACCATCCTGGCTAACATGGTGAAACCCCGCCTCTACTAAAAAATACAAAAAATTAGCCAGGCGTGGTGGTGAGCGCCTGCAGTCCCAGCTACTCTGGAGGCTGAGGCAGGAGAATGGTGTGAACCTGGGAGGTGGAGCCTGCAGTGAGCAGAGATCACGCCACTGCACTCCAGCCTGGGCTACAGAGCGAGACTCTGTCTCAAAAAAAAAAAAAAAACTTTTGGGTTTTACATTTGTCTTTAATCCCTCTTGAGTTTATGTTTGTATATTGTGTAAGGAAGAGGTCCACAGGAGTTCTCTGTATTTCCTGAATTTGACCATTGGCCTCTCTAACATGGTTGGGGAAGTTTTCATGGATGGTATCCTTGTATTAGTCTGTTTTCACGCTGCTGATAAACACATACTCAAGACTGGGCAATTTAAAAGAGAAGGAGGTTTACTGAACTTATAGTTCCATGCGGCTGGGGAGGCCTCACAATTATGGCAGAAGGTAAAAGGCAAGGAGGAACAAGCCACATCTTAGATAGATGGCAGCAGGAAAAGAGAGAGAGCTTGTGCAGGGAAACTCCCATTTTTTAAAACCATCAAATCTCGTGAGACCAATTCACTACCATGAGAACAGCAAAGAAAGACTCACCCTCATAATTCAGTCATCTGCCATCAGGTCCCTCCCACAACACATGGGAATTATGGGAGCTACAAGACGAGATTTGGGTGGGGATACAGAGCCAAACCGTATCAATCCTAAAATATATCTTTCAAGTTATTTACTTTGTTCCCCTCCCTTTCAGAGATGCCAATGATACATAGATTTGTCCTCTTTACATAATCTCATACTTCTTGGAGGTTTTTGTTCATTCCTTTTTATTCTTCTTTATTTTTGACTGTCTTATTTAAATTTTTTGAAATGGAGTTTTTCGCTTGTTGCCCAGGCTGGAGTGCTGTGATATGATCTCAGCTCACTGCAACCTCCGCTTCCCAGGTTCAAGAGATTCTCCTGCCTCAGCCTCCTGAGTAAGCTGGGATTACAGGTGCTTCCCACCACGCCCAGCTAATTTTTGTATTTTTAGTACAGATGGCGTTTCATCATGTTGGCCAGGCTGGTCTCTAACTCCTGACCTCAGGTGATCCCCGCCTCAGCCTCCCAAAGTCCTGGGATTACAGGTGTGAGCCACCATGCCTGGCCTGTCTTATTTTAGAGAACCAGTCTTCAAGTTCTGATATTCTTTCCTCAGCTTGGTTTATTCTGCTGTTAATACTTGTGATTGCATTATGAAATCCTTGTGTTATTCAGCTCTGTCAGACCTGTTAGGTTCTTTTTTATACTGGCTATTTTGTCTTTCAGCTCCTGTATCACTTTACTATGATTCTTATTTTCCTTGGACTGGGTTTTGCCATCCTCCTGAATCTTGATGATCTTTGTTCCTATTCATATTCTGAACACTGTGGAAATGACAACAAAGGATTTAGAATATTACATAATCAGCTTAGTTGATAAAGCAGTAGCAGGGTTTGAGAGAACTGTTTTTTCCCTTCAATTTCCATTTTATCCAGTACTGATATTGCTTTGTGTTTGAAATTTCCTGATATTTTCTGTCTTCATTATTTTATGTTTTCCTTTTCTGAAGCATTTTAATTCAGATGTTTCTCTTTTAGGTTCTTTACATGTGAACCTGTTTCCCTTATTGTGGAAGTAATCCATTTTCTTTGCATATGAGTTGGGAAATCAGAACTAAGAAAACCAAATTGGAAGGAAAAAAAAGCCCCCCTAATCTCGACACTCACACATAATGAATATTGTTGACATTTTAGAATATATCTACCCTGATTTTTACTTAATAGACACCCCATGGGGAAATGACAGAAGCTTAGAGTAAAAAAAAAAAAAAAAGTCTCCTAGTTAGAAATGACCCACAAGATTTTAAAATTCACTAAGCATTTTCCATCTTTTTCTGTAGCCTGAATAGCCAGTGAGAGTGTATCTTGCAAGTTGCATGTAATTAGATTTCTCCCTTTTTTTCCCCTTAATCCAACTGCATCTTTTTTTTTTTTTTTT
>NW_012102210.1:515043-535432 GCF_000951045.1 Mandrillus leucophaeus
AGCCTCAACCTCCTGGGCTCAAGCATTCCTCCTATAATCCAACTCATCTTTTTTTTTTTTTTTTTGAGATGGAGTCTCACTCTGTCGCCCAGGCTGGAGTGCAGTGGTGTGAGCTCAGCTCACCGCAAGCTCTGCCTCCTGGGTTCACACCATTCTCCTGCCTCAGCCTCCCAAGTAGCTGAGACTACAGGCACCCGCCACCTATCTTCTCTCTTAGAAATTCTAGCCAGAAGGCTGGGTGCGGTGGCTCACACCTGTAATCCTAGCACTTTGGGAGGCTGAGGCGGGCGGATCATGAGGTCAGGAGATCGAGACCATCCTGGCTAACACGGTGAAACCCGTCTCTACTCAAAATACAAAAAAATTAGCTTGGCGTGTTGGGTGTTGGTGGGCGCCTGTAGTCCCAGCTACTCGGGAGGCTGAGGCAGGAGAATGGCGTGAACCCGGAAGGCGGAGCTTGCAGTGAGCTGAGATCGCGCCACTGCACTTCAGCCTGGGTGACAGAGTGAGACTCCCTCTCAGAAAAAAAAAAAAAAAAAAAAAAAAAAAAAGAAATTCTAGCCAGGCACTGTGACACATGCCTGTAGTCACAGCCAATCAAGAGGCTGTACTGAGAGGACCACTTGTGCCTAGGGGTTCAAGTCTAGCCTGGGCAACATAGCAAGACCCCATTTCTTAAAAAATTCTGTATGTGTGTGGGTGTTGGGGTATATAAGCCATTCACAATTATAACTAGTATGTTAAGTCTTACTTCTTCTTTCCCGAGTTACTTTAAAATAAAAGTCCCACTACTTTTCTTGAGACTTAATCCTTTCCCCCCACCAAAACTACATTTCAATCCACTTCCATCAGCCTCACAGTCAGTGAAAATCTTTTAAAAAAGACCAATGAATGTCACTCCTGGTTTGGGGGGTTGTAAGTTGTTTTCATCTTATTCTATGTTTTGTTAGATATTTTATTAGAAAGTCAGAAGACATTATAGCAGGGTTGCTAGCTAGAAACCAGTTTCTACTCCTTAAGATCCAACTCAAGGTACATGGTATGCAAAACCACTTCTGAATTACCATGTAAACTATGCTAGTAATGGAATGGGGGTTGGCAGTGGTAAAAACTGTACAGCACACCATAGTGTAACAGAGTAATGTACAGGTGTTCAGAAATAACTAACATCAATTATATCCCAGATTCCTAAACCCTCCTGCTCCCAAATGAAGGATAAAGAAGGCTTCTCTGAAATATTTAATCCTATGACCTGAAATCATATAATAGTTTCAAAATTATGTTGCCAGGCCAGGCGCAGTGGCTTACGCCTGTAATCCTAGCACTTTGGGAGGCTGAGGCAGGCAGATCACTTGAGGCCAGGAGTTTAAGACCAGCCTGGCCAACATGGCGAAACCCCATCTCTACTAAAAATGCAAAAATTTTCCAGGGATGGTGACACATGCCTGTAGTCCCAGCTACTCAGAAGGCAAAGGCATAACAATGGTTTGAGCCTGGACTGTGGAGGTTGCAGTGAGCAGAGACTGAGCCACTGCACTCCAGCCTGGGTGACAGAGTGAGACTCCGTCTCCACAAACAAACAAACAAACAAACAAACAGACAAAACCCAAAATTATGTTGCCAAGCTAGTATTCCTGTAAAACATTAGGGTTGGGGGAATTTGAGCAAACAATTGTTTATTTGCTCAGCCCTTCTTAGGGCTTGGTATTTACTGCAATATTGGAAGCTGCCATGCATATATCTGTCATTGCTTACCTAGCTCTCCAGAAAAAAAAGTTGTAATTTTTAAAGCTTCTCAACTGTCTTTCCTCAATCTCTTTGTGCGGGGTGTGTGTGTGTGTGTGTGTGTGTGTCTGTGTGTGTGTGAATGTGTATGTGTGTCTCTGCAAGCCCCTAGCTTTCCAGCACTTTTCCTTGTACCCTGTCTCTGAGTTTGCTAAACTCCTGAATATAGGAGCGCAAAGCTGACCCACAGCTCAGACATCTGGCTTCTAATAGTCCTGGTGCAATACTGATCACTGGGATTAAGAGCATGTCAGTGAGTGTTAACAAAGCTAGTTAAAACTGTTTTATGTTTTCAACAACATATGTTTCATTCAGAGGCTGGATAAAGGCAGAGTGAAACCATTAAGTCAACAAAAATGCCAAACACGACTGTTCTAAAGTCCCATGGAAAACATACTTACCTTCAGTGAGAGTTTTTAATCTTTTTTTTTTTTTTTTTTTTTTTTTCTGAGACAGAGTCTTGCTCTGTAGCCCAGGCTGGAGTGCAGTGGTGTGATTGGCTCACTGCAACTTCCACCTACTAGTTTAAACAATTCTCGTGTCTCAGCCTCCCAAGTAGCTGGGATTATAGAAGGATGCCACCATGCCCAGCTAATTTTTGTATTTTTGGTAGAGACGAGGTTTTACCATTTTGGTCAGGCAGGTCTTGAACTCCTGACTTCAAGTGATCTGCCCACCTTGGCCTCCCAAAGTGCTGGGATTACAGGCGTGAGCCACCATACCTGGCCTTAAACTTCTTTTATGTCTTCATTTATTTCCAAAATGAAATGCAGAGTATCACATTTCCTATAAGCAAGTGAAAGCAACGAACTACAAAGTATATAGAAAAACAACCTCACTACCATTCTGTTTTTTAGTGCTCTACTGTTCAAGCAATTAATTTCACATTGATCACTATAGAGAGTTATAGAACCACTATGCTTCCTAGGATTAAAGGTAGAATCAGGGCAGGATAAAGGACCTCAGCTACCATGGTTTGGTACAAGCGTTTTATGTCAGTCCTCTAAGATTGAGAAGAGTCTTGTCTGATTTAAATTATGGGAATATTCTAGAATGGTCTACAGTTGCTGAGAGAAATGCCATAAACAAATCTAGCCAGAACAAGGCTGAGGGCAGGGACCCTCTGCAGTAGTTACCGTGTGACGTGAACTACACTTAGAAGGCATATAATGGTGTGGAGTACATGCAAATCTATTTGGTTATACATGGGCTCTCACATGAGGATTTTCAGATATCAACTAATTAGTCTGACATTTGTTTTCTCTTTTAATCAACATGGTAAGAAAACTACAAATATCTTCCTCCAAGGTGCCATCACTCTGGTCTCTTACCAGATGAAGATGTTTCCTGGTCATTCCAGATGAGGCCCCCCAGACCTCCGCAATGAATTTTTAAGTTATCCTAAAGCTAACTGTATCCATTTCTTTTGTAACAAACTGGCAGTAAAATATTATAGCTATTGAGTTACATGTATCATCAACCTTCCACTTTTCCACTCTTTCTTTACCTGTCTGTTGAAATCCTCTTCATTCTCCATCCACATGTACTCTGCAAATGGGTTTTCCTTTTCATCGTGCCCACTTAACCCCTGGTCCTCTTTGGATTTTACACTGGGTGATGTATTTGCCATATTGGATCCATTCATTATGATAGAACCTAAAGAGGAGCAAAAGAAAAGATAAAATGAATATAAGGATAAAGGAAATGTAGATCTAAAACATGCAGATTCTGTCAGAAGCTTCTGAAATTCTAAGTCAAAGATTTTAACTATAAACAGAAACAATCTGTAACGCTTATAAAACCATCCATATTCTACAGTTAACAACTAGACAGATGTACAATTATTTAAAAGTTAAAAGAAAAGATGTCTATTAACACCTAGGCTCACTTAGTCTTTCTAGGCAAGTGGGACAGGGGTGGGAGGGGTGGGAATCTTCCCATGCCAAATTTCTGTAGGTCCTGGAACCTAGTGAAGATCATTACAGCTTCCTTAACATCTAAACAGATAGAGAAAATACATTCTTAATGAACATCGTAAGTACCTACTCCTTATTCTAATTTTCAAGCTGTTTTTCTTTAAAATGTATTAAAAAATGTTTATCATATTGATAAGCAAAATGGAAAAAACAAAAGTCACCTGTTGTCCAGCCATCCAGAGTTAAGAACAATTAACAATGTGGTACATATAACCTTCCTGAATTCCCATATGTTTGTGTAGATACAAACATACACACATATTTCCCAAGTATCCATTCTCAATAGTAATAGGATCATGTGCTACAACATGCCCCATTATTTGCTTTTTCTCATTCCTATGTTATTTAATAATATAGCCATACCATCTTTTGGGGGTGTTTCCAATGTTTCTGTTTATAAAGGTTCTGCTTTATCAAGGTCTTTTCTAATTATTTATTTAGGATATCTCCTAGAAATCGAGCTGTTACATTGGAGAGTTATGTTCTCTTTTTTTAAGGCTCTTGGCATTGCCACACTACTATAAGAATTTAAATTCCCACCAGTAGTGTGGAAGTGCCCGTTTCCCAACGGAAGCGGGTATTAATCATTAGTTTTATTTTCTAAACCATTGCCAATCTCATAAGATAAAACTTGCATTTTTTTTTACATTTCTTTAATTTTTACTGAGGCTGATTATCTTAAGATATGTTTACTGGCCATTTATATTTCTTATTCTGTAATTTTACTGCTAAAGTACTTTGCCCATTTTTCTACTGGGGTATATATCTTTTCCTTATCTTTTGTAAAAACATGTATTATATTTGTTATAATTTTTATTTTTTATAATTTAAATGAAAGTTTATAACTAAATATGTTATTCATTATATTTAATTTTTTAGTGGCAATTTTTGCTCGCCTTAATTTTTTTCTAGCTCATGTATATGTTTCTGTCTACAGCTTTGTAAAATTGTATGTAAATAAAATGGTTTATTTTGGCTTCTAAACCCATTTTGATGTTTTTGCTGTCATTTAGAATATATCTTTTTCTGTTATTCTTCTAAATCTTAACAATTCCTCAAAAATCATTCCAGTCTTCATTCACTACTTTCCTTCTCTACTTATTCACCACTTCCCTTCTGTACTTAGTATACTACTTAATTGTTGTTTCATATGCATAATTTTTCTCCTTCCAATTAGATTCTCAATTCCTGACAAGCAAGATTGAGTTTAATAGATTTTGTAACTCACCACAATATTAGGAGTTCCATAAATACCTGAGGCTTAATTGTATTTAGGCAACTTTCCTTCTCTAACTCATCTCCCTTCAACCTTGACTCCATCTCTACCCTGACTCCCACCTTCCTTGGAACTTCTTTAAGTTTTAACAAATTACTTCCCAGGGGTTCTTTCCATCTTGGCAACACTCGTGAATAAGTTATTTTCTGCTTCTGGATACCGTAAAATATTCTTTCTTCATTCTCTTTAAAGTTTTTTTTTTTTTTTTTTTGTTTTTTGTTTGTTTTGTTTTGCAATTTCCTAACCTGTTATGGATATTAGAAATGCAATATACTAAAAAGACAAGGTAAAATTGTGAAGAGTAAAGAATAGCTGGAAAAACAACTCAGTGGTACATAGTTCTAAAATAATTCATTTAAAATAGAATCCATTTATATCACTGTAGGTTTAAACAAAGCTACCAGTATGAAATATATCTGTTTAACACATTTTAAATAGAAACAAAAGAAATCAATGTCTATTCCAAATACAGATTCATAATAATAATTTCATAAGCTATAGAGGGGAAGAAACCAGTTCTTTATTTTTACCACTTCCATCTGTAGCATAACAATGATAGAAGCAAGGCTGTTCTAAATGCCAGGGCAACAGTATTTGCCCTGTATGTAAGTGGGGTATTCCTAAGCACAGAGACTCTTAAAGGTCCTGAACCTTGCTAGGTAGCAAGATATACTGTACTATTATTTCCAAAGATTTGGCAGTTGTTTGCAACTAGCACATTGACTTCTCACCATCAATATGGAAAATCACTATACAGAATCAGAAATCAGAGTTCAGTTTTTTAAAAAAAATATCTTCCTGTGCCCAAAAATAAGTCCTGAGTGCATATGATTGTAAGGAAAAAGGGAAAGGGAAGGCAAAGGAAGAAAAAGTAAAAAAACAAAACAAAACAAAAAAAAAACCCTTCTAATTCAAGAGCAAGGTGGAGCACAGATAGCAAATTCCAGGATGTGCTTATTCATGAGAAAGGGAGAGGGGAATTACCATAAACTCAACGAAAACTGTTACTGAACTTAATGCAAATACTTCACAGAAGTTGAAAACACTGATATGGTATTGTCAATACTAGGCAAGTGATTCTCTTATAATAGATTATACAGTGTTGATTTGTATTTTGTACTATTCAACCTGTGTTTTCCAAACAATTAGAAAGTTTGGTGTTTCCAAACAGCAGCATTCCAACAACTTAATTTTTATACTGTTTAAAAATTAATAAAGCACTTTCATACCCACACTTCAAGGCACATAGTTCAAGAACAATATTGTTTTGTGGGCCTGCTGGGTGTGAGTGAACTGCTGCTTAATGTGCCCTGGCTTTAGTAGCTAGGTGGCAATAGGGAGATTTTTGCTGGAGATTGGTAACTCCTAGGGAAGACATTTGGATGTTTCCAACTTGGGGAAGACACGAGGGAAGACAGGATCATCACAACTTCCCTGAAGTTCCTGCTCCCAGTTTCATGCAACATTTTCTTTCTGTTTCCAGCTCTTTCCCAGGTCACTGTTCATGCTTGAGCACTGTGTTTCTCTAGCCATTCAATTTCACCATTTCACATTCATTATTTCACTTGATCCTCATCCACATCAAGGATGAAAGTCTAGTGTAGTGAGGACAAATAAAATATGCCCAAAGCTTCCAGAGATGGGAGGAATGCTTGGTTACATAAATCGGGTTAAGAGGCTGAATGGTTGCCACGTTGTGAGTTACATTACAGAGAGGCTCATGGTACAAGGAAATGAACCACCATGTAAGTGAGCTTAGAAGTGCATTTTCCTCCCAGTCAAGCCTTCAGATGAGATAGCAGCCCCAGATGACAGCTTGATTGCAACTTTGTAAGAGTCTCAAGCACAGGCACTCTGCCAAACTATTCCCAGATTCCTGATGCACAGAAATTATGAAATAATAAATATTTGTTGTTTTAACCTGCTAAGCTCTGGGGTAAGTTGTCACCTAACAATAGCTTATACAGGTAGTCAATAAACACTGGCAATTAACTCTGCCACACAAACCACTATGTTACAACATCTTTTTATCTATCAAGAAGACAAATGTGCAATTTGAAATAGGTCACTGCTTGAGAAGCAGTTCTTTAAGATTTAGACCTCAACAGTAGATAAAGGAGTTTGTGTCTGGTCTGTGACTACACTGCATCTTGAAATCTAAGAACAATTTGAAACTTATTTCCCCTTCACCCCACTTGCCCTCTTATACACAGTCAAACATGCTGAAAATAAGAAATAACAGTTGTCACTTTAGCTGAAAATGGGAAAGCTCGCAACCCTGTTAATAGTCAATACAAGGGTGCTAAGGCCTGCCAAGCATTTGAGTTGGCACTATCATGGTCAAGGGTCAAGACATATTTGTGTCTAAAATATGTGGCTTGAAATAGGGATTTCTGTTCCAAGTCAGAAAGAACTCGAGGACTTTTAATGTATCTAGGATATTTCAAGGATACATGCTTCATCAGTTTAACACTTAAAACACCCACAACTTTCAGATCCAACATGCTCACACCAAAAACTAGCTATTCTTTGAACTTAAATAATATTTTTCAGAAGTTACAAACCTGCAATGTGCCTATGATAACAGTTTGCTAAGATTACTTAGGACTTTTGACTGAATTACCTGGAAAAAGTCTACTGAACAACTGAAGTAAAAACTAGTCCCTCCTATTTTGTTTCCTACAGTTTCATTACTTCCTTCAGTCTGGTTAATACCATTTTAAAAAGTAAATATTGTGGATGACAGCTTTAAATTTTATTTCAAATATTCTGCCACTGGATTCAGGTTTTGCTTTCTCTCAGCTACATCTTAACAACTAAGATCATAAATCTACTCACTCATTAATATCCGAGTGCCTACTGACCCTCAGTGCTGAGGCATTGTGCTTGACTCTTGCTTTGATAGGGTACACAGCCCTTGACCTGGTGATATTTATATTCTCCCAGGAGAGAGACAAGAAAATAGTTAAAAATAATTATGATCCATGCTATAAAAGGGACTATTAGAAAACAATAGGGGGCCCAATCTAGTCCAGGAGAGGGGGATGGTTCAGAAAGGTTTCCCTGAGCAAGAAACATTTTCATCAACACCTAAAGAATGTAAGTTTACTAGCAATAGGGATGAGAGAGAAAAGGATGTACAATGAATCAAAGGCAGGAGGGAACTTTTGGGAACTACAAGAAGGTAGGTATGTATATAGCCGGAGAATGACAAGGAAGAGAGATGAGGTTGGAGAGGCAGGTGGGGCCAGATCAGATCATTTAGGACCTTAAGAGACCACATGAAGGATTTTGGATTTCATCCTACATAATAGAAGCCATTATAAGGAGTTCTCAAATTCCTTATAATGCATTGTAGCATGATTCGACATATTTTGAGATCACTCAGGCTGCCGTGTGGAAAATGGATTGGAGAGACAGATTAAATAATGAGAGACTGGTAAGGAAGCTATTGCTCCAATCCAGATGAAAAAAGGGTAGCTGCTTGAACTAAGATGATGGCAGTGAGAAGAAAGGAGGTAGACTCCAAAACTATTTTAGGAGGTTTCTGGTGATGAACTAGATGTGGGGAGTCAGAGTGAGGGAAATATCAAGGATAATTTTGGCACAAGCAACTGGGTGGATGGTAATGTCATTCACTGAGCTAAGGAACTCTGTGGGAAGGGCAAACTTTTCTTGGGTGGTGATAGGGGCGTGGGGGTAAAAAAGGTGATGAGTTCTATTTTGGACATGTTAAATTTGCAATGCTTCTGAAACACTCAAATGGTGACGTTAAGTAGGTTGGCTGTATGCACCAAGAATAGGAGAAGTCTGCCTAAATATAGAAAGTTAGAGTAGTCGTTTATATAAATGGCAACTGAAGTCATAGGAATAGAGGATACTGCCTATGGAGAAAATGCAAAGTGAGATGAGAAGAGGGTCCATGACCCAGCACTGATGTGTGTGAACATTTTAAAAAGTCAGGTAGAAGCCGGGCGCTGTGTCTCACGCCTGTAATCCCAACACGTTGGGAGGCCAAAGGAGGTGTATCACTTGAGGTCAGGAGTTAGAGACCAGTCTGGCCAACATGGTGAAACCCCATCTCTACTAAAAAGACAAAAATTAGCTGAGTGTGGTGGTGCATGTCAGTAATCCCAGCTACTCGGAGGCTGAGGTAGGAGAATCGCTTAGACCTGGGAGATGGAGGTTGTAGTGAGCTGCGATCGCGCCATTGCACTCCAGATTGGGTGACAGAGCGAGACTCTGTTACACACACACACACAAACACACACACACACAAAAGTAGAGAAGGAAGGCAACATGAAAAGGAAACTGAGAAGAAGCGTTGAGAAGACAATCAGAAGAGTGTGACATCACAGATGTCCATCACAGATGGATTAAATGGTAGCCCCCCAAAATATATATGTCCATGTCCTAATCCATGGAATCTGTGAAGCCTACCTTATTTGGAAAAAAGGGTGTTTGTATATATAATTAAGGACCTTAAGATAAGGAGATCATTCTGAATTATTCAGGTGGGCCCTCAATTCAACGATAGGTATATAAGAGAAAAGCAGAGGGAGATTTAATACACACACAGAAGAGGAGGAGGCAATGTGACCATGGAGGCAGAGATTGGAGTGGTGTTGCCACAAATCAAGGAATGCCCGCAGTCATCAGAATTTGGAAAAGGCAAAGAACAAATTATCCCCTAGAGCCTCCAGAGGGAAAGTGGCCCTCCTGATGCCTTGACTTTGTACTTCTGGCCTCCAGAACTATGAGAGAATAAATGTTTTAAGACACCAGTTTGTGGTAATTTGTTACAGCAGCCACAGGGAATGAATCCAATTCCAGTAAAGTAGGAATACAGAAGGCTGCTGAAAGGTCAAGTAGGAGGAAGACTGAGAAGTGTCCATAGAATTCAGGACCATGGAGTCTCTGATGACCTTAACGAGAGCAGTTTCCATGGAGAAAAATGAGAATGAAAGCCAAATGGAGGTAGGATGAATCGTAGGTGATACCAAGTATGAGATAACTCAGAGTCCAGCTGCCAAGGGAAGAGGCAGGGATGGACAGAAACTGGAGGGGTATGAAGTCCATGGAAATGACATCTTTAAAGATTAGAAAGTCTAGTTCATGTTTAAATGTTCATAGAAAGGGTCTAGTGGAGAGGGACAGGTTACACATACAGGAGGGAGAAGGTACAGTTGATAGTGTAGGTCCTGGGAAGGCAGAAGGGAATATTTGTTTATTTTTGAATAGCTAATACATTCCCACCATTCAAAATCCAAATGCCTGGGATGCTTAATTAGTAAAAGGTGGTTGCATGGTGAGCACGAAATCAGAGCAGTGGGAAGAGCATCAGGAGAAAGATTTTATCCATTACAAAGCCACATGAAACATCCTTACTCCACGGTAGGAAATTTCACTTCCCTGGTGGCAGGAATGCTTATATCCCCCAAGTTTAAGTTGGTCTGCCCAGACAGCTGCTGGATTAATGCATCAAACTCCAACTTTCTAACTTTTTGTTTATTCTTCTAATTTTTCACAGGGTCACACACATACACAAACACAAATAAACATTTTAAAGCTACATAAGCAATACAAGAAATAATTTTATAAAGCCTTTTAAAACCACATAGAACTTTTTTTTTTTTTTGAGATGGAGTCTCACCCTGTCACCCCAGGCTGGAGTGCAGTGGCGCGATCTTGGCTCACTGCAACCTCCACCTCCTTGGTTCAAGCAATTCTCCTGCCTCAGCCTCCTGAGTAGCTGGGACTACAGGCGCGAGTCACCACGCCCAGCTCATTTTTTGTATTTTTAGTACAGACAGGGTTTCACTGTGTTAGCCAGGATGGTCTTGATCTCCTGACCTCGTGATCTGCCCACTTCAGCCTCCCAAAGTGCTGGGATTACAGGCGTGAGCCACCACACCCAGCCAGAACATATTTTTATATAGCATGTCATACTTTGCACTAAAATAATTTCTCTGTCTCCTTGTTTTACAAGATTTTCTTTTACTAAGTAAATAAACCCATCAGATTTTCTCCATTATTTGGTGAAGAATCAAGGAAAAAAAAGAGAAAGGGGGAGTAGTTCAGTTTTTGGTGGGGTGAGGAGACATATGACATGTATATAGAATTTTTTTTAAAAGGTTCCAGGTAACCAACCCAAATGTCCATCAATGACAGACTGGATTAAGAAAATGTGGCACATAAACACCATGGAATACAATGCATTTTATGGAAATACAAGCTTTCCATAAAAAAGGATGAGTTCATGTCCTTTGTAGGGACATGGATGCAGCTGGAAACCATCATTCTCAGCAAACTATCACAAGAACAGAAAACCAAACACTGCATGTTCTCACTCATAGGTGGGAATTGAACAATGAGAACACTTGGACACAGGAAGGGGAACATCACACACTGGGGCCTGTCGTGGGGTCGGGGGAGGCGGAAGGGATAGCATTAAGAGATATACCTAATGTAAATGATGAGTTAATGGCTGTAGCACACCAACATGGCACATGTATACACATGTAACAAACCTGCACGTTGCGCACATGTACCCTAGAACTTAAAGTATAATAATAATAATAATAATAATAATAATAAAAAGAAAAAAAAGGTTCCAGTTAAATCTTGAATTAGAATGATTTTGTCCCATGTACTTCCATTTCATTTATTTCCAGAGAAGCTGCATGGACGTTAACAGAAAACAAATAAGTAGTCATTCTGCTAAGCTTTCCTATATTGACCTCAATGCACAAATGTTCCATTGGTTATCTTCCATTTGATGCAAGAACAGTGCTTGCAAATATGACGTCAGTGAGCTTAAGCAAACAGAAAATGGAACTTACCTGCAATTACAAGTTAACAAGAAGTTTTCAAAAACGTTTTAGTTGACAAGGAAGTCAGGAAAAAGAGGAAAATCACTTACGTGATCTCTACATTTGTAAATTATATCAAAACAAAGGTAAATTACAAATAGAGGCATTTTCTAAATTAAACTCAAGGCTGCCAGATGAGAAAGCAGTATAAATACAATACAGTCTCTTTTTCATTAATGTTTAAAACTTGTCCTATACTGACCTATAAGTTTGCCCCACTGATGAAATGGAATCTGAAAACTGGGATACAGATACTCTGGGAAGAATAATAAAACTGAACTTAATTACAGCAACAGTCTAGTCCCTGGACCAGAGTCAAGAAAAAAAAACAGAAGCATACTCAAATAGGATTAAGAATGCATTTAGCTGGCCAGGCGTGGTGGCTCATGCCTGTAATCGCAGCACTTTGGGAGGCCGAGGTGGGTGTATCACCTGCGGTCAGGGGTTCTAGATCAGCCTGGCCAGCATGGTGAAACCCCGTCTCTACTAAAAATACAAAAATTAGCCGGGCGTGGTGGCAGGTGGCTGTAATCCCAGCTACTTGGGGAGGTGGGGGGTGGGGGGAGGCAGGATAATCACTTGAACCCAGGAGGCGGAGGTTTCAGCGAGCTGAGATTGCGCCTTCGCACTCTAGCTTGGGGGACAAGAGCAAGACTTGTCTCCAAAAAAAGACTGCATTTAGCAAGTGGCAAGAAGGTCTATTCTAATTGAGCGGTTTTCAGTCTTAGGAGTATACAGAATCGCCTGGAAGTTTTTCCACATCCATACTTTGCAGATATTCTGACTTGTTAGGCCTGAGCCAAGGTCCAATTTTTGCATTTCTGCTTGTTAATTTGTTATAGGTAATTCTGATATATAGAAAGACTAAAGGCTTAAAAACAATTCTTCAAATATAGTGACAACCTCTACCTGGAATAGTCCAAATCCTAATTACCCTAATTCCTACACCAACAGTTCCCAAACTAGTGTTCTACAAACTACAGTCTTGTGAATGTTCTTTGAAAAAAAAAAAAAAAAACATGGCCATGTGTAAATTCATTGTTCTGAAAAGTCCTGTTTAATTTACCAAGCATTTTCCAAATTTATGTATTGTTACCTTTATTACACATATTACATACATTTTTAATCTGGTAACTATTAACAATCCCAAACTTTTAGAAACAATGCCCCAAGGATGTTCTGTGATATCACTATCATTCTACTGGATATGTACAGAACAGTCATAAAATGTACTCCACAAGGCATTTAAAGGCAGTTTCAAAGGTAGAATCAAAAGACTTGCCAAAAGTCAGTGGCAAGATTTCTAGACTCAGAGCCTTCTAGTCCTCAAGTTCCAACTCCTCGCCCCAAAGCCAATCAACTGTCCTCCCAGAATAACATCAAACAGCAATTAGCATGTGGTCCTCGACTTCTCCAGATCAGCTCCAAAAAGACACAGACTATTAATGGGGGAAATATTGTGAAGTCTTTAACAGATAACGTTAATCAAAAACATCCCTATGGGTAAATTATTATATATAAAAAGCTTTTCTCACCAACAAGTGTCTCTATACATTTCAGACTGATATGATGACAATTTTTTAAATGCATAATTATATCAAAAAATGCCACTATAAAAGCCTGAATACAATCTCCGAGCCTAAGGTCTTCCCCATTTTCACCTCCCTCTCACATTTGATTACTTGTATATTTGAGAGAGTATCACTCATTATTTGTTTTGGGACTAGTCTATAATCTTGGAAGTTTCTTGAGGGCAAGAATCAAGTCCTTTATAGCTTCTAGCATGCCTCTGTGCACCCACCAGGTCCTTAATAAATAATCTGTTGATTAACTGTCATTTTTAGAATGCTGTATTCTAAATCTCATTTCCTAGGCAGGAAGCCCATGCCCTTAGGGGTTAGGATCTGTGAGTGAGGACTCTTCGTTGAGTATGAACAGTTATTCCCCACAGTCAGTGACAGCACTACTCTGGAATCTGTTTTTGACAAATCAAGTTACTCAAGAGGGATTAAAAAACACTTATTTATATATTTTTTAGTAGAGATGGCATCTATGTTGCCCAGGCTGGTCTTAAACTCCTGGACTCAAGTGATCCTCCTGCCTCAGCCTCCCAAAGTGCTGGTATAACAGGCATGAACCACTATGCCCAGACTATTTTTTAATTTTTATAGAGACAGGGTCTCACTCTGTAGACCAGGCTGGAGTGCAGTGGTGCAATAATGGCTCACTGCAGCACTGAACTCCCAGTCTCAGGCAATCCTCCTGCCTCAGCCTCCCAAGTAGCTAAGACTACAGGTGTGCACCACCAGGCATGCCTAATTTTTTTTTTAAGAGAAGGGGTCTTGCTATGTTGCCCAGGCTGGTCTCAAACTCCTGGCTTCAAGCAATCCTCCTGCCTCAGCCTCCCAAAGTGCCAGATTACAGATGTGAGCCACTGTGCCTGGCCGGGCGGGGGCGGGGGGAACACTTCTAATCTAGAAAATTTTGTGTTCTTGTTTACTATTTTAGCATTAATAACACCAAGAGACTATAACATTCTCTTCATGTGCTATATGCTAAGAATAAAAGCTTGCCACAGTGGAATTATCTAAACTAGAAGAAATCCATACAGTGAATCCCAACAAAAATCACAAAAAGGGATCACATGTTCATTTTATTTGATATATTTCTGGAAAAAAATGTTTGCCATAGCAAAGTGGAGAGAGGGGAGCCAAGCAGCATAACACATCTGTAATGAGGTAGTGAAAACAGTATCCACTGGAAATCTTTTCAGGAAGGGTGTCATTTTGGGTTGGAAAAGCTCTTTGAAAGTTAATCTGGGGGAGAAAGAGGGTCCTTGAGGAACCAGGGTAAGGTCAGAACATTTCCTGGGAGAAAGGGGAACATTTATCTGGCTAATGAGGGCACAGTGCTGGACAGAGTGAAAAAGAAAAAGTCAAGAGTCGTACATTTCAGAGTATGAAAGGCCTCACACTGTGTAAAATGGACTATACCTTAAGACTTCCAATTTTCAGTAAGACTATTAGGCCCATATAAAATTTAGGAGTTTGTGGATTTTTTGGTGTGGAAATCACTCAAGAGGCAGATTTTATGTCTAAATTGCAATGGCAAGACTTAGTATGAATTGGGAATTTGTCCCAATTTATGAATTGGGAAAGCATTTAAGACAAGTTTCTCCAGGCCTCTAAGGGAATGAGAATCCCACTGGACAATTAAGTTACACAGAAAAAACAAGTATGGTAATCTATTCAAATACAAGGTGGAAAGGATGGCAATAAAATAACAGCTCTTCTAAGTACTTCAGTAACAGTCTCTCTTTTAATCTTCGTAACAATCCCATGAGGCAGGGACTATTAGTCTCCCAGTTTTTTTCATATAAATACTCCGCCTTTCATTTATTTATTTAAAATTTCTTTTTTTAGAGACAGGGGTCTCACTGTGATGTCCAGACTGGACTTGAACTTCTAGGCTCAAGTGATCCCCCTGCCTCATCCTCTCAAGTAGCTAGGATTACAGGCATGAGCCACCAGAGATTCATTAAACACCTTGCCTAAAGTATAACCTAGTAGTACTAGAATTGGTGCTTAAGCTTAGGTCTTTCTGGTCCCAAAGCCCATGTTCTTAACCACTCCCATGTAGTGACTACCCCATGCTCTCACACTTCCCACTTTAGGTTCAGAAAGGCTATAATAGAAAACTCTGATTTGATCTCAAATATTACAAATGGGGTTCGGGGAACCATGCTGAAGAAAAATGTTATTCAACAAAAGTACTGAGGTCTTCGGAAGGAAAACACAAACCAATCACAGCACATGGTAGCTTATTTAAATAAAAATAAATTACATTCCCTACCATGAACATATGAAGCTCCATTTAATTTGAAGCTTGCTAATACTTTTAGGACGAGAAAGCAATCCTCCAAATAGGTCTACAACCCATTATGCACAATTCCAATATCTAAACAGCTCTAAAAACCATGAATTTTTCATATGCTTTATGTCAAAACTTACAGGACAGTAAAATTTGGTCTGAACTGATATGAAGCTATATACAGCCTTTATCTACCCACTTCGTGTGAATACTCCTGTTTTGCTCAGAAATATTAATGTATGTGACTAAGGATGTTGCACCAGACACACTGAGGCATTCGTAACACAGAGAAAGCATCTTCCTAAATCTGAAAAATTCTGAATTCTGAGAGTTGTCTAGTTCCAAGGGCTTTGGACCCTCTATGGACCTGTATTCCAAAGAATTTAAAAAACAATTTCCAAGGATGATTAGATCAGAGGCACTCAGTGTTTAGGATTTCATAAACCAACAGATTTTAAAAAATATTGAGGACAATATAGGATTCCAATTAAAAACCATACAAAGATGGTAAAAACATCCTTATCAACATCATTCTATAAAAGGATATTTTAGCACCAAAAAAACCCAAGAAGGCCTTAATTCAATGCAAAGGACAATTCTTTAAACTGAATAAATTTGATGTTACGAAAAATACTATGTGGTCCTTATATTTCTTATTTCACAATAAGTTGGTGAAAATTCACCTGGGTCTAGCACTGATCTGATCTGAGGCATACAGTCCAGGAGCCTACATAAAATTACCTGGGAAAGTTATTAAAAAATGCAACCCAACCAAGATCGTGCCACCATACTCCAGCCTGGGTGACAGAGCGAGACTTCGTCTCAAAAAAAAATGCAGACCGCCCACCTCCCAAACAGGTTCCATCCTAGGAGATCACAATTCAGATGGTCTGAAGGTGGGGCGCAAAATCTGTATGGTTTTCTAGAAAACAGTCTGGGTTGTTTTTGATGTGCAGCCAAGCTTCAGAGCCACCAGTTTAATCTGTGGGTTCTAGTTCTACCCTTCTTCACTCAAACTCTTCTCTGAGGGGTAAGGGGAGAAAAACAGGAATGTTTCCAAGTAGGGAATCTTCCTAACCCACTGTTTGTAATACTAGTTATTCCTTCAAACAGTCTAGGCTGAACCAGCTGGTCAACTGAGGCTATTAGCCGTGGAATGATAGAAATTAGTGTTGACAAGCAAGAAAAACTTGTTAAAGCAAAACTTCTCTATGAAAAGGTGTGGCTTCCAGAGTTTCTTTTCTCTTCAACCCAAAGATTCTACAGATTCTACATATGATGCCTAAGTTCAGCACAGATATCTCTGTGCTGACAATAATAATAAAACTTTAAAAAATATATGATTGTGTACTTTATATATATGTGTATCTATGTGTGTGTGTATCTATGTGTTCCTTCGAAGCTGTCTTCATTACCCAGCTTCTATGCCAGGTCTTTGATTTTGGCCTTGATTTTTCATCTTCAAACGGAGTACAAGAATTACCAGTATTACCTCAGTTGAGGTACAAATCCTATAAAAATGGAAAACCCATAGCATGCTTGATGATTAATGAAGCAGACTATATTATCCAACATTCCAATAAGATAAAATAATCACAATGATTTCTCTTTTTTGGAAAAAGTTTCTCTTATTCTCCTACATTACTGTTTAAAATAATCTTAAGAAACATGTCTAATATCTTTAAAAACACACAAAAGTTTCAATTTAATAAGTACTCAAAGCTCTTTACCAGTTTTAAAAAATACAAGGCCCTTCTAAAGTAAGGCTAAATGCTAAGTGATGGGGGAGAGAAAAAGGACATAAATAACTCGTACTCTCATGGGGTTAATCACTAAATCCTATTTGACTAGAATCTCCTGGCCTCTCTAAGCCTTGCAAATGAAACGGAGTTTCTCACTAGATACTTGGCTATGACTTCCAATCATAAAAAAACAAGAATTGTGTTATGTCACTGTGTATTGCTTGTAACCTGAACTCCACACTAGGCTGGGATCAAGGGTTGAATCTGTCATGATTTGCTCCATAACCTGTGTGTTTCTCATCCCAGACCAAACAGCTTTCTTCTAGAGTTCTACAATATTTAGTATATAAGAGTGGTTCTCAAAAATGTAGTCTCTGGACCAGCAGCATCAGAATCACCTGAGAACTTGTTATAAATGCGAATTCTCAGGCCCCACTCCAGACCTGATGAATCAGAAACTCTGGAATAGGGTCCAGCAATCTGTGTTGCAATAAGCCCTCCAGGTGTTCAAGAACCTCTGGCATATAGCACTTAGAAAAATGCGTTTCTTTCTGTAGGCCCAAAGCCAGGGATACTGTATATTCTATCTTGATATGAAATAACGACATCCAATTAAAAGACATTTATCTCCTTTCTACTCTCACCCTCCATCCAATGTGTTTTATTTTTATGAGTTAAATAAGAACAAATGGCAATCGGAGACTTAGTCTAAAAAGTATATTTACACGTGTCAATTCTCATTCAGCCTGATCTCATACAATACCACTTACATCCTCTTACATCTAAAGTTTTAGAAAAGGATCTTCACAATGTAAGTCTCAGGAACACTAGGAGTTCTATAATAAAATGCCAAGTAGATCTGAATGTTCAAACTTACTAAGAGAAGAAAAGTGGAATTATTGGCTATATATACATATTTTAATTTTTTTTGAGACGGAGTCTCACTGTTGTCTAGGCTGGAGTGCAGTGGCACGATCTTGGCTCACTGAAAACTCTGCCTCCCCGGTTCAAGTGATTCTCCTGCCTCAGCCTCCTGAGTAGCTGGGATTACAGGAGTCCACCACCATGCCCAGCTAACTTTTCTATTTTTAGTAGAGACAGGGTTTCACCATTTCACCATGTTGGTCAGGCTGGTCTCAAACTCCTGACCTCAGGTGATCTGCCCACCTGGGCCTCCCAAAGTGCTGGGGTTACAGGTGTGAGCCACCATGCCCAGTCTATACTTTTGAATTGCATTCTACAGGAAATTAAAGTTTTGAATTTTTTTCACCTTCATAACTTTCAAGTTAACAGAATTAAACCAGAATACTCCATTCTTTCAAAGCCTCTAGCCAGGCAAAGTTTTACTGTATTGCTTCTTGCTTTCAATGGATATGAAACAGAGTCCTGGTAGGCACACTGTGTTACCTGCAAAGATGCAGAACTAAATGGTTCCGTATTCAGTATTAAAAACAAAAGTCCTTAAACCTCAGATGGTAAAGGTAATACCTCGCACTAGCAACAAAGCCTCAAATATGAAAAGATACCAAGAACACCACTAGCAAACAAAAATAAGCTCTGGGCTGGGAGCAGTAGCTCATGCCTACAATCCCAGCACTTTGGCAAGCCAAGGGGGGAGGATTACTTGAAGTCAGGAATTCAGGACCAGCCTGGGCAGCATAGCAAATTCATATCTCTACAAAAAATTTTTCAAATCTGCTGGGCGTGGTGGCATATACCTGTAGTCCTAGCTATCTGGGAGGCTGAGGCGAGAAAATCACTTGAGCCCACGAGTTTGAGGCTGCAGGAGCTAAGATCATGCCACTGCACTCCAGCCTGGGTGACAGACCGAGACCTAGGTAATTACATTCTGCTCTACTCCTGTTTACACTAAAATCACTAAGTTAAAATGCTTTCATTCAGCCCAATAAAAATAAAGTGAAATGTGACTTTGGAGCTTGGCTAGCAAAAAAGAAAGAAAAAATAAAGCAAAACGACAAATAACTTACTGGGAGACAGTTTTGGTAACTTCAATGACAGATAAAAGGTTTGTATCCTTAGCCTATAAAGAAATCTTTAAAATTACTCAGAAAAAGAAAAATGATAGAAGAGATAAAATTATTTTATAATTTTATAAAATTACTCAGAAAAAAACAAATACTTTCCAACAGAAAATAGGCAATGCAGAAACAGGCACTTCCTACAAGAATAAAAATGGCCAATAAGCATATAAAAAAGACTCAAAAGCACTAGAAATTAAAGAAAATGTAATTAAAACAATGAGACTTTCTGCCTAAAGATGAGCAAAGATGACAAATGGAAGGGGGAAACTGGAACTCCGTCACTGTTGGTGGGAGTATGTACTGAACCCATTTTCCTGCAAGGATAATTTGAAAATTTCTATTAAAAACCCTAAAACTCTTTTTTTGTTATTTTCCTCCAGAAATTCTACTTCTATGAATTCAGTCCAAAAATGCTTGCTGAGTCCATTAAAATGTATATATAAGGAAATTCACCTCTGGAGTGGCAATGATTCACTTAATATACAGCCAGCTATTGATGATGCCAGGATATATTTACTGCCACAGAAACATGCCCAAAATATAGTAAGTGACAAAAGACTGTATTTCATGATTCTACTTTTAAAAATGTTTGTATGCATAAAAAAGTATAAAAAGCAGCAAACCAGAATGTTTTGAGTGGCAGAATTGAAGGTTTTTCTTTTTTTTCTTTTCTTTTTTTTTTGAGACAGCATCTTACTCTGTCGAGTGCAATGGCGCGATCTCAGCTCACTGCAAGCTGCGCCTCCCGGGTTCACACCATTCTCCTGCCTCCTGTAGCTGGGACTACAGGCGTTTGCCACCATGCCCAGCTACCTTTTTTTTTTTT
>NW_012102210.1:535482-561573 GCF_000951045.1 Mandrillus leucophaeus
TTTGTATTTTTAGTAGAGATGGGGTTTCACCGTGTTAGCCAGGATGGTCTCGATCTCCTGACCTCGTGATCCGCCTGCCTCGGCCTCCCAAAGTGCTGGAATTACAGGCATGAGCCACCGCGTCCAGTCTAAAGGTTTTTCTTTATATTTTGTTAAATTATTGTAAAAAGAATGTGATTTCCTTTATAATCAGGGATAAGTGTTTTTTTCACATCCATTCTTTTTCTTATTTTTCTCATGTATGTATCCCATGTAGGCTAGAGAGCTTGACTCCCTGCCTCTTGAGGTAAATCAGCCCATTTTTGGGATGTGCACTACACAAAGCTGCCCCATATTCCTTTTATTTTACAAGTTCTGGAAACATTTTTGTTTTAAATTGTTTTACTGTTCTTAGAGTACTTTTAAAAATATATGAAATTGAGGAAAAGACAAAGGAAAGGCTGACTCCCCACCTTTCTGGGGCAACTCTTCCAATTTTTGCTGCTATTGCTATGTATTCGCTGGGTACTAAAAAGATGGGCAGCCCTGTAGAACCTTTTTCTTATCTCGTTCTCATAATCCCATTTCATTCCTTCATTCACTTATTTTAAGAGGGTTTTGTGTACAAATACATAGTTCACAAAATTTTTAAATATAACTATCTATGAATGTATGTGGCAAAATCCCATTCATAGTCCTATTCTCCCTCCACAGCCAAACACTTTTAATTGGTTTCTTATATATCATTTCAGAAGTTATCTCTACAAACACCCATGTATATTCTTATTCTACTCTTCTCTCTCAACACAAAAAGTAGCATACCATATACACTATACCATACATACACCATTCCTTGTTCCTTTTTTAAAAACACACACAATATCTAGTTCTTCCACATGAGTACATAGGTCTTTCTCATTCTTCTTTACAATTACACAGTATTCCATCATTTGGATGTACCATCGTTTACTTCACCAGTTCCCTGATGGCAGGCACAGAAGTCATCCCTATCATACTAGTACAAACAATAATGCCAAGCATAACCACCTACACACACCAAATTCATTTCTGAAGCTGCCTTTCATGAGGCCTCTGTTTAAATCACCACAAGCCCACACGGTCACTAGGCTGAAAAGTTAGCCCCTTTTTTAGTTTTCATTATGTACAGCAGCATGTAACAAAAGATTCCCTTGGACAAAGCAAATGAACTCTTTGGCGATTTATTTCATAAAAATAAATGGATAAACAGAACACCTAGGAGGAACCATTTCTATTTAACCATGCATATGTATGTATACGATACATGTATATGCACAAAAAGTACAAAATAAATCAATCAGGCCGGGCGCGGTGGCTCAAGCCTGTAATCCCAGCACTTTGGGAGGCCGAGACGGGCGGATCACGAGGTCAGGAGATGGAGACCATCCTGGCTAACACAGTGAAACCCCGTCTCTACTAAAAATACAAAAATTAGCAGGGCGTGGTGGTGCATGCCTGTAATCCCAGCTACTCAGGAGGCTGAGGCAGGAGAATGGCATAAACCCGGGAGGCGGAGCTTGCAGTGAGCTGAGATCTGGCCACTGCACTCCAGCCTGCGTGACAGAGCAAGACTCCATCTCAAAACAAACAAACAAACAAACAAACAAAACAAATAAATCAAAGCACTAACCACTGTCTCAGTATGGTGGATCTGTGGAGTACTTTGTAGTACCCCGCTCCTAGACAATCAATCATTTCTAATTTCACAACAGTTAATATATACTATTTCTGCAATATAAAATGTTTAAAAATGTTAACTCAAATTAAGGTGGATATATTCCTTCAGTCTGTCCTATATTTGTACAGTGCTCCAGAGTGCTCAAGTATCACTTCATTTTAAAAAAAAAATTTATTTTTTCAAATATAGAGGCAGGGTCTTGCTCTGTTGACCAGGCTGGTCTTGAACTCCTGGATTCTCCCACCTCTGCCTCCCAAAGTGCTGGTATTACGGGCGTGAGCCATCATCACGCCTGGCCAGCTTCATTTGAGAAATCTTTCCCCATCACTCCATATATTACTAATTATTCTTTTCTTCTTGTTTAGATAGCATTTTTGTTATACCTCTATTACCTCACTTGTCACATGATAATCAGCTGCTCACCCATCTGTCTCCCTTGATTGCTCATGAGCTCCTTGAGAAGAAGTCTCATTTTCAGGACCTTGAACAGTGTGCAACACATATATGCTTCACAGGCAGAGAAGAAGTAAATGATTTCACTACAGTGTAATCATTCCCAGAATTCAATTACCTGTATTTCTAAATTGTCCTAGATACTTGGCCAACAACCTAAGAATGTTTTACTCTTTCCCTAAAACTTCCATCCATTACTGAGTGTCTATGGTCATAGCTAACTCAATTGTGCCATGCCCTCCGGCCAAGCCCATGTATAGTTTTTCCTCTAAATGATTTTTAATTTTTGTTTTTATTTGCTCTTTGTATTAAAAATACAAAGAACACTTATTTTTAATACAAAGAGCACATAAGTAAACTTCACCATCTCTATCTCTGTGCCTTTGCACCTGCTAGACTCTGTTTGGAATGATATCTCAAAGTTTTATTCACCTGGAAAGGATTCCTACTCACCCTTAAAGAATCAGCTTAAATACTACCTTCTCTGGGAAGCCTTTCTATCCGCCCATTTTTTTAGTAAGAGTTCAGAATTCCTACAGTTGAAACTGTAGACCCTGCCCTCATGGAGCTCATGGTCTAGTATGAAAAACAGCCATATGAACAAATAACCACACTATAATACTAAATGCAACACCAAAAGGGAGATGTATTGACTATTTGACATGTGTCAATTATCTTGTTAGATTCTTTATTAACAATTATCTATGATTACATTAGATAAGTATTTGAATTGGACAAAAGGCCATGAAACTCTAGAACTTCTATACTGTCAATTGTCTTCTAAAGAAACTCTCCAAAGGGTTCTTTTAGAATATGCTACAGTCACACCGAGAGGTGAGGACAGCTGGACTTCCTGGGTCAAGTGGGGACTTGGGGAACTTTCCTGTCTTACAAGAGGATTGTATAATGCACCAGTCATCGTTCTGCAAAACACCCCACTCAGCACTCTGTAAAACAAACCAATCAGCACTCTGTAAAATGCACCAATCAGCAGGATCCTAAAAGTAGCCAATTGCGGGGAGGATTAAAAAAGGGCACTCTCGATAGGCCAGAAACGGAACACGGGAGGGGACAAATAAGGGAATAAAAGCTGGCCACTGGAGCCAGCAGCAGCAACCTGCTTGGGTCCCCTTCCAGGCTATGGAAGCCATGTTCTTTCATGCTTCACAATAAACCTTGCTACCACTCACTCTTCGGGTCTGTGCCATCTTTAAGAGTTGTAACACTCACCACCAAGGTCTGGGGTTCCATTCTTGAAGTCAGTGAGACCATGAACCCACAGGCAGGAACCAACTCCAGACACAATACAACTATTGTGCGAGTGTGGCATACACAAAAAGCGTATCTGTAGCATATCTGTGTGATTGATAATACATACAACCAACCTTACTTCTTTGGCCACAAGTGACTGGACCAGGGCTCAGTGCTTCAGCTAAGGACAACATATAGGCTGAACTTCAGGGAGATCAATCACCAAAGACATGGCGTAGCTCAAAATTCTCCCTAATAGGGGTCTTCTGTTTTTAGAAAGTGACAGACTAATCCAATCAGATATTCTTTCTTGGAAAATACAAATGTTGGGTGAACGAAGGAAAAGAGGGCAGGTCTTCAGAGCTCAAATACTAAATACCGCTAAATTAATGTTCTATGAGGTTTTGAAAGTACTACGGCCGAGAGACAATATGGCTGCTTAGATGACTTCCCATCCAAGTTTACATTCAGCCTTCATCACCAAAGCTGGTACGTTGTGCCTCTTCCTTGCAACCCACCAGGGACTAACATATCATATACCACTTTCGATATCAGGAAACAGGCTCAGAAGTCCAAGAGCTTGATCAAAGGAACTCAGTTGGTAGGCAGCAGAACCATAATTCAAAGACTCAGGTCAGCATGATTCTTCTGTGATATCCTGCCACTTACATGGGTAAGTGGCCTCAAAATCAACAAAAGACAAGTAGAGGCTGACATGCAACAATGGAGAGAGGCTCAAAAGGAAAAGTTTTTACACAAAAATAGAAAAGAAATGTTCTGGAAGTATGTCTGGGGATGGGAAGTAGGAGCAGGCACACCAGGTTTACCTTGGTCAAGTGAATCTATAATTCCAACCTAGGCCTCTCCCCGGAGCTCCTGACATAGGTATCTGTCTTTCTTATGCAAATATAAAATCCACAGGGCAGGACCTTAATCTCTAGCTTGTTCACCACAGATGAAAGCAGAGTTTGAGGCTGGATGCAGAGGCTCATGCCTGTAATCCCAGCACTGTGGGAAGCCAAGGTGGAAGGATCCCCCGAGGTCAGGATATCGAGACCAGCCTGGCCAACATGGTGAAACCCTGTCTCTACTAAAATGCAAAAATTAGCTGGGCATGGTGGTGTGAGCCTATAATCCCAGCTACTTGGCGTCTGAGGCAGGAGAATCACATGAACCCAGGAGGCGGACATTGCAGTGAGCTGAGATCGTGCCATTGCACTCCAGCCTGGGCGACAAGAGCGAAACTCCATCTCAAAAAAACAAAGACAAAACCAAAAAACAAGTTGTGTTTTTTTTTTGTTTTTTTTTTTTGAAGCAGAGTCTCACTCTTGCCCAGGCTGGAGTGCAGTGGCGTGATCTTGGCTCACTGCAACTTCTGCCTCTTGGGTTCAAGCAAGTCTCTGCCTCAGCCTCCTGAATAGCTGGGACTACAGGCGCCTGCCACCACTCCTGGCTAATTTTTTTGTATTTTTAGTAGAGACAGGGTTCCACCATCCTGGCCAGGTTGGTATTGAACTCCTGACCTCGTGATCCACCTGCCTTAGCCTCCCAAAGTGCTGGGATTACAGGCGTGAGCCACCATGCCCGGCCGAGTCTGACTTATAGTAAGTGCTTAATATATGATAAATGAACAAACTGAACAAATGAATATATGATAAATGAATAAATATATGAATAAATGTACAAACTATCAAATAAGCTAAAGAAATACTCCACATTGTTGGGGAAAAGGCTAAAAATGAAACAGACCCTAGCAGTCCCTTACAAATACAGTTCATCCTCATTACTTGTGGATCCCATATTTGCAAATTTGCTTACTTGCTAAAATGTCTTTGTAATCCCCAAATTAATACTTGTGGAGCTTTCAAGGTGACTCATGGATATATACATAGTAGTGAAAAATATGTCACTCCTTGCCCACGTCCCAAGCTAAGATCAAACAAGGTGACCCTCAGCCTCGTCTCAGCTCTCATACAAAACTGACCAGAGGACAGAGACAGCAGAGGGCAGTGCAGCGTAGTGCAAGAAGCTCTGGCTCTGGGGCCATCTGGACGAGTCTGAGTCTTAACTCTGGCACCTGTTAGTGGAGCGGCCTCAGGCAAATCGCTTAACACTTCTGTACTTCCTTTATTCTTTTGTAAATAAAGAAAATTCAATCTACCAGGATGAGTTGTTTTTAGGAATTAAGATTATAATCTATGTGAGATATCTATATATGTATATATTTTCCCTAGGAACAAGGGTTGAATATTTGATAATCCAGTGTTCTTGGCAACTTTATAGAATATAACTACTGCAAATAATGAGAATCGACTATAATTATTTATAAAGAAATAACAGAGAAGTAGGCAAAAACAATTATTTGGATGAGGCAGACGCAGGCTTCAAGATTTTGAAGAAACAGAATTTCACCAGGCACATAAGGTGTGGAAAAGGCTTGCAAGGAATGGTGCCTACAGAGAGAGGTGCAGATGGTGGAAAAGAACAGGTAGGTTCAGGAAATGGCACTTCAGGAAGTCTAGGGCAGTAGAAGATGAGGTCGGAACATGGTGCCATCGTGCTTCTCTGAACCCTGTATATTCCTTGTACTGCAGAACCTCACTCTCTGCATTAAATTATTGGTTTCTAGTTCTCTCTTCCATTAAACTGTGAGGTCAAGGTCTCTAAGGTCCTCAAGGTCAAGGTCTCTAAGAAGAAATCATAGCTAGAGTCCTCTAAATTTGCAAACAAGTTATTATTAAACACAAACACTCCCAAAAAAGACTGTACAAAAATAATGTTAGATTTCAACTGCAGTCATAGCAATTCACAACTTGTATAGATTTGCAATTTTTCCATGATTTTTCTCTGATGACTGCTGTAACTCTCATAAACTCTTTTTCATTGTTTTAGACACCCAGTCATCTGTTGGAACAGTTTTAAGATCTTGCTCTTTTTAGTGTAATTGATTAATTGGTTGATTGACTGAGATGGGGTCTCACTATGTTGCCCAGGTTGGTCTTAAACTCCTAGGTTCAAGCAATCCTCCTGCCTCAGCCTCCTAAGTGGCTGGGATTGCAAGCACACACCACTGTGCTAGGCTCTAGTGTGATTTATTAACAAGGCTTAAACATATGGTCCATTAGACAAGGCTGCCACCTCAGAGTAAAGATTTCTTTTAATTCACTATAATAGACTTTTTTCTTTATATGCAAGATACAATTTTACCACAGTAAAATACAAGGAAGCATATTGATATATACATTACAAACAGGATAAGGAAAGCAATATAATTTTTTTCACAAAAGCTTGCAAAATTCTGGCCAAAACACAGTTAACATGATGTTAAACTCACAGCTTACATTTCTCCACTGAAAGCTAGGAAAAACAATTCCAATTTTTCTAAAGTCAAGAAACTAAGCACTGTGAGAATTTACAAGATTTTGTAAACTTGTATATTCTCCCCACCCCGATATACAAGTAGCCAAAGGAGCCTATCAGTCTTACCCCAACACTTCAATCTCCTTCAACCTCCAAAATAAAACCCTCACCATCCAATATCTGAACTTATATTTTCAAACATCTAAAATCTTAATCAAAACTAAGAGCAGTGCATTAGCTTTTCCCCACAAAATTATTGGTATAATTTTACTTAGGCACAACTTAGTTTGTGCTATTACCTAGAAACATATGGCTAGAACCGACATTACTAGAAACCAAACGAATATACTATGAAGGTGAAAAGGGAATAGGGAACGTTGTTTTTAAACAGATTCAATGCTGTTATTATCCATTCATAGGTTGGGTGTGATCAAATCACACTGTGCTGTACAACTAAGTATGTTCTGTATTTTACGACAAAATAGGGTAGCCAGGTCCTTACACTGCAAACTCCCAGAAACCCCAGTTAAGCTGTTTAAAGTATAATCCAATTCAATTTACTTAAAATAATAGTAACAAAATTTAAATCCCTTGCTTCTAGTTAGCCCTTTTCAACTGCATTTTCAGCAATTACCACCAAAAGAACGGCATTAGGACAAAGATTCTAGAGCGGGTATAATGATCAAATGCCATCTTAAGGAAGGCAAAAACAGTTTACCATGAACAAAACCGATTAAAGTTCCCAACCTTGCCAAACTCCCTGTTCAACGTATTCTGCCTCTCTCGGTTCACCTTTCAGCTGCCTGGAAGAGGCAAGTGGAAAATGTTAGTTTTCTGGAGAGATGAGAATGGAATTTAGAGGTTGGTCGGGGGTGATGGACTTACTCACGGACCGCAAGGCACAAGAGAAGTGGCGAACGTCTCCCAGGCAAATGAGGCATGAAGAATGAGGGCTGGAGTCAATCGGGAGATGGAGCAAGTATAAAACGGCAGAGGACGCGCAGGGGCCCGCGAATGGGGGAGGGGCAGGACGCGCAATCCCTCCCCTCCAGCCCGGGGAGAGGGGCGGGGGATGCCGCGCGGGTCAATTTGCCTAGCATTGTTGCACCTGGGTAGCAATGGGACTCAGGCCAAGAATCCGGTTCGAGTGTTAGGAGGACGCTGAGGGGAGTCAGGAACATGGGAGGGGGTAGGGGTGAGGGGGAAACAGAGCACCTGTGCGGGGGGAAAGGGACGAAAACCCCCTATCGCCCCGGAGGGGCAGGGGCTGACCCCAGCGGACGCCCCTTTTCGCCGATGGTCGCGACGTGGGATCCCGTGCGCTTTCCCTCCCCACAGGAGCTCGGGCAGGCGCGTGCCGCCCGTCACAGCCCCGACGGCGGCAGAAAGGGAGGCGCAGGGCGCCCCCAGAGCCAGGAGAACAGCGCTTCCCTCGAGTCCTTTCCCCAGCAGCCCGGGCACCCGAGCCCACCTGGGCTGACCAGAAGCCCCTCCTTCAGATCGTACTCTGCCACTCCTCCGAGAGCTTAAGCTGTTGCCGTAGAGGTCGCCGTCGCCAGAACAGTCTCGGCCTTTAGTACCAAAGCGTGAAGCACAGAACCCGAGAAGCGCCACTACCACTTGCCAGGTTACCTCTTACTGCACACTACCTCCTCGCCCCGCCCCCGAACCCAAGCCATTGGTTGCCGGGCACCGCCCCATTCGTCTATTGGGCCGAAGAGGATGCCGTTCGGTCACCTAGAATGGCATATGTGGTTTTTATTGGTCTAAATGTGAAGCAGTGCCCGCCCACTCTCTCAGAACTTTCAGCTTCTGATTGGTTTTAATGTCTGTCTTTTCTCTTCCTTCATTTTTTTTCCTGTGGTGGAACACCTCCTTGCGGGAGACGCCGGCTCTGATTGGCTGAAAGGACGCTACGCTAGCCTGGGATAGGCATTGGGCCAAGGATGCGCCCGGCCCACTCGTTGGGGAGGAGACCAAGCGCCTCACTCTGGGTTTGTTTACACAGACTCTTGCTCCAGCTTCGTCTATTGGCTGAGCTGGAAGCCACTGCCACCGAGTTTTGCCTGTCAGCCTGCAAGGAGGACGGTAGGGGTGGGCCTCGGTAGGATTTCCCCCAGCTGTCAATTACCAAAGGAAGATCTTTGATGCAAGCTGCTTCGGACCTGGTGCTATTCTCTGTAGGGAAAATTAAGGAGTTGAGCTCCTTGGGATGCTGGAAGGAAGCAAAGGGACGCTGGAAGGAAGCCGACGGATGCTTCCACGTTTCTAGAAACAAACCTAACTTCTTGAGTGCTTTAAAAAAATAAAACTTGGCCGGGCGCGGTGACTCACGCCTGTAATCCCAGCGCTTTGGGAGGCCGAGGCGGGCGGATCACAAGGTCAGGAGTTCGAGACCAGCCTCGCCAGTATGTTGAAACCCCGTCTCTACTAAAAATGCAAAAATTAGCTGGGCGTGGTGGCGGGCGCCTGTAGTCCCAGCTACTCTGGAGGCTGAAGCAGGAGAATCACTTGAACCCGGGAGGCAGAGGTTGCAGTGAGTCAAGATCACACCACTGCTCTCCAGTCTGGGCAACAGAGTGAGATTCTGTCTCAAAAATAAATAAATAAAAACTAAAATAAAACTTTATTTCCCCTCTTGGATTTATGATGTCCAATCTGCCTGCAAAGGACTTCGAATTGTATTCCACAGAAAGTGGGGATTTCTTTGTGAAGCTCTTACTTTATACATTTTTCTCTCTGCCTCCCCGCCTCCTACCTCTCAAGCTGACTGTATACATGACACAAAGTTAATAAGAGATTGCAGAAGGAATGGAAAAATATAAAAATGAAGAAGACAAACTCAAATAACAATTACAGATATTAGCTATATACTTTGATACGATTTGGCTCTGTGTCCCCACCCAAATCTCATGTTGAATTATAATTCCCAGTGTTGGAGGAGGGACCTGGTGGGAGGTGACTGGATCATGGGGGCAGATATCCCCCTTGCTGTTCTCATGATAGTGAGTGAGTTCTTACAAGATCTGATGGTAAAAAAAGTGTTTGTCACTTCCCCCTTAGCTCTCTCTCCCTCTTGCCAACATGTGAAAACGTGCTTACTTCCCCTTTGCCCTGATTGTAAGTTTCCTGAGGCTTCCGCAGCCATGCCTCCTGTACAGCCTGTGGAACTGTGAGTCAATTAAACCTCTTTTCTTTATAAATTACTCAGTCTCAGGTAGTTCTTTATAGCAGTGTGAGAATGGACTAATACATACTTCATATTAAATAATATAATAAGTAAATACATAAATACGTTCATTCAACAAATATTATTTAGCGTCTACTATGAATGTTCTAGGCTCTGATCAAGGAATTGGGTATATGATATGAATAAGACAATGAAGATGCACCCATGGTGTTTATACTGTAGTGAAGGAGACTGACAACAGAAAAGTAACCAATAAATAATAAAATGGTATGTTATGAGTAAATGCTACAAAGGAAAATAAAGCAGAGTTATGGGATGGCTGGGGAAATGGCTATTTTAAGTAGGATGGTTAGTTTAAGAACTGTTTGAGGAAACAGCACTGAACAGCGATGTGAATAATGTGAAGAAGTGAAGAGTGGGAAGGGGCTAATAAGCAGGGCCACTATAGTGCACAACTCCAGGATCACTAGTCACATTGCTGCATGTATTTTGAAGTTGTATATTAGGTGTACATCCATTTAGGGCTGCCTACTCTGGTTTAAAGCTTTATTTGCTTACATAATTTAAATGAATACTGCAAGAAACATGTGTCTTTTAGATAAAAAAATCTGTCTCTAAGATAGCATCCCCATACCCTCCACTGCTTCTTTCCCTGAATTGGCCTTCAGGTGTATGATGACAGAAAGTTTACACAGTCTCATAGCTTTGAAAAACAGGCTCTTCAGGTCCACATGGTGTCCTTGTACATTCAGAAATACTCTTTGATGATGAACCTTTATTGCCAGGATAGCAATGGGATGTAAGGAAGGGTTGATGAAATTCTCTTGTCTCACTTCCTACCACTGGTGTCATCTATTATAAATTTATGGCTGGGTATTACCAGTGATAAAGAGAAAAGTCTTAAAAGCAGGCAGAAAAAAAAGTGGCCATTTTAAGTAGAATGGTTAGTTTAAGAGCTGTTTGTGGAAAGACCATTGAACAGAGATGTGAAGAAGTGAAGAGCAGGAAGGGGCTGGGAAACATACAGAGGGGAAAAATAGATAAGAATTACAGCAAATTTCTTATCAGAAACTATGGAGGCCAAAAGACAATGAAGGAATGAGGTAGTAATGTGGGTATCTGGTGGTGCTGTGCAAGGACAGATAGGAGACAAAAACCAGTCATAAAGTTTAGGAGATGATGTCAATCAGAGGGAGGGAGGCAAGAGAAGCCCATCACCCTTCCCCACATCCTATTGCTATTAAGGCAATAAATCTTCAACGTTGAAGATTACATCATTTTGTTTTTTAAAATTTAATTGTGGTAAAATATATATAAAATTTAGCATCTTAACTATTTTAAGTGTACAGTTTAGTTACAGTAAGTGCATTTACATTGTTGTGCAATCATCACCACAATCCACCTGCAGAACATTTTCATCATTCCTAACAAAAATTCTGTACCCATTAAACACTAACTCCCCATTCTCCCCTTCCCCCAGTCCCTGGAAATCACCATTCTGTTTTTCGTATCTATGAATTTGACTGCTCCAGGTATCACATGTAAGTGAAATTATGTAATATTTGTCCTTCCATGTTTGGCTTTGTCTCCCACGTTTAAGTATCAGAATTTATTTTCTTTTTAAGGCTGAGTAGTATCATTATAGGTATATGTCCTATTTTGTTTATCAATTCATCCATTGATGGACATGTGGGTTGTTTCTATCTTTTGCCTATTGTGAATAATGTTGGTATGCAAATATCTGTTCAAGGGCCTGCTTTCAATTATTTTAGGTATGTATCCAGAAGTGGAATCGCTAGGCCATATAGTAATTCTATGTTTAATTTTTTGAGGAGCCACCATACTGTTTTCCACAGTGGTTGCACCATCTTGCATTCCCACCAACAGTGTACAAAGGTTCCAATTTCTACACATCCTTGCCAACAGTAGTTTCTTTTCTTTTTTTTTTTTTTTTTTTTTAAAGTAATAGCCATCCCAATGAGTGTGAAATGGTATGTTATTAAGGTTTTGGTTTGCATTTTATTTTATTTTTCCTATAACTCAGAATGCAATTTTATTTCATTTATTTTTCAAGACAGGGTCTTGTTCTTTCACCCAAGCTGGAGTGCAGTGGCGTGATCACGGCTCACTACAGCCTCAACCTTGGGCTCAAGCAGTGCTTCCACCTTGGCCTGCCAGGTAGCTGGGACTACAGGCACGTGCCACCATGCCCAGCTAATTTTTAAATTTTTTGTAGATATGGGATCTCACTATGTTGCCTAGGGTGGTCTTATGCCTGGACTCAAATGATCCTCCCAACTCAGCCTCCCAAACTGCTGGGATTACAGGCATGAGGTACCACTCCCAGCTTGGTTTGCATTTACCTAATGATTAGTTATGTTGAGCATCTTTTTTTTTTGTTTTTTTTTTTTTTTTTTGGTGCCTATTGGCAACTTGAACATCTGTTTTGGAGAAATGTCTATTCAAGTCCTTTGCCCATTTTTTGAATCAGATTGTTTTCTTTTTGAGTTGTAGGGGTTTAAAGAAACATTCTCAACATTAACCCCTTATCAGATATATGACTTGCAAATATCCTGTGAGTTGCCCTTTCTCTATATTGATAGTGTCCTTTAATACTTGGGGACTATATTTCTGATTGTGCAAGTACACCATCTGGCCCTAGAGAGCTTATTTTTCAAAGCTATAAGATCTCATAAGCCCTCTCCTACCATACTCCTGAAGGCCACCTTAGGGAAAGAAGCACTGCTGGGTATGGAGAGATTATTACAGAGACAGATCATTTTTTCCCCAAAAGAGCTAAGCATTTCTTATAAGGTTCATTTTATTTAACCAGACAAAGCTTTAAAGTGGAGTGGATATCTAGTTGGTTTTTGGTCTCCCCTCACAACCTAGAGAGGTTCCTGGAAGAAAATGAGATAAGCTGGGAGATAAAGAAATCAGTGGATACTCCAACAGCCAACCAAAAGATTCTTCTAGACATCTTCAGGTACCCCAAGAAGAATGTAAAAAAGAGAAGAGTCTTTGACTCCTCTCTCAAGAGAGTTGTATTATCCATTCATGGTAGAATCAGGAGGACTTCTGCAACCGAGGATCACTAACCCTGGGCATTTTCCACTTGAACATTTCAACACTTCTTTCTGGGCACCATCCTCCACTCATCTATGACTTAATCAGTCCAAGCACCCAGGCTTATACTACTAGGCAAATAATCTTTCTATGGGGACATCGACTAACCCACAATAAAATACCTAGAGATACTGGCATTTGGAAGTACCCAAGGAATTTCTGGATCCCACCTTATTCCCTGTGGAGAGACCAACTACTCAACAAGCCCCATTACACATTGTTATCTTTATAGTACCTCATTCTTTTTTTCTTTCTCTTTTGAGACAGGGTCTTGCTCTATTGCCTAGGTGGAAGTAGAGTGGCACCATCATAGCTCACTGCAGTCTCAAACTCCTGGGCTCAAGTGATTCTCCCTCCACAGTCTCCCAAATAATGGGGATTATAGGTATACACCACCATGTCCTGATCATTTATTTATTTATTTTTGTACAGATAGGGTCTTGTTATATTGCCCAGGCTGGTCCTAAACTCCTGGCCTCAAGCAATCTTGCCACCTTGGCTTCCAAAGCCCTGGGATTACAGGTGTAAGCCACTGTGCCTGGCCTAGTGCCTCATTCTTTAATATAAACAGACAGTTAATGATTACCAGAAAATTGAGGAAAGCCTCTAACATAAATGACAAAGATCAAAATAAATATACAGAAAAAATTAACTCAGTGGTAACAGAAATAATGCAAGAAGCAAAGGAAAATGGAAAAAAAACCCTTAATATTCTTTGAAAAAAGATACTGTATCACCAAATAAGAATAAAATGCTGCTTTTAAAAAAGAAACATTCAGAGAACAAAAAAGCATTCTTGGAAATTAAAAATAAGAACTCTTCAAAATTTAGAGCTTTATTTTGCTCTCACATATCAGCAGCCTGGAAGTAAGAAACTCCGGGGCTTCCACATTTCACACAGCAGGCAAGAGCAAGTAAAGAAGGCTATGTCTCTGCCCTCAAGAGACTTCGAGGAAGCCTTTCACTCACCATTTCCATCCAGCTGAATAGAACGTAGTCAACTGGATAAACTTAGCTTGCAGGAGAGACTGAGAAATGAGTTATATGACCAAGTGACTAGTTAAACACGAGTTTTACTATTAAGTAAAAAGAGGAAAACGGATCTAAAGATCACTGAAAAACTAGAAGATAAAGACATGAAATTTTATAATGTCTCATGAAGCAAAATAAAAAAGAAAGTTAGATGGAAAATAGGAGAGAAAGTATGATAAATGTTTTAGAAGGAGAGAGTAGTCTCCAGGAGAGGAGGAAATAAATTAAATATCAAAAACATGCCTCATAACCAAAATAACCTGAGTTCCTTAATTGAAGGAATTCATCAAGTGCCCAACACTTTGAATATAAAGGGCCCACACCAGTAATAAGTAACACTTGTTAAATTTTAACTGTGTGTCAGGTATCAATTTAAGCACTTAACATGTATTAACCCCATTTAATTTTCAAAACAACAGTGTGAGTACTGCTACTATTCCCATTTTACAAATGGATAAACTGAGGCAGATCATTCAGCTAGTAAGTGGTGGTGTTCTGTGTTCCTGCAGAGGAGGAATGCATTCAGATGTCTAACCTGATAACACTATACAAGTACCAAGAAGGCACAAAGAGATGTATTGTGCATATTATGAGGTTTTCCATGCTTCAGGCTTACAAGCAGGTCAGCAAATGAGAGAGGCAGGAGGGGTAACTGGTTTTGGGTTTAATTGTGGCTAGCGGGTAGGGCGGGGGTAAGGGTTTTCATTAACAGGTTAGGGCTTGCAAGATTTGAACTTCCCAAAGGAGGGTGCACTTTTTTTTACTGACTTGCCTACATGTAGGGCAAGATGGTAAGAGGGAGAATGGGGATTAAAAGCTGTCAGCTGGCCAGTCTTGGTGGCTCAAACCTGTAATCCCAAAACTTTGGGAGGCTGAGGTGTGCGAATCACGTGAGGTCAGGAGTTTGAGATCAGCCTGGCCAACATGGTGAAACCCCATCTCTACTAAAAATACAAAAATTAGCTGGGCGTGGTGGTGCATGCCTGTAATCCCAGTTCACTCTGGAGGCTGAGGCAGGAGAATTGTTTGAACTCTGGAGGTGGAGGTTGCAGTGAGCCAAGATCGCGCCACTGCACTCCAGCCTGGGTGACTGAGCAAGACTCTGTCTCAAATAAATAAAAAATAAGTAAATAAGTAAAACCTGTCAGCAGTCAAATATTAAAAATGGAGTCTGACTCTTTATTAAAAGCTGCAATTCAAGTCAAAGCACTTGCAAAGCTGTAGGGATAAGGACAAGATTCTAAAAGTTTCCAGAAAGAAATAGGTCACACACAAACAAGTCAGGAATCAGAAGAAAATCAGACTTTCCACAACTAACACAGGAAGATAGAAACCAGTGGTGCGATACCTTCAAAATTCAGAAGGATAATGATTTCTAAGCTAGAAATCTATACCCAGCCATACTATCAATTCAGTGTGAGGGTGGAATAAAGATATTTTCAGAAAAGCAAAGTTCAAGAAATCTAATTATCAGGTACCCTTTATCAGGGACTACTGGAGGATATGCACGACTGTATGGTATATTTTCAGTTTTCTGTATATAATGATGTTTGACATCTTTGAAAATCTGGCTGGGGTTTGGGCTCAGTAGCTCATGCCTATTACCATAGCACTTTGGGAGGCTGAGGCAAATGGATCACTCAAGCCCAGGAGACTGAGACTAGCAACATAGCAAAACCTTATCTCTACAAAAAATACAAAACTTGGCTGGTGTGGTGGGCAAGGCTGTAGTCTTGGCTACTGGGGGTGGGGTGGTGCTGAGGTTGGAGGATCTCCTGAGCCTGGGGAGGTGGAGGCTGCAGTGAGCTGTGATGGCGCCAATGCACTCTAGCCTGGAGGACAGAGTGAGGCCCTGTCTCAAAAAAGAAAAAAAAAAAAAAAATCTGGAGAGAAACTGCCCCTCCTGGGGCCGGTCAATTCTTAGAGATGGCAAAGGGCTCAGCGGGAGCTGTACTTTGTCTGGCCCACAGACCCCAAGAAGCAACATTCATCTGCTTTAATCATGCCAGAGCCAAGTACCAGGCAACTAGAGATCATCCCTATAGCTTAGAGCCTACCCAAATCATTCAAATTTGTCATTCCTAAACCCAGCCCTGCCTTTCCCAAGGAAATCCCAATTAAGGTTCTAGCTTAGGTTTTTCACTTGTTCCTGTCTTGGGCCACTAAGCCAAAACCTGGTGCTTTCCCCTGCGACCCTGTGTGGCATGCAGTGATCCCTTCTCTAAGACTTGTAAGTATAATAAGCTTTGTTTTCATGAGCCTCTCCTGTGCCTCCCCTTGTGGCTGCACCTGACTGACCATGTCACAAGAACGCAAAACGATCATCAAAATTAGAAAGCAAGAAAGAGGAAGACACATAACTAAGGAAAGCAGGAGAGCTAAGAAAAGAGAAGAATGGTGGCGGGGGGGAGGGAGAATTTGTCAGCATGACAGTGAATGGGGCAAGACCTGTCCTGCAGGCATAGAGTGGCTGCAATGAGATGAGTGCTCTAGCAGTGATGTCTTCCAGAAAAACAGGAACCGATATGTCACCATTTAAAAAAAAATTCACGGCCATACTGACAGGTGATTTCATAGCTGGGAATGAGTTAATGATAAATACACAGACGACTAAGATGGAATTGTCAGTTCAGGAAAAGACAAAAGAAAAGGCATATAATCATACTACTACTCTTTGTGGCTTAGCTGCAAACAACAATAACAAGTACATATACAGCATTTGGTATGTGCTAGGCACTATTCTAAGTGTCTTTCATTTATTAACTTATTTAAGCCTCCCAGCGACTCATTTTACAGATCAGAAATATTTGGCAAAGATGTTAAGTAAAGGTACTTGTCAAATATTACAGAGTATATTAGTCTCCTGCTGCTAAAACAAATTACCACAAACTTGATAGCTTAAAACAATACAAATTCATTATCTTATAGTTCTGGAGGCCAAAAAGAGGTTTCTATGAGCTAAAATCAGGGTGTTGGCAGGCCTGTATTCCTTCTGGAGCTCTAGGGGGAACCCCTTTCCTAGTCATTTCCATTTTCTAGGGATCACACACATTGCCTGGCTGGTGGCCTCTTCCTCCATCTTCAAAGCCGGCAATGTAGCATTTTCTTGCCCTCTGACTCTGCTTCTGTTCTTACAACTGTCTCTGATTCTGATTCCTCTGCCTTCCTCTAACAGGGACTCTTGTGATTACATTCGGCCCACCTACCAGTCCAGGATAATCTCTCTATCTCAGAATCCTTAATTTAGTCACAACTTCAAAGTCCCTTTTACTATGACAGTTAACATATTCATAGGTTCTGGGGATCAGGGTGTGGGCATTTTTGAGGGCACAGTATTCAGCCTGTCAAACACAGCTAGGGGTAGAGGCAAGATTCAAACCTAAGTAACTGATCTCCAGAATTGTTACTCTTAATCACTATGCTTCGGGGCCTTTATGACAATACTCACATAGTCATCATCATTTGAATACCAAATAGGGCTCTAACGAAGTTTGGGGTGTAACCACATTGGGAGGATAGGGAGTAGTATAGGGAGCTCTCTAATGCCACTCATTACATAGCATTTGGTATGTGCTAGGCACTGTTCTTTGTCTAGCAAATACTGAATGCTATGTAGTGAGTGGCATTAGAGAGCTAATTCTTCATATTTCACAGCAGAAAGGCAAGGGATAGGCTAGTCTAAAACAACAACAAAAAAATCCAAGAATAAGTATATAAGCGTTTCTTAATATATGAGAAATAGATAACTCAAAAGAAGCAGATAAAAGCAGAAAAGAAGGCCGGGCACAGTGGCTTACGCCTATAACCCCAGCACTTTGGGAGGCCGAGGCGGGCGGATCACCTGAGGTTGGGACTTTGAGACCAGCCTGACCAACATGGAGAAACCCCATGTATTTTGTAAGAATACAAAATATTAGCCAGGCATGGTGGCACATGCCGGTAATCCCAGCTACTTGGGAGGCTGAGGTAGGAGAATCGCTTGAACCCAGGAGGCAGAGGTTGCAGTGAGCTGACAGTGCCATTGTACTCCAGCCTCGGCAACAAGAGTGAAACTCTGTCTGAAGAAAGAAAAAAAGAAAAAAAAGGTAGAAAGGCATTGCCTCAAAAATGGCAGGGGGAACTGGTGATTTTTGTTATCAGCTGTGAAAAACCAATTGATTTTACAAACTGTGTGTAGGTATTTCTTTGATTAAACAGATTTCATTAGAAAACCCCAAGGTGTGAATATGTGACTCTGTTTAAGGAGCTTCTGTCTGTAGTGTCCTCCCTGCCAGTCTTCACTGTCATGTTTCCCAGCTCCCTGACCTTTCAGGATCCTGTTTCTTGTCTTTGGCTCTTTGCACGATAGCTGGGTTTGGCTGACTTACCTCAGCCTTAGCACCCTCCCTTGGACACAGCTTTGGTATTTGTCCTCCAACTGGAAGTCCTGGGACTCTGGGTGTCTAAACCTCTGCTGTCAGAAGCAGGGCTAAACAAGGACTTACATGGCTTTGGTGAGTTCCAGGCATGGCTTGTGGGCAAAGCACCTCTCTCCCATGTTTATGTGGTCCAAGCCAGAAGGCAAATATCAGAATCAAAGGCAAAAGTATCGTTCATACACCAAGGAGTTAATCTTAGGGGCAACACAGAGAACAGGAGCAAGGTCGTGAGGCAACGTGAGATGAATGAACAGCAGTTAAGGAATGGAAGTGCCTTCTGAGAACAAGGAGTAGCAAAGGGGACTGAGGCACTGGGGTGGTCCTTGAGAGGGGGTGACAGCAAATGGGCCATCCAAAGGTTTGGGTCCTGGGCCTGTCATTCCAAATCCTCCAATAGCTTTTCTTTTTCTTTTCTTTCTTTCTTTTTTTTTTTTTTTTTTTTTGAGATAGAGTCTTGCTCTGTCACCCAGGCTGGAGTGCAGTGGCACCATCTCGGCTCACTGCAAGCTCCGCCTCCTGGGTTCATGCCAGTAGCTGGGACTACAGGCGCCTGCCACCACACCCAGCAAATTTTTTTTATTTTTAGTAGAGATGGGGTTTCACCATGTTAGCCAGGATGGTCTCCATCTCCTGACCTCGTGATCCACCCGCCTCGGCCTCCCAAAGTGCTGGGATTACAGGCGTGAGCCACCACGCCTAGCTCAAATCCTCCAAGAGTTTTTCTAGACTCATGGTAGATGGCACTTTTCTGTCCCTTTTGAAGTTAGGCATGGATATGTGATTTTCTTTGGCTAGTAAAATGTAGTAGAAGCATATGTGCTTTGGACAGATTTTTTATTTTTTATTTTTTTGAGACTGAGTCTCGCTCTGTTGCCCAGGCTGGTGTGCAGTGGTGCAATCTCTGCTCACTGCAACCTTTGCCTCCTGGGTTCAAGTGATTCTCCTGCCTCAGCCTCCAGAGTAGCTAGGATTACAGGCACCTGCCACCACACCTGGCTAATTTTTGTAGTTTTAGTAGAGATGGGGTTTTGCCATGTTGATCAGGCTGGTCTCCAACTCCCGACCTCAAGTGATCCACCCGCCTTGGCCTCCCAAAGTGCTGGGATTACGGGCGTGAGCCACTACACCTGGCCTGTACAGGTACTTTAAAAGCCAGTACATAATATTCCACATCTTCTTTGTATCACAGTGATCAAGTAGCAGACGTTGAGATGGAGCTTCCATCAGCCTGGGTCTCTTGAGTAACTACAGTGAGAGACGCCTCTGCTGAATCACAGTGGACATAAAGAGTGACAAACTTTTGCTGTATTAAGACTCTGAGACTTTAGGATTGTTTGTCATCAGCCTGACCTAACCCATGATGCCTGATATAGGTCCTAAAGTCCAGTCACTGTTCTGAAGGCAGTGACTTTGTCTTAAGAACTCAAAGAGCAAGGCAAGGGTTTTGCCTTAAGAACTTAATGGGTCAAGTCCAGAAAACCAAGTTCACTCAAGAGAATCCAAAGGACAGGAGCAGTGCCTCAAATGATGGCAAAGTCAAGAGCCAAGAGCTGAGAAGAACTGGACCGGCATGAGAACAGGTTGGAAGTAAAGCTCAGAGAATGCTTGTTAATTTCTAGGGAAGGAAGTGAATTAAAGTGAGTAATATCTGTCTTTATTTTTTTCTCAGCTCTGATCCACAGGGTGGTCTGGTAGGTTTGAAGGCTCAAGGTCAAGTGGACATGAGGGTGGTGGAAGCATCAGTACTATGCAGTTTGTGGAGCTTCAGGTTGGTAGTACAGGGAGATGTAGGAACACAGTGCAGGTGCTCTGATTAGAGAGAAGGAGCAAAGTGTTGAAAACAAATCCTGTGACGATGAGGAGCTCTGTAGAGGCACACAGATGTTGATGATAGGTTCCCTTTGAGCCACTGAATAAGATGTTCCATTTGGTCATCACTGTGTGTAGTGGACAGTATTCAGCTGGACAAGGTTGTAGACTTCTAAGCTGGGAGATGAACTGAAAGTGAGGTCAGAGGTCAAATGATGAGTCCTCTGTAAAGGAAGATCTGATTAATAGACTGTCTCCAGGGGTGCAGATTAGGGCTAATATGAAAAATGTCCTTGTTAGAAAGTTGGGACAGGAACATTCAAGGCAGCACTGAGTGTTGGACAGGACACATTAATTCCTCAGGTGTCTCAGGTGTTCCTTCAGTGTGTAGATGCCATGTAGCAGTAATGTGTAGGATGCCATTTTTGATTCTGGCCTTTGGAGACCATATTCAGGGCTAAGTATAACTAGTCAGGAAGCATGGTGGCAGAGCATCAACCTGAACACATGCCCCCTGAGCTTTAGGGAAACAGTGTCTACCCAGCAGTTTTGGCTGCCTAGATTATATGATATTGGAAACTCAGAATAGTAAAAAGAGGCAGCCTACCTTGTATCAACAGAACTTCCCTGCACGTGGCAGCTGCTATAGGCTATGATGAGATGTATGAGATGTATGCCCTACCTTCAGATGCTGAGACCTCAGGAAACAGTGGCTAAAAGCTAAAATTTCCATTCCTTGGGATAATATTTTGTCTCCACTGGGCTCAGCTTCCATGCAAAATGGGCACAGGGTTGCAGTTAACAGACCTGATGTCCTTCTGAGATGCACATTATAGGTACCCCTATAACTTTGCTGTAAGCTAAGAGTCTAGAGACTATAAAATGCCATACGGGTTCAGACAAGGTCAAAGCAGAGACAAACAAACCCTACAGCCTCTGGATTACAGAGCTGCTTCCTAGGACCTAACAAATCACTTTACCTTCTGAATTAGTCAATTAGTGGTGCTGTGAGGGTAGGAAAGGAGCGAATGAACCACTAGTAACATCCAGTGCCCCCAAATATGGCTATGAGCTACACTGAGGCCTTGGTAGTCGTGGTAGGAGCTGTTTACAAAGGTCACTGGGGGCTGGCTGAGGAACTGGTATTATGGTTTGTGAGAAGAGTTTCAGCTTCAGAAGAGGGAGTGCAGCTGCTTGGCTAGATCTCAGGCTGGGCACAAATTCAAGTGGATACTTGAACTAGGGAGGGGAGTGATGACAGACAGCCCCTCAGCTTCCCTGTAGGTGGTATGCATCCAAAACCTCTGGCATTGATGTGACAGAGGACCTGATGCTCCAGGTCCCAAGCAATGCTGCTGGGTGGCAGGCATGAGTCCTTCAGGAGATGCTCTGGTTATTGGCTTTCAGCTTGGAGAGGTCAAGACCCTCAGACAGTGTGGGCAGCATGTGACTAATAGGAGCTGGCTCTGGACACACTGCCTCCACAAACAGCTGGGTTCATGTGGTCATCTGGGTTACTGTCCTCTCTCCCTGCCTGCCCCCTACCCCAACATTTCAACTTCAGCAATATTGTTTCCTTTCTTCTTCCCAATTTTTTTTTCTTTTTTTTACAGAAAGTGGGTCCAGTCAACCACAAGGCTTTGTTTTGCTGAGTTGAGTATGCAAATACACAATGACCTGTAGTCCTTCTCCACACAGTGCTTAACTTTCTCTGTAAAGAAACACTGAACAAACATTCTTTCAGCACTGATTTAATGGAACATCAAATCATTGACTTCTTTGGGTACTTGCATGTACTGATCTGCCCCCTCCATCTGCCCTAAGAACAGGATTCTAAGTATAACTGGAATGCAGAAAAACTCTTCATGTAGTTGAGGTCTACAGCACAGCACCAAACAGTTCAATGAAACATCAATGTGAAGATGCCAGGCAGAGACATGGGAGCCAGGAATGGGGCCATGCAAGAGTAGTCAGCCACAGTGAGGCAGGGCAAGACTGGTGTGACTGAATCATGACAGATCCTCCATGGTACTTGAAATCCCCTCCACTCCTCCATCAGGGATTGAATGAAAAAATGTCCCATCCCCCAAGATAGGGGCCCCAGCAGACCTCAAAGGCATAATCTGGCTGATGTTGGCATTGGTTAGGTCAATTAGGATAGAACAGCTGACAGAAAGACATCCAGAGGGAGAGTCCAACAACTGTTTAAAAGAGAGCCAAGACTAAGATTGGAGAGGGAAAGTAGTGTCAGGTCTGAGAGGTGACAAAAGCAAATAAAGCTAGAAGGTTAGGAGCCAGATGGAAGGAAGGTAAGTAATAAAGGCAAACACCACCACCAACACCACCACCACCACCAACAACAACACAAAAGGGAAAGAGGACCTAGCTAGAACTTGTAAAAAGGGTCAAGATACCCAGGCCGGGCGCGGTGGCTCACGCCTGTAATCCCAGCACTTTGGGAGGCCGAGGGGGGTGGATCACGAGGTCAGGAGTTTGAGACCAGCCCGGCCAATATGGTGAAACCCCGTCTCTACTGTAAACACAAAAATTAGCCTGGCGTGGTGGCACACGCCTGTAGACCCAGCTACTCTGGAGGCTGAGGCAGAAGAATCGCTTGAACCTGGGAGGCGGAGGTTGCAGTGAGCTGATATTGCACCACTGCACTCCAGCCTGAGCAATAGAGCAAGACTCTGTTTCAAAAAAAAAAAAAAAAAAAAGGCAGGGGGCCAACCTCAAGGTGCTTGAGTAGGCTGGCCAAACTTAAATGCACAGGTTAGGAGGGAACATTATATAACTAAGAATACACATGATACTGTGATAGTTATTTAGTGGTAATGATGATATCAATGACCATTTATTTAAATAATAAGCTTTAAAATACCTTTGATACATTTGGAATAGTTGAGAAAATACAAATGTGTACTGGAGATGTTAGATAGCATTAGAGAATTATTGCTAATTTTGTTGGTTGTAATGGTATTGCAGTTAATAGGGAGAATATTCTTAATGTTTTCGAGCTCTAAGAAAATAAAGATTAACTGTCACGATAACTGAAATTAACTTTGAAATGGTTTAGTAATACATACACACACATATATATATACACATATATGAAGTAAATATGACAAAAATTTAACAAGTTTTGGATGCAGGTAATACTTCCATGTACTATTCTTTTGTTTTTCCTGTTTAAACATTTTTCTTAAAAATGTTATAAATAAAAGCTAACACTTAGTTTTTATCAGTAGATCTACCAGAAACTAAAATACAGCTAGGTATAAAATGATTATGCTAATGAAAAATCAAGACTATGTGGGTGAAAATATGTTATCAATTTTCAATGTCGACCAGAAACATTGGGCAAAGGTCTTTATCACAAGGAAACTTTGCAGAGCAAATTTGAGATTAGAGATGGCTGATAAAATAGTTTCCAAATTTCTCCAGCAGTTTCTTAGGTCTCTCCTGATTTCAGTAATCTAAATATTCATTTGCAAATGCATCCATTTTAAGGGCATTGGGAGTAATAATATCTTTTTGCAAGTACTTGTATCTGTTATATGATCTTTATCACTTTTGTCTAGCATTTTTAGTTATGTCTTTGTGACTGTCTGATTTATTCCCTAGCAAAGTTGCCTTTTCTTCAAGGTTCATTTTTCAAAATTCTTGATTTCTCTATTCCACATGTACATGCCTGATAAGTACTTATTTATTAAAAAAAAATTTATTTAAGATTCATGTCTGAATACATTTCCAGAACTCATAAACCTTACTACCATTATGCAATTTATCTTCTGCAAATCATTATTTTTCTACGGTAGCTTGCATGCTGAAAGCAAAGTGCATCCACATTCCCAACGATCAGAAGTGTCCCACTATACTCTGGGAACCAAAATTCCAAGAATACTTCCAGGTTCCAAATTTACCCCTCTGTAATGGAAAATCTCTCCTGCTGAGGTGGTAGTTTCTGATTGCACAATATTGTGTTCCCTTTCCAGGGCTGCAGGAGCCCAAACACTCTTTTGAAAACCTCTTTCCCTACTAGAAACACAGGCTGTTCATTTAGCAATTAGAGCTGTCAGCACAGCAAGCTGGCAAGAGAGAGAGCAGCATCTTTTTCTGGGCAGGGAGCCCTTGGCAGAGCCAGGAGTTGAGGGACTGGGGAAATAGGTAGGACAGTGGCTCTAATTTGTCACTTCCCCAGCACTTATGTATTTGCATCTTGTATCCTGAAAAGTGATATATGTATTAATTTCACCTATATACTGGAGAGGAAAATTAGAAAATGTGGGAAGTAGATAAGAACAAGAATGGTCTGTGGGTCTCCAAGGTCTTGTACATAGTGATACTGCCTCATCCATTCATCTCTTCATTCAACACCCACCTACTGACTGTCTTTTCTATATCTGCTGCTGAGCTTGGTGCTGTGGACTACTGGTGAATGTGAGATGGTTCTTGTCCTTGAAGGGCACACAGTGAGTGGAAAAAACTAAGTATAAATGAGAGCTACAAAGGATTACAGACTTTATGGGGGCATGGGGAACCCATACAAACAGGAATGGAATAAACTGTGGGTCTCCGGTATCCACCTGCCCTTTTGTTCTTAGGAGCCATATTTCCTAACCACTTACCATGTGAATTCTTTCCAAGCTGCTGCTTTAAGGTTTTCCGTTATCTAACCAGAAGCCTCAAATTCCTCAAATTTTTATGGCACATGCTATTTGTCCATAGCTATTTAGGTTTTGCCACCTAAATACATAGTATAAATCTTGCATCCTAAGATAAGTACCTAATGATTGTGGTAAGTGTCCTGTACTTTTACATAATGGCTAATTATATAATAGCTAGCAAATATACTTTTTGAGTACTTTCGACGTTAACTTGCTGTGTGGCCATTTGGCAAGGTCCCTCATCTCTCTTCTAGCTCTCAGATATTCCATCTGAAAAATGAAGAGATTTGTTCTGCCCTCCTTATCCCCTCCTTGAGTTGATGACCAAGGGCTCTGAAGAATGAATATATTTTATCTAAGCAAGGGTGTCTATTTTTCTAGACAAAATGATAGTTTATATTAATAAACAAATCTAATGAGCCAGAAAAATATTAAAAGGCTGGCAAACCAGAAAAATACTAAAAGGGTAGCAAATGTGTCCAGAAATGTCATTATCAAGAAAGAAGCCGTTTCCTTCCATATAACTCTCTCTTAAACCACCCCCCACCACACACAGCCACAGATGGGACTGTTGTATACATAATGTTCTCTAGTCTCCTTTTCTCATTTGAAAAAAATATTGAGCATTTTTTCATGCTAATAAGTCACAGCTATCATTTTTCTTTTTTTATTATTATACTTTACGTTCTAGGGTACATGTGCACAATGTGCAGGTTTGTTACATAGGTATACATATGCCATGTTGTTTTGCTGCACCCACCAACTCATCATCTGCATTAGGTACTTCTCCTAATGCTATCCTCCCCCAGCCCCCCACCTCCTGACAGGCCCTGGTGTATGATGTTCCCCGCCCTGTGTCCATGTGTTCTCGTTGTTCAGCTCCCACCTATGAGTGAGAACATGCAGTGTTTGGTTTTCTGTCCTTGTGATAGTTTGCTTAGAATGATGGTTTCCCGCTTCATCTTTGTCCCTGCAAAGGAAATGAACTCATCTGTTTTATGGCTACATAGTATTCCATGATGTGTATGTGCCACATTTTTTTCCCTTCCTTCCTTCCTTCCTTCCTTCCTTCCTTCCTTCCTTCCTTCC
>NW_012102210.1:562753-564527 GCF_000951045.1 Mandrillus leucophaeus
CCTGAATGGTATTGCCTAGGTTTTCTTCTAGGGTTTTTATGGTGTTAGGTCTTACATTTAAGTCTTTAATCCATCTTGAGTTAATTTTTGTATATGGTGTAAGGAAGGGATCCAGTTTCAGCTTTCTACATATGGCTAGCCAGTTTTCCCAGCACTATTTATTAAATAGGGAATCCTTTCCCCATTGCTTCTTTTTGTCAAGTTTGTCAAAGATCAGATGGTTTTAGATGTGTGGTGTTATTTCTGAGGCCTCTGTTCTGTTCCATTGGTCTATATATCTGTTTTGCTACCAGTACCATGCTGTTTTGGTTACTGTAGACTTGTAGTATAGTTTAAAATCAGGTAGCATGATGCCTCCAGCTTTGTTCTTTTTGCTTAAGATTGTCTTGGCTATGTGGGCTCTTTTCTGGTTCCATATGCACTTTAAAGTAGTTTTTTCCAATTCTGTGAAGAAAGTCAGTGGTAGCTTGATAGGGATAGCATTGAATCTATAAATTAGCTTGGGCAGTATGGCCATTTTCACAATATTGAGTCTTCCTATCCATGAGCATGGAATGTTCTTCTATTTGTTTGTGTCCTCTTTTATTTTGTTGAGCAGTGGTTTGTAGTTCTCCTTGAAGGGGCCCTTCACATCCTTTGTAAGTTGGATTCCTAGGTGTTTTATTCTCTTTGTAGCGATTGTGAATGGGAGTTCACTCATGATTTGGCTCTCTGTCTGTTATTGGCATATAGGAACGCTTGTGATTTTTGCACATTAATTTTGTATGCTGAGACTTTTCTGAAGTTGCTTATCAGCTTAAGGAGATATTGGGCTGAGATGATGGGGTTTTCTAAATATACAATCATGTCATTTGCAAACAGAGACAATTTGACTTCCTCTTTTCCTAATTGAATTCCCTTTATTTCCTTCTATTGCCTGATTGCCCTAGCCAGAACTTCCCACACTATGTTGAATAGGAGTGGTGAGAGAGGGCATCCTTGTCTTGTGCTAGTTTTCAAAGGGAATGCTTCCAGGTTTTGCCCATTCAGTATGATATTGGCTGTGAGTTTGTCATAAATAGTTCTTATTATTTTGAGATACATTCCATCAATACCTAGTTTATTGAGCATTTTTAGTATGAAGGGCTGTTGAATTTTGTCAAAGGCCTTTTCTGCATCTATTGAGATAATCAAGTGGTTTTTGTTACTGGTTCTGTTCATGTAATGGGTTACGTTTATTGATTTGTGTGTGTTGAACCAGTCTTGCATCCTAGGGATGAAGCTGACTTGATCGTGCTGGACAAACTTTTTGATGTGCTACTGGATTTGGTTTGTCAACATTTTCTTGAGGATTTTCGCATCTATGTTCATCAGGGATATTGGTCTAAAATTCTCTTTTTTTGTTGTGTCTCTACCAGGCTTTGGTATCAGGATGACGCTAGCTTCATAAAATGAGTTAGGGAGGATTCCTTCTTTTTCTATTGATTGAAATAGTTTCAGAAGGAATGGTACCAGCTCCTCTTTGTACCTCTGGTAGAATTCGGCTGTGAATACGTCTGGTTGTGGACTTTTTATTTTGTTTAGTAGGCTATTAATTATTGCCTCAATTTCAGAACCTGTTGTTGGTCTATTCAGAGATTCAACTTCTTCCTGGTTTAGGGAGGGTGTATGTGTCTAGGAATTTTCCATCTTATTTAGATTTTCTAGTTTATTTGCGTAGAGGTGTTTATAGTATTCTCTGATGGTAGTTTGTATTTCTGTGGGATTGGTGGTGATATCCCCTTTATCATTTTTT
>NW_012102210.1:564767-566075 GCF_000951045.1 Mandrillus leucophaeus
TTTTTTGAAGGGTTTTTTATGTCTCTATCTCCTTCAGTTCTGCTCTGATCTTAGTTATTTCTTGCCTTCTGCTAGCTTTTGAATGTGTTTGCTCTTGCATCTCTGGGTCTTTTAATTGTGATGTTAGGGTGTCCATTTTAGATCTTTCCTGCTTTCTCTTGTGGGCATTTAGTGCTATAAATTTCTCTCTACACACTGCTTTAAATGTGTCCCAGAGATTCTGGTATGTTGTGTCTTTGTCCTGATTGGTTTCAAAGAACATCTTTATTTCTGCCTTCATTTCGTTATGTACCCAGTAGTCATTCAGGAGCAGGTTGTTCAGTTTCTATGTAGTTGTGCGGTCTTGAGTGAGTTTCTTAATCCTGAGTTCTAATTTGATTACACTGTGGTCTGAGAGATACTTTGTTGTGATTTCTGTTCTTTTACATTTGCTGAGGAGTGTTTTACTACCAATTATGTGGTCAATTTTAGAATAAGTGTGATGTGGTGCTGAGAAGAATGTATATTCTGTTGATTTGGGGTGTAGAGTTCTATAGATGTCTATTAGGTCTACTTGGTCCAGAGCTGAGTTCAGGTCCTGGATATCCTCGTTAACCTTCTGTGTCATTGATCTGTCTAATATTGACAGTGGGGTGTTAAAGTCTCCCATTATTATTGTGTGGGAATCTAAGTCTCTTTGTAGGTCTCCAAGGGCTTGCTTATGAATCTGGGTGCTCCTGTATTGGGTGCATATATATTTAGGATGGTTAGGTCTTCTTGGTAAATTGATCCCTTTACCATTATGTAGTGGCCTTCTTTGTCTCTTTTGATCTTTGTTGGTTTAAACTCTGTTTTATCAGAGACTAGGATTGCAACCACTGTTTTTTTTTTTTTTGCTTCCCATTTGCTTGGTAGATATTCTTCCATCCCTTTATTTTGAGCCTATGTGTGTCTTTGCACGTGAGATGGGTCTCCTGAACACAGTACACCAATCTTGACTCTTTATCCAATTTGCCAGTCTGTGTCTTTTAATTAGGGCATTTAGCCCATTTACATTTAAGGTTAATATTGTTATGTTTGAATTTGATCCTGTCATTATGATGTTACTTTTGCCCTTTAATTGATGCAGTTTCTTCATAGCATCAATAGTCTTTACCATTTGGCACGTTTTTGCAGTGGCTGGTATGGGTTGTTCTTTTCCATGTTTAGTGCTTGCTTCAAGAGCTCTTGTAAGGCAGGCCTGGTGGTGACAAAATCTCTCAGCATTTGCTTGTCTGTGAAGGATTTTATTTCTCCTTCACTTATGAAGCTTAGTTTGGCTGGATATGA
>NW_012102210.1:566193-589108 GCF_000951045.1 Mandrillus leucophaeus
TGCCACTGCACTCTAGCCTGCGTGACACAGCGAGACTCCATCTCAAAAAAAAAAAAAAGAATGTTGAATATTGGCCCCCACTCTCTTCTGGCTGGTAGGATTTCTGCTGAGAGATCCGCTGTTAGTCTGATGGGCTTATCTTTGTGGGTAACCCGACCTTCCTCTCTGGGCCCTTAACATTTTTTTCCCTAATTTCAACCTTGGTGAATCTGAAAATTATGTGTCTTGGGGTTGCTCTTCTCAAGGAGTAGATTTGTGGTGTTCTCTGTATTTCCTGAATTTGAATGTTGGCCTGCCTTGCTAGGTTGGGGAAGTTTTCCTGGATAACATCCTGAAGAGTGTTTTCTAAGTTCGTTCCATTCTCCACATCACTTTCCGGTACACCAGTCAAATGTATATTTGGTCTTTTCACATAGTTCCCATATTTTCTGCAGGCTTTGTTCATTTCTTTTCACTCTTTTTTTCCTCTAATCTTATCTTCTCACTTTATTTCATTAATTTGATCTTCAGTCACTGATATGCTTTCTTCCACTTGATCAAAATGGCTATTGAAGCTTGTGCATGCATCACGAAGTTCTTGTGCCATGGTTTTCAGCTCCATCAGGTCATTTAAGGTCTTCTCTACACTGTTTATTCTAGTTAGCCATTCGTCCAACCTTTTTTCAAGGTTTTTAGCTTCCTTGCAATGGGTTAGAACATGTTCCTTTAGCTCGGAGATGATGACCTTCTGAAGCCTACTTCTGACAACTTGTCAAACTCATTCTCCATCCAGTTTTGTTCTCTTGCTGGCAGGGAGCTGCAATCCTTTGGAGGAGAAGAGGTGCTCTGGTTTTTGGAATTTTCAGCTTTTCTGCTCTTGTTTCTCTCCATCTTTGTGGTTTTTAATCTACCTTTGGTCTTTGATGTTGGTTACCTACAGATGGGATTTTTGTTTTTTGTTGATATTGATGCTATTCTTTTCTGTTTGTTGGTTTTCCTTCTAACAGTCAGACCCCTCAGCTGCAGGTCTGTTGGAGTTTGCTGGAGGTCCACTCCAGACCCTGTTTTCCTGGGTATCACCAGTGGAGGCTGCAGAACAGCAAATATTGCTGCCTGATCGTTCCTCTGGAAGCTTCGTCCCAGAGGGGCTCTGGCTGTTTGAGGTGTCTGTCGGCCCCTACTGGGAGGTGTTTCCCAGTCAGGCTACACGGGGGTCAGGGGCCCACTTGAGGAGGCAGTCTGTCCATTTTCGGAGCTCGAACACCATGCTGAGAGAACCACTGTTCTCTTCAGAGCTGTCAGACAGAGACGTTTAAGTCTGCAGAAGCTGTCTGCTGCCTTTTGTTCTACTATGCCCTGCCCCCAGAGGTGGAATCTATAGAGGCAGCAGGCCTTGCTGAGCTGCAGTGGCCTCCACCCTGTTTGTGCTTCCTGGCCTCTTTGTTTACACTGTGAGCTACTCAAGCAATGGTGGACACCACTGCCCCTGCCAGGCTGCAGCCTTGCAGGTTGATCTCAGACTGCTGCGCTAGCAGTGAGCAAGGATCTGTGGGTGTGGGGCCTGCTGAACCAGGCATGGGAGGGTATCTCCTGGTCTGACGGTTCTTAAGACTGTGGGAAAAGCACAGTATTTGGTCAGGAGTGTACCATTTCTCCAGGTACAGTCTGTCATGGCTTCCCTTGGCTCGGAAAGGGAAATCTCCTGATCCCTTATACTTCCCGGGTGAGGTGATGTCCCAACACTTCAGCTTGCCCTCTGTGGGCTGCACCCACTGTCCAACCAGTCCCAGTGAGATGAATCAAGTACTGCAGTTGGAAATGCAGAAATCACCTGTCTTCTGTGTCGTTCTCTCTGGGAGCTGCAGACCGGAGCTGTTCCTATTCAGCCATCTTGGAAACTATCCCCTATCATTTTTCTTTTACTTTCATTTTAGGTTCAGGGGTACATGTCCAGCTTTGTTACATGTAAATTGCATGTCATAGGGGTTTGGTTTACAAATTATTTCAGCACCCAGGTAATAAGCATAGCACTGGATAGGTAGTTTTTTGATCCTTACCTTCCTCCCTCTCTCCATCCTCAGGTAGGCCTCAGTGTCTGTTGTTCCCTTGTGTCCATATGTACTCAGCGTTTAGCTCCCACTTACAAATGAGAACATGTGGTATTTGGTTTTATGTTCCTGTATTCATTTATTTAGGCTAATGGCCTTTAGCTCCATCCATATTGCTACAAAGGACATGATCTTGTTCTTTTGATGGCTGTGTAGTATTCTATGGTATATATGTACCACATTTTCTTTATCCAGTCTACCATTGATGGGCATTTAGGTTGATTCTATGTCTTTGCTATCATGAATAGTGCTGCAATGAACATACACATGCATGTGTCTTTATGGTAGAGTGATTTATATTCCTTTGGGCATATATTCAATAATAGAATTGCTGGGTTGAATCATTCTACTTTGAGTTCTTTGAGAAATTGCCAAACTGCTTTCCACAGTGGCTGAACTAATTTATATTCCCACCAGCAGTGTGTAAGCATTTTTGTCTCTGCAACCTTGCCAACATCTGTTATTTTTTCACTTTTTAATAATAGCCCTTCTCACTGGTATAAGACAGTATCTTATTGTGGTTTTGGTTTGTATTTCTCTAACGATTAGTGATGTTGAACATTTTTTCATGCTTGTTGGCTGTGTGTTTGTCTTCTTTTGAAAAGTTAGACTATCATTTGTAATATATGTACAGGATTCCATTGTTGTATGTATGTCATAATTAACTGGCTCCCTATTAATTTTTGTGTTATTCCTGATATAAAATATCAGGATTAATGCCCTTGCAAATATATCTTTAGAAATTTGTATTGTTCATTCCATAAGATAATTTATAGAAGTAAAATTGCTGAGTTACCTCCTCCCCAAAATGTAACTATTATGTAGAATTTTAAGCTGATTATTCTCTTGTTTTTCTTCATAATTTATCCCATTTGTATTTATTGATACATGCCTGCATAGAAGTTTCAAAAATTCTTATGTAGGGCAGACTTACCTGTCTTCTTTAGGATTTAAGACTTTTGTTTTATGTTTCAAAATGCCCCTCACCTCTATCTATATTCACTGTATTTTCTTTTAATGTCAGTTTCAACTTTTTACATTTAAGTGCAAAAATAATCTGGAATTTATCTATTTGACTTAGGAATTGAGGTGGGGGTTCAACTAATCTCCCCCAACAATGCCCAGATGGCTAACCAATTATCCCAATAGCATGGTTTTCAGTAATTTATGTTTCTTAAGAAGAATAATGCAACCCCTTTTTTTCTGCTTGCATGTTAGAAAACAAGGAAGACATGGTTCTAAGAATGTAATCCAGTGTCATAATACCAAGCTCTGACACCAATGTGAGGGAGCTGTATATGAAAAAGTTAACAAATGTCCTTTCCTCTTTGGTTTATACTAAATTAGGAGTCATGTGTGCATCTTTTTAAATTGTTTTTTGTTCATTCACTTATTTATTCAACACATATTTGTTGAGTGCCTATTGTATATCAAATACTGAAGCTGGATTTCGGCTTCATCTGTCCCCATTTGTCCCTTTGGTCAGCTGCCTGACTATATGCAGTGGCCCTGGGCAGGAATGAAATCACTGTGAAGGCAATACTTGAGCAAATGTCTGAAGGAAGTGGAAGAGTCAGCCCCATGGTTAATTGAAGGAAAGGCATTCTAAGGGAGAGAACAGCAAATGCAAAGATCCTGAGATAGGACTATGCTTGGCATATTTGAGGAGATGAAAAAACAGCTCTCATGGCTAGAATGAAGTAAACAAGAGGGAGAGTAGTAGTTGATGAGGTAAGAATGGTAAGTGGTCATATATAAGTGAGATTTGCAAACACAATAAAACGAAAGAATGGTAAGTGGGGATGTAGACAGTGTAGTGTCTTACGGGCTATTGTAAGAACTTTGGCTTTTACTGTTGAGTGAAATGATTTTACTTCATTTTAAAGGGATTTCTTCAGTTGGGTGGGAATAAACTACAGTAGGAGTAAGTGAGACCAATAAGGCAAGAGATGATAGTAGCCTAGATCAAGGTAGCAGCAATGAAGTAACTGGATGTGGGTGTGTGTGTGTGTGTGTGTGTGTGTTTATTTTTTGAGATAGGCCCTCGTGCTGTCATCCAGGCTGGAGTGTAGTGGAGTTAATGGCTCAATGCAGCCTCAGCTTTCTAGGCTCAAGCAACCCTACTGCCTAAGCCTCCCCAGTACCTGGGACTACTGGTGTGTGCCACCACACTTGGCTATTTTCTTTCTGTAGAGACAGGGTCTTGCTATGTTGCCCAGTCTTGTCTCAAACGACTGGTCTCAAACTAATGGACACCAGTGTGAGGTTACAGGCATGAGTCACCTCTTTCAGCCCTATATATATTTTTAAGGCAGAACCGACAGGATTTGCTGCTGGATTGGATATGACAGGTGAATAAGAAAAGTCAAAGATGACCCCAGTAATTTCTGTCTGAGAAACTGGAAGAATGAAGTTGCCCACTTACTGAGATGGGGGAAGATATCATGAGGAGAAAGTTTGGGGAGAAGATCAGCATTCTGGTTTTGGAACTGTTAAGTTTGAGATGTCTGTTAGAAATCCTTACGAGTCTGGATTCTAGGAAAGAGTTCCAGCTGGAGATACAACAATGGGAGTTGGAAGTAAATAGAAAGTATTTAAACCAAGGAGCCTGGATGACATCACCAAAAGAGAGAGTGTAGGTGAGGAGAGGAGAGGGCCCCCACTGGCCTTCTTGCTGTTCCTCAAACATGTGGAACCATTCTTGCTTCAGGTGCTTTACCAACAATGCTCTTTCTCTAGACATTTGCAAGTCTCACTAGCTCACTTCATTAAAGCCTCTCAAATGTCACTTCTTCAGAACAAAGGATCACCCTGACCACCCTATTCAAATAGTATCCCTTCCCCTATGCTTACCAATGACTCTATTCCTTACTCTTTTATTTTTCTTCATAGCACTTCTCATTTTCTAAAATCACACATTCATTTGTCTACTTATTTATTATATACCTTCTTCATGAGGTCAGGGCTTTGCATTTTAAAGAAATATATTATTTTAACCACCTATCCTAGTTTGGGATGTCCTAGGAGCAGACCCAGACAAGAATTTGAGTGTGATTGTTTATATGGGATATTATCCCAGGAAATGCCAGTAAGAGTATGAAGAAGTGAGACAGGAATGAGAAAGCAGTCAATAAAGGATGTTACCACTGTAGGTAACTGGAGCTTAATCCTGCATGGGAACTCTGGGCTTCAAAGAATATACTCTGAGGGGTATGACTGCTGAGCTATTAATATACCAACCCCTGTTAATCACTGAATGAGGGTTGTTTCTGGGTGTGTTAATTCTTATGTACTTCTGGCCTGATGAACCCACTGCCCATGGGCACACCTTATTGCTGAAGAGAGTTAACAGGCGAAGAGATGCAGATTCTGGTAATTAAAAGTGGGATGGTATGCACTATATTGCTAAGGCCTGCAGGTATATGGGTAGGGACAAAACAACACCTGCTATCTCATTCTATTCTCTGTACCTTGAATGTGCCTGGTGTATAGTGGATACTCAGTAAATACATGAACATTAAATAAAACTTGTTCACATGTTAAGGGAACATAATAGGTGATCTGCTTGCCTACCTCAGCCTCGCAAAGTGCTGGGATTACAGGCATGAGGCACTGCACCTGGCCTCAGAAATGTATTTTAACTCCTTATAACGCCATCTGTTTTTTTTTTTTCCACTGCTTGAAAGCTTACAGGATTATTTTTTAATTTACACTTGCCTAAGTCTGCCTTCAGTAAGCAGTCCTTGAGCTAACTCTTAAAGGAAGTATAGGAGTGTGTAAGTGGAGGAAGTGGCACGTGCTGAAGGGAGCAGCCAGGAGTTTGTGTGACTGGAGCACAGAGGTTGGGGAGAGATGGCAGGTAGGGAGACTGGGCTTGCAGGCAGTTGCGGTATGATCTGTGTGGCAGATTGTATTTTCTACAGATGCCCACAACAACATCTCCACACTTGCTCATCTATAATGTGACCCGATTTTTTTTTTTTTTTTTTTTGAGGCAGAGTCTTGTTCTGTCATCCAGGCTGGAGTACAGTGGCATGATCTCGGCTCACTGCAACCTCTGCCTCCCAGGTTCAAGTGATTCTCTTGCCTCAGCCTCCCGAGTAGCTGGGATTATAGGCATGCACCACCATGTCCAGCTAGTTGTTGTAGTTTTAGTAGAGACAGTGTTTCGCCATGTTGTCCAGGTTGGTCTCGAACTCCTGACCCCAAGTGATCCGCCTGCCTCGACCTCCCAAAGTGCTGGGAGTATAGGCATGTGCCACTGCACCCGGCCCTGATATTCTTTTAATTGCGAGGTAAAGTCTATGTACCCTCCCCTTGCATCTGGACAAATTTGCTTATAACCAACAAAATGTGGCAAAAGTGACACTAAAAATTCAGAGTCTGTTAAATGATGACGTAGCTTCCACTTTGTTCTCTGGAGCACTTGCACCTGGGACTCTGAAATGCTCTACCTTGAAGCCATCAAGCTACAAAGAAACCAAGCCACAAGGAGAGGCTACACATAGGTGCTGTCTTCAGCAGTCTTAATCTTCTCCACCTGGCCCAGGGACCAGACTAGTGAGTGAATGATCCTTCAGATGATCCTAATCACCATCTGCTGAGATACTTTCAGATAAGGCCCTAGATATCAAGAAACAGAGACAAACTCTGTTCCCATACCCTTTCCAAATCTCTGACCCCCACGATCCATGAATCTAATAAGATGGTTGCTGTTTTATACCACTAAGCTTAGAGTAGTTTATTACCCAGGCATAATAACTGAACACTAACCATGTCAGAGTCAGGCATAATAACTGAACACTAACCATGTCAGAGTCAGGCATAATAACTGAACACTAACCATGTCAGGTCTTCCTGAGGAAATGGGGAATCATTGAAGTGGTTTCTGGATATGGAGTAACCTAGTCAGACATGGGATTAAACAGTTGTATAGTACAAAGTCTCAGGGTTCTACAACTCTCCTACAGTAATGTAGGAGACAAGGTAATGATGGTCCCTATATTTATGCAGACTGGTGACCTTGGTTGCTGTGGATGAACTGTCAAGAGCCAGAACTAGAAGTGAACTACTAATGAGACTAGTATAATAGTCTGGATAGGAGAAGAGGAGGGCCTGAGCTAGGGTAGTAGCCATGAAAATGAAGAAAAGGTAGATATCAGAAATGTTTCAGAGGTAGATCCAGTAGAACCATGAGACAGATAGAAGCTTGGAATGACTCCCAAGTGTCTGGCTCACGGAGGATGGTGGTATAATTTCCAAGGTCAGAGATCACAGGAGGAGAGACCAGTTTGAAGGGAGAGATGATAGATTAAGATTTGGATGCGGGCCAGGCACGATGGCTCACGCCTGTAATCCCAGCACTTTGGGAGGCTGAGGTGGGCAGATCACCTGAGGTCGGGAGTTCGAGACCAGCCTGACCACCATGGAGAAACCCCATCTCTACTAAAAATACAAAATTAGCTGGGCGTGGTGACACATGCCTGTAATCCCAGCTACTCAGGAGGCTGAGGCAGGAGTATCACTTGAACCCGGGAAGTGGAGGTTGCGGTGAGCCGAGATCACGCATTGCACTCCACCCTGGGCAGCAAGAGTGAAACTCCATCTCAAAAAAAAAAAAAAGATTTGTTGATTCTGAGGTGCCTGAGGGTGTGTCCAGGCATCATTTGGACATATAACAGAGGCCTGGGCTATAAATAATATCTTTGGACCTTAACAGTATATATTTAGTAATTAAGGCCATGGAAGTGAATGGCATGGCAGTTGGAGAAGACACAGAATGAGAAGGGCGTAGACCCAAATAATGGGGAATTAAGATGTTTAAGGGACTGGCCAAAGAAGAAGACCCCCATAAAGGATTTTCTGAAATTATTGAATAGGTAGTAAAAGAAACAGAAGCATCTGGTGTCAGAATACCTACGACAGGACAGAATATTAATAAAAAGAGAAAGTGGTCAGTAATAACCCATATCTCAAAGAGCAAGGATGACAAGGACTGATAAGTGGCCATTGAATCTGGTAATTATAAAGTCACTGGTGCCTTTGCAAGAGCAGTTTCTCTGGAGTGGTGGGAATAATGAACAACAGGCAATGGACAAGGACTTAGTGCAGAGTGAAGAGAAATATGAGTTCCCTAAACAGGCAGGGAAAGAGAAAGGGGCATTGAAATCGAAAATGGCAGGGAGAGGAGGGAAAAGGGGTGGGCGAGTGGGATGACTCAAGCCTTTGTCAATTATACTGCAGGCCTTTGTTTGTGAGAGAGGCGGGGTGGTGCAGTGGTTAAGAGGACAGGCTTTGGAGCCAGGATGCCCGTATTTGTGTTGAGTTTCACCACTATTTACCAGCTGTCTAAACTTGGGCAAGTTACTTAATGTCTTTGTCCTCAGTTTCCTCATCTGTAAAGGATAATTGTAACCACTTCTTAGATTTATGTGAGTGCTTAGAAGCAACCAATAAATATTAGCTCTCATTATTATTATTATCATCATCATCATCATCGTCATGATCATTACTACACATGTAAACTCTGGCTTCTTCTCTCAATAATATCTACTGCTCTTGTTGTGGGGCAGTGATTTTCAAAGTATGATCCAGGTCCCTGAAGCTCTCTCAGAGGGTCTGGGAGATCAAAACTATTTTCATAATACAAAGACACAATTTGCCATTTTCACTCACATCCTCTCACAAGTGTACACTGCAGTTTTCCAGAGGCTACATGATATTGCAGCAGATTGATGTAGAAACAAATTTGAAAATCCAGATGTCTTTTATTAAGCCAGACACAAAAGTAATTTTAAAAAATGTCAAAGAATGTCACTCTTCTCATTTATTTTGGTTGTGGTTTAGAAACTATATTTTCCATAAAAATGTTTTATTTATGTTAACATGTAATGGGTTTATTTTTGTTAGATGAATGCAAACTAAATATTTAAAAAATTTATCTATTAACATTTCCAAAATGGTAAACATTCAAAAGATATCCACAAAACAAAAGCTCTTGGAAGCTATCAATAATTTCTAAGAAAATTATTAGAAAGGGAAACTAACACCTAAAAGTTTTGAGAATCATTGCTCTAGGGACTGAATCAGAATCAGAACAAGAAGTGTTCACTAGTTTGTACTTCTTTCTCTGGTCACACAAGACCACTTGCTTTTCCCTAAGGAAATAATTTATGTTTACAGCTCTGAATCTTTGGTGTGCACTTCCCTCAGTTCACCTTTCTTTGACTGTCAAAACTCCGCATATCCTATAAGACACTTATCTTCTCAGTTTCATTGGCTTACAGTGATGAGGGTCCTCAGCTTACCTTTTCAGAAGCTGCCCCAAATCCAGCGTCCTTATGTTCCTTCCCGTGGTCTCCTGTTTACCAACCACAAACATAGCGGTAGCTAGCCTCCAAACTGAACAGAAGTGGGAGAAGAGCCCTCTTCCAAATTCTTTGTCAAACTTTATCACCTGGGCTCCCAAGTAACACTTCTTGTTCACTGAGTCTCATAAAACTGCTACTTTGGTTTTTGCTCACAAGCCCCTTTCTATCACAGTCAGTTTCGTCCTGAGTGAGAAATGCAATATTACCCTTCTCCCTATAACTTCATCTTTCTTGTAGTATTTAGGGGGTCAAGCACTAAAAATATTTTCTTCATAATAGTAGCACTTCTACCAGGTTCTGAACCTTATTTTAAGCTCAGCTGGGATTTCCTGTTGTCATCACCATCATCATCATCATTATTCTAATTCTTATATACATTCTGACCCCCACAATAATTCTGTAAGGAATATATAATCCCATTATGTTAGTTATCTATTGCTGTGTAACAGATTATCCCCAAAACATAGTGGCTTTAAACATTTATTATCTCAGAGTTTCTGTGGGTTGGGAATCTGGGCTGACTTAGCTGGTTCAGCTGCTTCAGGGACTCACAGGCTATAATTGAGGTGCCGACCGGGGCTGTGGTCATCTCAAGCCTCGACTGAGAAAGATTTGCTTCCCAGCCCATTCACATGGTTGTTGGTAGGATTCAGTTGCCCAATGGCTGTTGGCTAGACACCTCTCTCAGTCCTTCCCACATGAGGCTCTCTAAATGACAGCTTGATTCATCAAAGTATATAAGCTAAAAAGGCAATAGAGAAAAATCCAGTAAGAAGGTAGTCAGTCTTTTGTATCCCTATCATGGAAGTGGCATTCCATCACTTTTGCACAATTCTATTTTTTAGAAGCAAGTCACTAGGTTCAGCTCACATTGAAGGCAACAGGATTACACAACGGCATGAATACCAGCATCATTTAGGGTCATCTTAAAAGGTAACTGCCACACGCATTTTCCTTGATGGTGAAACTGAAACTCAATGAAGTTGAGTAATTTGATGAAGATCACTCAGTTAATAAACGGCAGGGTTGGATTTGATCTTAAGTCTTTCTGACCCCAAAGCATACCTTTAGGATTTCATACATTTTTACATTGTGTTTATCACTGTGGCAAACAATTTCCCCCATTTAACTGCAGCCTAATAAGGGAAGGAGGAGCTTGTGCTCCCTATGGTGACAAAAATGTTGGTAAATAAACTGATGGATGAATACATGAATCAATTAAAATATTAATAGTCCATGTATTGGAATTGTACACACAGAAATTACGAAACCAGGGTTCTAACTAAAAAGCCAGGACACTAAAATAGAGCATGGATCAAACTAAGAGAAGGGTGAAAATGGGCAACCCAGATAAACTATTGACCCCATGCAGTTCTCCAAATTTCTTTTTCCTTCTGTGTGAAATATGGGCTTTCTATTTTGGTTGGCAGAGATGAATCCTGTACGTTGCCAGAATCCAAACAGTAGAATGACCAAGAATACTCAAAAGGCATTCTGAATAAAGCTATATCCATGCCCCATCCAAAATGTATTAATCGATTTATTTTAGAGATAGGATATAATTTTGTCTCCCAGGCTGGAGTGCAGTGGCACAATCCTAGTTCACTGCAGCCTTAAACTTTTGGGCTCATGCTATCCTCCCATAGCTAGGACCACAGGGGCATGCCACCATGCCCAGCTAATTTTTTATTTTTATTTTTGTAGAGCTGGGGTCTCGAACTCCTGACCTCAAGTGATCCTTCCTTGAGGATCCTCCCTCGAGGATCCCAAAGCACTGACATCCAAAGCACTAGGATTACAGGAGTGAGCCACTACACCAGACCAACAAAATGTATTTAAACTACATATTTATGTGTGTTTAACACAGAAAGTCCTAACCTATGTCACTATGATGCTAGAAAGGAAAGAAAACGGTAGCAGCCAAAATATTTATGCTAGAAGAGATGGAAGGAGCAGAAAGTTTCATGCAAATTTGGTTGTTTGGATTATTCCTTTACCTCATAATAATTGGGTTATTTATTAATAAAATATTACCTGTAAAGGTTACATTTTCAATAAATCAGATTTTATTGGTGGATATTTTTGACATACATTTTGTCCGAATAGTTCCGTAGTTCCTGCTTTTTATGGGACCTCTAAGATGCTGTCAGGAATATGATGTTTTGCTATGGAAAGGGACTGACCAGTTTACCAGTCAGTGACAGCTTGCTGAGAAATAGTTGCTGGACCTCTAATTTTCTTTCTTCTGTTATACCCTTAGATGTTAGTTTCTGGTGAGGACAATGACTCTGAAGAACTGATCAGAAGCAGTAACAGTGTAGCCCCGTATATGAAGGGGAGGAAACTAGCAGTAAAGAATTCCTGGCCGGGGCGGTGGCTCATGCCTGTAATCCCAGCACTTTGGGAGGCTGAGACAGGCAGATCGCCTGAGGTTGGGAGTTCGAGACCAGCCTGACCAACATGGAGAAACCCCATCTCTATGAAAAATACAAAATTAGCCGGGTGTGGTGGCAGGCACCTGTAATCCCAGCTACTCAGAAGGCTGAGGTAGGAGAATCGCTTGAACCTGAAAGGCCGAGGTTGCAGTGAGCTGAGATTGAGCCATTGTACTCCAGCCTGGGCAACTAGAGCAAAACTCCGTCTCAAAAACAAAACAAAACAAAAAAAAAGATTTCCTGTGATTGTGATAGTCTCACTTTATTAGCCCATTTACACAGAAATCATTTTTTAAAATCCTTTCTGAGGCCAGGCGCAGTGGCTCAGGCCTGCAATCCCAGCACTTTGAGAGGCCGAGGCTGGTGGATCACCTGAGGTTAGGAGTTTGAGACCAGCCTGGCCAACATGGTGAAACCCCGTCTCCACTAAAACTACAAAAATTAGCCAGGTGTGGTGGCAGGCACCTATAATCCCAGCGACTCTGGAGGCTGAGGCAAGAGAATCGCTTGAACCCAGGAGGCAGAGGTTGAAGTGAGCCGAGATCGTGCCATCGCACTCCAGCCTGGGTGACAAGAGCAAGACTGCATCCCAAAAAAAAAAAAAAAAAAAAAATCCTCTCTGAAAAGTGGGAATGGGATGAACACACTCCTGAAAACATAAAATTTTAACCTAGCTATTGAATAGATCAGTACAACATAAGAAGCCACCCTAGAGAACAGTCATGTAATAGTGGTCCTAGCTTTTGTGGTTTTCCTAAAACATCCCCAGGTATAAGCATCACAGTTAGGTGGGCGATCTCTCCATAGCCTGGCTACCTAGAGACATAAATTTAGTGGCTGGGCCCTAAGCTGTAACTATCTGATTCTTCCATTCTACTTTCTAGTTCTGTTAATTCAGTAAGGAGTTTTACAGAAAATCACCAGTGAAGAACTTAGTCTCTAGAAAATCCTAAACTTATTAAAACATTTAGACACTTCTGCGAGATCCTATAAGCTTGCTGATATTACAGATTTGAGGAGTCACCACCTGGAAGTTTAGTCTATATAGGGGGAGGGTTGAAGGTGACTATCTCTGTAGGCTTAAGCATTACAAAAGTGGTAGCTTCATGACAATGGGGCAGTGCATTTAAATTTTTTTTCAATTGTCGAACAGGAATTTTATTTTCTCTGAAGATTTTGCCAAAGTGCCCGGGATGTTACTGTTTATAAGATTAGATAGGTCATTTGCTGTTGTCAAATAACATTTGCAATTACTGAGCAAGACTCCTTTAGCCATAAATCTATGCTAACCTGTCCAGGACATTCATTCCACAACTCTTTGCTGACAGTACACAAGTTATCATATAGCTGCATGGGAGTGTGAGGTACAGTTCTATTTTCAGCTCACCCTTTGGCTTGCTCTATAACCTTGGGAAAATCACTTCTAGGCCCTGTGCCACAGACCTGCCATTTGTAAATTAGGGCTGTTTAGTAATCCTCCTCTGGCCAGGTCAATGCAAGTCATGAATTCTGGAGCTGGGCAATTAAGAACTTCTAAACGCTCCCTGAGAGTGCTATTTACACATTCATTCTTTCGAACTTTATCACATACATAATGTGGTATACATACTTCTTGAACATTTGATCATATTTTTGCTCTAGTAACACTTCAACATAGAATACATTAGAATGATTTTCCTAGCTGGGCACAGTGGTTCGTGCCTGTAATCCCAGCACTTTGGAAGGCCAAGGCGGGTGCATTGCTTGAGCCTAGGAGTTTGAGTCCAGCCTGGCAACATGGCAAAACCCCATCTCTTTAAAAAAAAAACACAAAAATTAGCTGGGTGTGGTGGCATGCACCTATAGTCCCAGCTACTCAGGAGGCTGAGGTGGGAGGATCAAGTGAGCCTGGGAGGTCAAAGCTACAGTGAGCTGTGCACACACCACTGCACTCCAGCCTGGGCAACAGAGTAAGATCCTGTCTCAAAAAACAAATGATAATAAAAGGATGATTTCTCTAAATCTGGATAGTCTCACCTAAATTCCTTCCAACCTTACTGCTAAGAGAGAGTATAAATTATTATATTTTACATATTCATTTCCATTTCTCCTACCCATCATATAGGTACACTTGAATCATGTCCACTGGATTTCATGGAGGCAGGAGCTTAACCAGGATCCATTCACTCTGTTTTAGTTAGTAGATGGGAATCAATGTTGTTAGAACAAATGGACATTTTTTAAAAAAAATTCATACATTTAAGCCTCTCATAAACTTAAAACACCTACATTTACATCATGTTATCTTCTTATCCTTATGTAAGGAAAATGTCAGCTAGAGCCTTCTTCCCCTTTGCAATCTAAATAAGATCATCCCAGGCATCCAGTTTGGGTGTCCATAGCCCTTCAAAGATTACCATCACTAGTAATTTCTCTTTTTTTTTTTTTTTTTGAGACTGTGTTTCTGTCACACAGGCTGTAGTGCAGTGGTATGATCTCAGCTCACTGCAGCTTTGACCTTACTGGCTCAATTGATCCTCCCACTTCAGCCTCCCTAGTAGCTAGGACTATAGACACATGCCTGGCCAACTTTTTTGTAGAGGGCATTTTATCATGTTATCCAGGCTGGTCTCAAACTCCTGGACTCAAGTGATCCACCCGCCTCAGCCTCCCAAAGTGCTGGGATTACAGGCAAGAGCTGCTGCACCTGGCTGATTTCTGAGGGGTTTATTTCCTTCTGTCCTTTCTACTCCTGAGTCCTTACTTCTACGTACACTGTCTTTTCACTGTTCTAACCACCTTAACATCAGCCTTTCCCTCAGTTGCTACAAAACCCCATTCACATAAAGCTTTAGTGAGATTTTAAGATTTGGAAAAATAACTTTAAATGTATATATTAGACACTCTTGTTCTATAAAAAGTCAATTTTTCAACCCTTTCCCCAGAGATTCTCATTATTCCTTAATTCTGTGTACCACCCAACCTTCTCCCCTTGACTTGTGTCTCCCCTCCCCTGCTTGCTTGGCTCAACCCTTCTCACCACTTTATTTTTCTCTATTTCAGGAGGAAAAATTAATTTCTCTCAGGGTTCAGGCAGGGCAGTTTTTCTTGTGTTGCCAGGGCTTCTGCTCATACCCATATTTTCAGAATGTCATTTTATACCCGAAACAGATTATCGGGGTATTTTCCCAAATAAAGACAGGTTTTTTTTCTCCATAAGAATAATTCTGGTACTATGTCTTACTAATTTATCTTCATTATATTCAACAATGTAGACTTATTTATGTATAGTCATCACATTTGCAAACTAATTAGTATTCTACTTTTCTCATTATCTTATACATACCTTCCCGTTTATTATTATAATATAGCCCATGTTTGCTACTTTAACATGTTTCCTCCCAATTATTGGGTATTTGATTAGTTTTGATGATATTCCCAAATGTAGATTATTAGCTGAAAACAAACAGTTTCATAGATTGTGTGCTTTGCTACAGCACTCTTGAAAACAGTTGTTCTAATAAATAATTTTATCAATTTAACTCCATCAATATTCTCTTTTTAAATTTTCAATTAGCACTGCAGCAATTTTAATAATTTCCCCAAAATTAACTTTTCTGAGTTTCTTCATGTGTGAACTATTTACACATATACTTTGTTTTGTTTGTTTGTTTGTTTTGTTTATGAGACAGAGTTTTGCTCTTGCCGCCCAGGCTGGAGTGCAATCTCGACACACTGCAACCTTTGCCTCCCAGGTTCAACAGATTCTCCTGCTTCAGTCTCCCAAGTAGCTGGGATTACAGGCATGTGCCACCATGCCCAGCTAATTTTTTGTATTTAGTAGAGACAGGATTTCACCATGTTGGCCAGGCTGGTCTTGAACTCCTGACCTCAGGTGATCCACCTGCCTTGGCCTCCCAAAGTGCTGGGATTACAGGCATGAGCCACTGCACCCACCCTACACATATACTTTGACCTTGTTCAGTAAAATCTGGGTATTGATTTTAACACCTTTATCAAGCTGTAATTCAAATATAATTTCTCCATTGAAAGTGTACAATTCCATGAATTTTAATATGTTCACAGGGTTGTGCAAATATCACCACAATTTTACAACATTTTATTATGCCAAAGATTGCTGGGTCATATGGTAACTCTGTTTAACTGTTTCAGTAACTACTAGACTGTTTTTCAAAGTGGTGGTACCATTTTACAATCCCACCAGCAGTATATAAGGGTCCCAATTCCTCCACATTCTTGCTGTGTTAGTTTGCTAGGGCTGCCAAAACAAAATACTACAAACCGGGTGGCTTAAACATCAGAAATGTATTTGCTCACAATTCTGGAAACTTGAAATCCAAGATCAAGGTATGAGAAGGTTTGGTTTCTCCCAAGAGCTCTTTCCTTGGCTTGCAGATGGCTGCCTTCTCATTGTGTCCTTGCATAGCCTTTTCTCTGTGCACATATCCCTGGTGTCTCTTCCTCCTCTCATGAAGATACCAGTCATATTGGATTAGGGTCTCACCTTTATGACCTCATTTAACCTTAAGTACTTGTCTAAAGGGCCAATATTCAAATATAGTCACATTGGGGGTTAGAGCTTCAACACAGGAATCTTAGGGGGATACAATTCAGTCTATACACTTGCGAACACTAGTTACTATCTATCTTTTTGATTATAGCCATTCTAGTGGCTGTGAAGTAGTATCTCATTATGGTCTTGATTTGCATTTACTTGATGGCTAGTAATGTTGTGCATCTTTCAGTGCTTATTGACATTTATAGAACTGGCTATTCAAATCCTTTGCCCTGATTTATTTCCTTCCTTCCTTCCTTCCTTCCTTCCTGCCTGCCTGCCTGCCTGCCTGCCTGCCTGCCTTCCTTCCTTCCCTCCCTCTCTCTTTCTTTCTCTTTAAGACAGAATTTTGCTCTGTCACCCAGGCTGGAATACAGTGATGCTAACTCTGGCTCACTGCAAATTCTGCCTCCAGGTTCAAGCAATTCTCCTGCCTCAGACTCTTGTGTAGCTGGGATTATAGGCATGTACCACTACACCTGGCTAATTTTTGTGTATTCAGTAGAGATGGGGTTTCGCCATGTTTCACTGGTCTTGAACCCCTGGCCTCAAGTGATCCATCCACCTTAGCCTCCCAAAGTGCTGGGATTACAGACATGAGCCACCGTGCCCGGCCCTAATTTATTTCTTTGTTATAACAGATATTAATTCTATAATAGATTACTTGCATTATATAGTATATTGGTGTGTGTATATATACACACATATATACATACACATACACTATATTGTATACTATAACCATATAGATATCAAGCAGACTAGATGCTGCCACAGGATAATTTTTTTACATCTTGGGGATAGTGATAGCCTTTCTAGGAAAGACTAAAAGCAATAACAAAAAACCCTAGAAAGTTAGAAAAAGTAATGTGACTATCAAATCAAAAATAATTCAGCCAGGTATGGTGGCTCATGCCTGTAATTCCAGCACTTTGGAAGGCCAAGGTGGGTCAATTGCTTGAGTCCAGGAGTTTGAGATCAACCTGGGCAACATCGCAAAAACTTGTCTCTACAAAAAATTAGCCTGGCATGGTGGCACATGCCTGTAGTCCCAGCTACCTGGAAGGCTGAGGAGGGATGATCACCTGAGCCCCTGAAGTTGAGGTGAGCCCCTGAAGTTGAGGTTTCAGTGAGCCATGGCTGCCACTGCACTCCAGCCTGGGTGACAGAGTGAGACCCTGTTGCAATAATAATAATAATAATTCACTGCAAAAATACAGTAAACAAGCCAAAAGACAAGGGGGGTAAAGAATAAGCAATTTATTCACATTGGACTAATTTCATTATTTTATATATATGTGCATGTATACATATCTATGCACTACAATTTTTAAAAAGACCAACAACTGAATAGAAAATTAAAAATTAAATTTGATAATGTACTGTATGGAGGTGTGTTGAAACAGTGGTCCTGACAAATTGTTATGGGGGCCACAACTGACATGAACTGTACGGAGATCAATTTGGTAACATATATTGAATGTTTTAAGTCCCTACTTTACAATATAGTCAACACATACATACATACATTTATAATTTTTCTTAACCTATGGAATGTCTTTGAAAGGATATGCAAGAAACTGCTCAACAGTGGTAGTCTAAGAGGAAAGAAAGCTGGGGGCAGGGGGCAGTGGAGGATGAAAACTTTCTTTTCACTGCACATATTTTTGACAGAATTGAAAATTTTTACCATGTCATGCATATTATCTAGTCTTCTGTACTAAAAAAAAAAAGGAAAAGAAAATGACATGTGGATATAAGACTGAATGATTTGAAAGCTATTGCAACATGGCCGATTAGAAGCAGCTGCAGTCCACAGCACTCACTGAGGGGAATGTAAAGGTGCGAGTGAATTCAGCACCTTCAACTTTAAATATCCAGGTTCTTGCATTGGGACTAACTAGGCAAATAAGTCGACCCACGGAGAATGAAGAAAAGCAGGGGGGTGGAGGACAACAGCCCATCTAGGAGCAACAGGGAGCCAAGGGAACCTTCATCTCTAGCCAAGGGAAGTAGTGAGTAATTGTGCGACCCTGCCTGGGAAAGCACGCTTCTCCTACAGATCTTTGCAACCCCATGGATCAGGAGTTCCCCTGCTGAGCCCATGTCACCTGGCCACCTGGGCCTTGGGACCAAAGCACAGAGCTGTGTGGAATCTTGGCAGAGCAGCCGCTGAGGCACACACAGAGACTAGGGAGTTTTACATACTCTAGCCCCAGGATCCCTGGCAAGGTGGGAAATCCCTCCCTACATCTCCTTAGGAAGGCGGCTGAATGCAGGAAGCCAATCAGCATCATTCTGTGGACCCCACTTCCATCGTACCCCACGAGTTAAGACCCAGTGGCTTGGAATTCCAGCCAGCCAATGGCAACAGGCTGGAATCTGCCTGAGACGGGTCTAGGTTCCAGAGAGGGAGGGGCGGCCGCCGTCTCAGCAGTTCAGTTATAGACTCAGCGGTTCCAGCCTAATGGCTTTGAAGAATACAAATGGTCCGAACGAGGAAGGGTCCCCCACAACGCAGCACAGTGGCCTTGCTAGATTGTGGTCAGACTACTTCTTTAATCAGGACTCTGATCCTGGGCAGGATCTCCCTTCAAGGGCTTCAGACACTCCAGCCAGAGTTCTACAAATAGAGCTCTCATCTCTCTTTGGGATGGAGCTCCCATGGGGAGGGGCAGCTGCCATCTCTGTGGTTTGGTTGACTCAACCATTCCAGCCTGCTGGCCAGAAGAATACAAATGATCTGGATGAGGAACGGTCCCCCCAATGCAGCACACTTACTCTACCAAAAAGCAGCCAGGTTGCTTCTTTTTTTTTTTTTTTTTTGAAATGAAGTCTAGCTCTGTCACCAGGCTAGAGTGCAGTGGCGCAGTCTCAGCTCACTGCAACCTCCACCTCCGGGGTTCAAGCGATTCTCCTGCCTCAGCTTTCCGAGTAGCTGGGATTACAGGCATGCGCCACCATGCCAGGCTAATTTTTGTATTTTTAGTAGAGACGGGGTTTCACCATATTGGCCAGGAGGGTCTCCATCTGCTGACCTCGTGATCCGCCCACCTCAGCCTCCCAAACTGCTGGGATTACAGGCGTGAGCCACCGTGCCCGGCCCAGACTGCTTTAAGCAGGTCCCTGATTCCGTTCCTCTTGACTGGGTGAGACCTCTCAACAGGGGTCTCTAGCCACCTCCTACAGGTGTGTTGGGGCAGGCAACAGGTCAGTACTCCCCTGGGATGGAGCTTCCAGAGGAAGGACCTGGTTGCCATCTTTGCTGTTTTGTATCCTTCAGTGGTGATACTTCCAGGTATGGGAAAAACTGAGGCAACTAGGGTCTGGAGCAGACCCCTAGCAAACCACAGCAGCCCTTCGGTAGAGTGGCCTGGTTATTAAAAGTAAAACAAACAAACAGAAAACAACAATAACAACATCAACAGAAAAGAAAGACTCCCCAAAAACCCCATTCAAAGGTCAGCAACCTCAAAGTTCAAAGGCAGATAAGCCCGCAAAGATGAGAAAGAATCAATGCAAAAACACTGAAAACTCAAAAAGCCAGAATGCCTCTCCTCCAAATGACCACAACACCTTCCAGCAAGGGCACAGAACTGGACTGAGGCTGAGATAACTGAATTGACAAAAGTAGGCTTCAGAAGGTGGGTAATAACGAACTTTGCTGAGCTAAAGGAGCATATTGTAACCAATGCAAAGAAACTAAGAATCGTGATAAAACAATACAGAAGCTGATAGCCAGAATAGCCAGTTTAGAGAAGATCATAACTGACCTTATGAAGCTGAAAAGCACAACATGAGAACTTCACAAAGCAACCACAGGTATCAATAGCAGAATAGCATGAAAAGGAATGAACAAAACCTCTGAGAAATACGGGATTATGTAAAGAGACCAAACGTACAAATGATTGAGGTACCTGAAAGAGATGGAGAGAATAGAACCAGGTTGGAAAACATACTTCAGGATATCATCCAGGAGAACTTCTCCAACCTGGCAAGACAAGCCAACATTCAAATTCAGGAAGTGCAGAGAGCCCCAGTAAAATACTCCATGAGACCATCAACCCAAGACACATAATCATCAGATTATCCAAGGTTGAAATGAAAGAAAAAATGTTAAGAGCAGCCAGGAGAAAGGCCAGATAATGGCCAGGTGTGGTGGCTCAAGCCTGTAATCCCAGCACTTTGGGAGGCTGAGGCAGGTGGATCACAAGGTCAGGAGATCGAGACCATCCTGGCTAACACGGTGAAACCCTGTCTCTACTAAAAATACAAAAAATTAGCTGGGCGTGGTGGCGGGTGCCTGTAGTCCTAGCTACGCGGGAGGCTGAGGCAGGAGAATGGTGTGAACCCAGGAGGAGGAGCTTGCAGTGAGCGGAGATTGCGCCACTGCACTCTAGCCTGGGTGACAAAGCGAGACTCCGTCTCAAAAAAAAAAAAAAGAAAGCCAGATCACTTACAAAGGTGACCAGACTAAGAGAGTAACAGCTGACCTCTCAGCAGAAACCCTATAAGCCAGAAGAGATTGGGGGCCAATATTCAATATTCTTAAAGAAAAGAATTTCCAACCCAGAATTTCATATCCAATCAAACTAAGCCTCATAAGTGAAGCAGAAATAAGATCCTTTTTAGACAAGCAAATGCTGAGGGAATTTGTCAACACCAGGCCTACCTTGCAAGAGCTCCCAAAGGAAGCACTAAATATGGAAAGCAAAAACCATTATGAGCCACTACAAAAACACTGAAATACACAGACCAGTGACACTATGAAGCAACCAGATAAACAAGTCTGCAAAATAACCAGCTAGCATCATGACGGCAGGATCAAATTCACACATAACAATACTAATCTTAAATGTAAATGGATTAAATGCCCTTGATTAAAAGACACAGAATGGCAAGCTGTATAAAGAGCTAAGATCCATTGGTATGCTTTCTTCAAGAGATCCATCTCATGTGCAAAGACATACATAGGCTCAAAATAAAGGGATGGAGGCAAATTTACCAAGCAAATAAAAAATAGAAAAAGGCAGAGGTCATGATCCTAGTTTCTGACTAAACAAACTTTAAACCAATAAATATCAAAAGACAAAGAAGAGCATTACATAATGGTAAAGGGTTCGATGCAACAAGAAGAGCTGACTATCCTAAATATATACACACTCAATACAGGAGTACTCAGTTTCATAAAGCAAATTCTTAGAGACGTACAAAGAGACTTAAACTCCATGCAATAGTAATGGGAGACTTTAACACCCCACTGACAATATTAGATAGATCATTGAGAGAGAAAATTAACAAAGATATTCAGGACCCAAGCTCAGCTCTGGATCTAAAGGATCTGATAGAGATCTACAAAACTCTCCACCCAAAAACAATAGAATATACATTCTTCTCAGTGCCACATGGCACTTTCTCTAAAATTGATTACACAATTGGAAGTAAAACTCTCCTCAGCAAATGCAAGAGAACTGAAGTTATAACAGTCTGTCACACCATAACACAATCAAATTAGCACTCAAAATTAAGAAATTCACTCCAAACCACACAACTACATGGAAATTGAACACCTGCTCCTGAATGACTCTCAGGTAAATAAAAAAATTAGGCAGAAATCAATAAATTTTTTGAAACTAAAGAGAACAAAGAGACAATGTACCAGAATCTCTGGCATGCAGCTAAAGGAGTGTTAAGAGGGAAATGTTTAGTGCTAAATGCCCACACCAAAAAGCTAGAAAGATCTCAAGCTAACAACCTAACATCTCAACTAAAAGAACTAGAGAACCAAGAGCAAAGAAACCCCAAAGTTAGCAGAAGACAAGAAATAACCAAGATCAGAGCTGAAGTGAAGGAGACAGAGACATAAAAAAACCTTCCAAAAAAATCAAATCCAGGAGCTGGGGTTTTGAAAAAATTAATAACACCACTAGCTAGATTAATAAAGAAGAAAAGAGAGAAGAATCAAATAAACACAATCAGAAATGATAAGGGGTATATCACCCCACAGAAATACAAACAACCATCAGAGAATACTATAAATACCTCTATGCACATAAACCGGGAAGTCTAGATGAAATGGATAAATTCCTGGACACATACACCCTCCTAAGACTGAACCAGGAAGAAATTGAATCCCTGAATAGACCAATAACAAGCTGTGAAATTAAGACAGTAATAAATAGCTTACCAACCCAAAAAAGCCTAGGACTGGTGGATTCACAGCTGAATTCTACCAGAGGAACAAAGAAGAGCTGGTACCATTTCTACTGAAACAATTCCAAAAAATTGAAAAGGAGGGACTCTTCCCTAACTCATTGTATGAGGCCAGAATCATCCTGATACCAAAACCTGCAAAGACACAGCAAAAAAGGAAACTTCAGGCCAATACCTTTGATGAACATCAATGCAAAAATCCTCAATAAAATACTGGCAAACTGGGCTGGGCATGGTGGCTCATGCCTGTAATCC
>NW_012102210.1:589593-589945 GCF_000951045.1 Mandrillus leucophaeus
TATGATCCTATATCTAGAAAACCCCATTATCTCAGCCCCAAAGTTTCTTAAGCTGATAAGCAACTTCAGCAAAGTCTCAGGATACAAAATCAATGCGCAAAAATTGATAGCATTCCTATACACCAATAACAGGCAAGCTGAGAGCCAAATCATAAATGAACTCCCATTTACAATTGCTACAAAAAGAATAAAATACCTAAGAATATGGCTAACTAGGGAAGTGAAGGACCTCTTCAAGGAGAACTGCAAACTACTGCTCAAAGAAATCAGAGAGGATACAATCAAATGGAGAAACATTCCACGCTCATGGATAGGAAGAATCAATATTGTGAAAAAGGCCATACTGCCCAAA
>NW_012102210.1:594220-609928 GCF_000951045.1 Mandrillus leucophaeus
AAAAAAAAAAATACATTGTAGAATTGCATAATATGCTCTATCTCATCCAAAAATAGTTTTTGATGTCAGAGTAGTCATATGAACGCAGCATTGACCTCTTTACCCCCCTAAATAATAAGTCTTGAGCTTCTTATTGTATGGTAACAGATTTCTTTCATGAGAGAAATTTCTCAGAGAGTTAATCCACTCTCTCTCCCCTACTGCAAGATCCCGCTGCAGTGGTCCTAAAAAAGAAAAAGAAAAAGAAATTTCTCATAGTACAAAAGAATAAAGTAGCCACGCTCTGTGTTTTGAATCATCAGTTTTGAGGGATTTTTTTTTTCCACTTTGCTTAGGAGTTCTTTCACCCACAACTACACCCCCAGGTTCCAGATTTTGGAATGGAGTATATAACGCCCCCCCCCGGCCCCCATCCATTTAGTCGAAGGATAGTCAGCCACTGGGCTGCGGGCTCCGGGCTGTCCCCAGCGTGGGAGAGGCTGTCCTGCTGGCCCGGCTGTTTATTGCAGCGATTTGGATGTTCCAAGAGTCACGAGGGACACTGCTCACGTCCCCATCTGGGGGGTCACTTCATAGCAGCATCAGCTCTTTCTTTTCATCTTTCTTCCCTGAGTCTGCCTCCGGTCCTCTGGATGGAGCAGGCTGCAACGGACGCTCGGAGTAATGAAGTGAATTGCTCTTTCTTGATACAAATGAATACTAGTGCTGTACTGCCTTCTCCCTATCTTTGTGGCGTTTGTGTGAGCTGCTGAGAGCGGAGAGTGGAGAGAATGATAGACATTTTGCAGAAGCAGAACGCTCTAGTGTTATGTCATCCTTCTTGGCTCTGGTTTCTAGGTCCAAGTTCTGGTGACATTGTTTCAGCTTGCTTTGCCCTTTCCCAGGCCCCTGGGTTGGTCTGAGTGGAAAAGGAGTGCCTATTTCTTACCCCATAAGGACTAGGAAAAGGGATTGCTGGCTTGAGAAAGAGGTGCTGTAACTTATCCTCTGCGGCCAGAATTCTGAGGATTGGAAGATTATGGATTTTTTAAAAAATGAAGGCAGATGGAGGGATTGTAGAATACTGTAATTATTCTTAGTAGGATGTTGGGAAATAGAAATGCTGCCCTATTTTATTCAGCAATTAGGGAAAGCTTAAGTACTTTAAATGCACCCTTTTACAATTGCCAATGTTATTGTGAATTGTCTTGTAAAACCAAAAAGCACCCCCAATGTAGCCTTTCTGTAAATCTTTTACATATGCTTAAAGGATTTGGGTCGGGATTCTTAGTGTCTTTGTAGTTAATTTTGTGTATTTGAGGAAGGGGAGCTACGAAATATAGTAGTACTTCCATACCTTTTGCCTCTGGGGATGTTTTTTGGTGGCAAGGAAAACTTAGTGCTGATTTAAGAGAATAGAATGGTTTAAGGAATTTGTTGGGGATTGCTCGTTTAAAAAAATGCCTTATGATTTGGTAAATTGTATGGTATTGCTATATCTTATCTAAAATAATTTTCCATTTCAGGGTAAACATTTGAATGTACACTTACACTTCTGTTTCCTAAATAATAAATTTTAAGCTTTCTTATTTTGTTTTCGGTCATCAGTTTTGAAGGATTATTTTTTCCCGAATTTGCTTAGGTTTACTTTCATCCACAACCACATGCCTGGGTTCTAAATTTGGAATGGTGCTAATAGTATCAAATGTGCAATTCTGGGTGTATGTGGGTGGATGGGATGGCTTATAGGTTGTATTAAAATTTTATTTTTTTCTCCATTGAAATGTCAGCACCAGCAGAAACTATTAATATTATGACATTTTCTCCTTCAAGAAATGGATGTGATGATAAAATGCTTTAGTAATTTTGAACATTATGACCACTAACATTAAATGCTGTGATTTTTTAAAATGGCGTTCAATTAGAAAGTTTTGATAACTTGAGTCTTTCTGTTCTCTCTCAGTGATGTGCCATTACTAAAAGGTTTTTTTCCCCCACCTCTCTCCAAGGCCTCAACATTTTCCTTACTGCATTCATGTAGGAGCTGTGGTTTTGGTATGAAAGTTCAGTCCCCTCACTTCTGACTTACATGTGCAAAAATCTACAGTTTGAGATCTATACCAAGGTTTACTTGGGTAGCAGAATTCACAGCTTGAATCAGTAAAGTATCTTGTTTCCTCTGCTTTTGGGCAGGTGGGATCTTTGGAGTATCATTTTATTTTCATTATTTCCCAAGTTTCTGAAAATAGTTTTTGAAAATATTTTAATTTTGAATCAAGATAAAAAATGACTTAAATTTTTTTAATAAAAATTATTTGGGTAGACTATAATTTCACAGGGTTAAAAATTAAAAAGTTTTAAAAGGTATACAATATAAAGTCTCCATCTTTCTCCTATTTCTCGTCTTCTCAATTCTCATTCTGACAATTTGCATGCCCTGGGTAATCATTATTATTAGTTTATTACTTTACCTCCCAGGATATTTTATACATATAAAAGTGAAAACAGGTTTACAGTTCCCCTTCTTATATGTATTTGCAGTTTTCTTCCATTGCTTTTGTCACTTGAAAATGTATCTGAGCGATCTTTTCTTATCAATACACAGAGAACATCCTCAATGAAAGGTTTTTGTTTTTTTTTTTTTTTCTCTCTGAAAAGTAATTAGCAAAGAAAGAGAATAAAAGAAAAGAGGATGGCCTGTGCGGTGGTGGCTAATGCCTGTAATCTCAACACTTTGGGAGGCCTAGGTAGGCAGGTCACCTGAGGTCAGGAGTTCAAGACCAGCCTGGCCAACATGGTGAAACCCCGTCTCTACTAAAAATACAAAAATTAGCCGGGCGTGGTAGTGCCTGCCTGTATTCCAGCTACTCAGCTACTCGGGAGGCTGAGGCAGGAGAATCACTTGAACTGGAGAGGCAGAGGTTGCAGTGAGCTGAGATCGTGCCTGGTACACGCCAGCCTGGGTGACAGAGTGAGTCTCTGTCTCAAAAGAGAAAAGAGAAAAGATGGACTTTGAAGAGGTGAAGAGTTTTCTTTGTGGTTGGTGTATTGAGTACAACACTCTTGTGTGAAAAAGGGATCACTTAGGGTACTTAAACATGAGGTAAGGTGTTGTAAAACCTTCTAGTCTAAATAATTAAATTATTTTTAAAATTTTTACTTTAAAATCAAAATAATACATGTACATAATTGAACAAATAAAGCAGTTCTTGATTTACCACAAAAATATGAGACACTTGTAAATTTCTTCTTACTCTGTTTCTCTCCTTGAAGGCAAACACTTTCAAATCCTTTAACTTTTTCTTCTAGTATTTACCTGTCTTTCTGAAAAAGTATACTCTATAACCACTTCTTTACTTAAATAATTTAGGTATTACTTACTTTTTTATAAATTAAGAGTTGATAAAGTGAGGATTTAACTCTTTGTTCTCTATTCTATATCCTTCTTCCATCCTCCCAATTTAGATTCTGTTATAATTTTTTGTTAAATTAGTAGTTAGGTTTTATATTATTATGACCAGGTAAACATGACTAGCCTTTGAGTCAAATGATAAACTAATTTACCTAATTTTCTTTCATCCCATGGTTAATTTTTTCCAAATGCTGCAATGCCATCAAATGGGTCAACAAATGTAAGGATTTATCAGTGCCATTTTTTCCTTAAACTTCCTTCCTATAGTTTCCATTCTTCATACTCTAATCTGGTCTGGTTCTGAGTTTGTAACAAACCTAAAGATTAATATCTTTAAAGAGATAAGAAAAGAGATTGCACCTATGAAATAAGAGCAGGTTGCTATGAAAAGAAACCATAAGAGAACAAGAAAGAGCTCTATGAAATTAAAAATGTGATAGTCAAAATGAACTCTGAATAGAAGACCTAGAAGAGAAAGTTGTATAGGTTTGCATAGCTATTAGTCCTGGGACTTTCCTTTACCTTTCTCCTGATTTGGACACTCTGTTATCTAGATCATGAATCTGGTTTCCTCATTTTGCTGAAACACTTAGTCCAGTTACTTTCTAAGAAAAGATAAATTTTGTAAGTCCTTGCATGTCTTAAAGATGTCTTTATTCTACCTTTGCATTTGAATTACAGTTTGGCTGATTTTAAAGTCTAAGTTTTTCCTCAGAATTTTAAAGGTTTAATTCTAGTGTGTCTGCTGTTAGTGTTGCTGTAAAGAAATCTGATATAATTAAGTTTCCTGTTTCTTTTTATATGGGTTGTTTTCCCTTTCCGAAAGCTTTTTAGTATAGTCTCTCTGGTTTTCTGAAAGTTTATGATTTTGTATCCCTGGTGTGATTCGTTTTTCATTTCTTGTGCTCTGCACTTGGTGGGCCATTTTAACCCGAGGACCTCCCTCCCTTTTCCCCCTAGTTTGATGAAATTTGCTTTACTAATTTATTCCTTTGCATTTATTCTGTTCTCTTTTTCTTTAGTTGGATTTTAGACCACCTGAATTGATCCTTTAATTTTCTTATCATCTCTCTACTATTTTTCATTTCTCTCTTTTTGTTTTTTTTTTCACTTTCTCTAGGTGATTTTTTTCAGCTCTTCTAACCCTTCCATTCAGTATTTCATTTTGATCATCATATTTTTAATTTTGTAGAGCTGTTTCCTGTTCTCTGATTGCTTCTTTTCAAAGCGTCCTGCTTTTATGAGTGTCATATATTTTCATATCTTTTAAAAGATATTAATTCCAAGTTTTGTTTTTGGAGTTTTCTTTTGTTTCCTTCATTGTTTCTGCCTTTTGGAGTCTTTATTCCTCTTTGGCTTTTCAGTTTATTCAGGGAGAAGCTTCCAGCCCTGTGCAGCATAGGCTGTAATCCTGGGAGTAGGGCCAGGGAGGGGGAATGTGTTGAGCGTCCCCAAGGCCACCCTCAGGTTCAGTGATTCACTAGGAGGACATACAAGACTCAGCATATAATCATACTGACAGCTATGGCTCGTTACAGTGAAAGGTTACAAAACAAAATTGGCAAAGGGAAAAAGGTGCATGGAGTGAAGTCTGGAAGAAACCAGGCACAAGCTCCCCAGTCCTCTGTCATTCCACAGGATGTGCTGAATGGTTGTAACCATACATGTGAAATGTTGTCTGCCAGGGAAACTCCTTAGACTTAGTGCCCAAGGTTGTAACTGGGTGCAGGTTATATAGGCACCCTCTGCCTAGCGTTTACCAAAATTCCAGACTCCCAGAAGGAAATCAGGTGCTCAGCATAGACCACTATTCTTACATTTTTACACTATTTAGGTACAGTGAGCCACTCTTATCAGTTAGGGAATGGTGGGAACCTTCCTGAAATCAAAGTTCCTAGACACCAGCCATGGGCCAAGCTTGCAAGTAAGACTTTCAAAGCATAGTAGTCTCAGGAGTGCCCTGTGAACTCTCTGCACAGGAGGATAGGGCCCCACAGTTAATAAATAGACTTTTACTTACCCTTCTTCTGCCTCATGCCTTGTTCATGCCCTCTACTGGTAAACTTGGAGGTCAAAGACTCTCCTGCTGTGGAATGAGGTGGTCACCTGGCTGCCACTGGATGGGAGCGAGGCACTGGGAAAGGGTGTATCCAAACATTTTGTATGGGTAAACCATGACTAGATGAGCTGTTTTCAAACTGTGGACTGGGGCTCCTGAGACCCATTTCATAATAATACTAATGTGATATTTGGCTTTTTCTCATGGGTATACAGTGGAGTTTTCCAGAGGTAATAGGATATTGCAATAGACCAGAGGCAGACATGTAAAACAGTGCCACTCTTATCACTGTTTCTTAAAAATATATAGTTATTTTTCATAAAAATGAGTTTTTATTTTTAAATGGACTAGTAATTTTAAATTTCTGTTTTTCTTAAGATGATACATATTGATAGTTATACCTATATAAACAAAAGTTCTTTGAAGTCTCAATACTTTTTAAATATGTAGGTCTTTGGACTAAAGAGCTTGAGAAGCCTACATCTCCCATTTTTCTGAGTCTAGCAGGTTTCCCTTTCATAGTTACCTATTCCTTGTTATATGTATGTTGTAAAAGGATTTATCTAACTTATGTATTTTATTTTATTTAACTCATTAATTAAATGAAGGAACCAGTAAGATGTTACAACCAGTTCAAAGGGAGAATCTAAAAAACAGATACATTTATAGATGAGGAATATTGAAGTGACCCACAAATGAAGGCAGCAATGGCTTCTTACATAGTGGAGGAGGGACATTGGTTGAACCTCCGCCAGACAGAATTTACATGCCTAGAGACAGTGTTATTTTGCTTTGCTATCTCAGTAGAAACTAGAAAGGTAAAATCATTCAACAACAATGAAAGGCTAGAATCAGCTAAGCTGGAAGAGGGTGATATAAATAAAGTTTAAAAGTTTTCCATTGAAACACACATTTTCCCCTGCAATACTCATCTAGAAAAGTATAGATTTTAATTTGCTTTCCCATCTAAAATTATCTATGCAAAAATTCTGGTTGACAGGGAAATTATATATATCATTGAAATGAACAAATTTGTGTTCTGAGTTTGTTTCGTTTGCTAGGTTGCTTGCTTGTTTTAAGCAAATTGTTTAGGTTCACGTGGCAAATCAGTGATGACTGAAATAGATGATCTGTTTTTATATTTTATTTTCAAAAATGTTTGTGGGTACAGAGTAGCCATATATATTTATGGGGTACATGAGATGTTTTGATACAGGCATGCAAGAAGTGAAATGAGTACATCATGGAGAATAGCAGTGTCCATTCTCTCAAGCATTTATCCTTTGAGTTACAAACCAATTACATTCAAGTTATTTAAAAATATACAATTAAGTTGTTATTGACTATAGTCACCCTATTGTGCTATCAAATAGTAGGTCTTATTCATTATTTTTTATTTTTGTTTTGTACCTATTAACTATTCCCACCTCCCCGCAAAATAGATAATAATTTAGAAAGCTTCTTACTTTGGTCCCAGACTGGGTTCCCTTCCAATAAACATTGACAGCGACTGGCAATAGTTTTGCAATTTACACTACACCAAGCTTGGAGAGCATGAAAGTCAGTAAGCCTCAGCCCTGTGTTCTCACTGGAGATGCGGCCATGTCCATAGTGAAGGATTATATAACATGGTAGGTACAGTACCAAAGGTGGAAATAGTGTGACGTAGAATCAGAAAAGAAGAAGCAGTGAATTCTGGCTGGGAAGTTAAAACATTTCATCAGGGGCTTGGAGGACAACCAGAATTATTTAACCAGAATGGTTTTCCGTTTATACAGATATGGGAACTTCTCATTATACTTTCAAATAAAAAGTCAGTCTCTTAGGTTATGCCCAGATTTAACCTCCTGGTATTCGCACCATTGTGTAGTCTTCTCCCATGTTGTGTGGGAATTGGTCTGTACACCAATATATACAATGGTAGAAATGGCAATGTGTGCATTCCAAGGATTGGTCATAAGAGACACTGCTGTTTTCATCATGGTCTCTTGGCTTACTTGCTCTGTCGTGTCATGGGAACACTTAAGCAAACCTCTGAAGAGGCTTTTATGGGGGAGAAGCTGAATTTAATCTGGGCAAATGGACACCTAACTTGAGAATCTATTTCTGGCTTCCTTGCAGCTAGGTTTATTTGTGTGACTTAAGTTCTTGGGAGCAGAAGTAATGTGTGCACCTTCTGGTACTTGCCTTTAAAACAGTTTCTTAATTGTTTTTTCATTATCACTCCCATAAGGAGCCTTTTTCGACTTTTATTCCCTAATAGCTCCCTTGAAATTTTAATGCCATAAATATACTATATACCTGCATATGCCCTGTATGTATATATCTGTGCTTTATCCATAAAAAGACCAAAATGTTTTTACCTCTATACCCCCCAGGAACCATCTTTTTTCCCATTGGGGATGATGCTGACCTTGTTGAGAATGCATGCTTTAGATGGACTAGGAATGCTCTCCCTTCACATGGGGTGGAAGGCACACATGTGTAGTGTGCCGGCTTCAACCATGTAGACGGGGGATCAAGCAACAAGACGGAAAGAACTGGGAGGCATAGACAGCATCACAGAACAAAGTTGCTAGCCTATGTCTAGATAGTTAATTGAGAAAGAAGGAAACTTTGATCTTATTTAAGCCATCTTATTTTGGAACCTCTGTTGTAGCAGCTTGGCCTTTATCCTAACAAATATGCATCCCATTTTCTTTAAACAGGAAATCTAGTCAAAATAAATTTAATGAGATAAAAATCTATACACTAAATAAAATACTGATGACAGAAATCGAAGTAGACACAAATAAATGGAAACATACTCTGTTAGGATAACTAATATTGTCAAAGTACCATATTATCCAAAGTTATCTGTAGATTCAATGTGATCTGTATCAATATTTCAGTGGCATTTTTCACAGTAATAGAAAACAATCATAGAATTTGAGTGTAACTTTAAGCAACTTCAGTAACCTAAGCAATCTTGAGAAACAAAGCTGTTGGCACTCTACTTCCCGACTTCAAACTTCTTTTAAAGGTTATAGTAATCAAGAAAGTATGGTAAGTGTATGAAAACAGGCACAAAAACCAGTGGAACAGAACAGAGAGCCCAGAAATAAACCTATATGCGTCCCATTTCTTCAAAACTGCTTCGCTTTAAAAGATTTTCTCTTCTGTTAGTTTCATGGCACCAAATTCTGTTTACTCAGCAGTGTAGAAATGTTATTTACCCTTTTGCCATCTGCAAATGCCTTATCATTACGAATACTGTGAATTGTATAAACATCAACATCATTGGATCCAAAATTTGGGTACCTCTAAGTAGTATTTTATAATCACTTAACCAAAGTGTTACTATGCTTTATCTCACTGCATATATTGCTAGTTTGCAGTAGAGTAGTAGTCTTGTTGGTTTCTTTAGCCGTTGAAGCAGTAGAGTGTCTTTTTTTTTTTTTTTTTTTTAAGAGACAGAGTATCACTCTGTTTCCCAGGCTGGAATGCCTTGGTGCAATCATGGCTCACTGCAGCCTCTAACTCCTGGGCTCAAAGCAATCTTCCTACCACAGCCTCCCAAGTGGCTGGGACTACAGGTTCAGCTAATTTTACTTTATTTTAATATTTATTATTTTTATTTATTTTTGAGATGGAGTCTTGCTCTTTTACCCAGGCTGGAGTGCAATGGCGCAATCTTGGCTCAGTGCAACCTCTGCCTCCTGTGTTCAAGTGATTATTTTGCCTCAGCCTCCCAAGTAGCTGGGACTACAGATGTTCATCATCACGCCCAGCTAATTTTTGTATTTTTAGTAGAGACAGGGTTTCACCATGTTGGCCAGGCTGGTCTCAAACTCCTGACCCCAAGTGATCTGCCCGCCTCAGCCTCCCAAAGTGCTGAGATTACAGGCATGAGCCACCGTGCCCGGTCCTTATTTTATTTTTTTTTTGGAAGAGATGGGGTCTTGCTTTGTTGCCCAAGCTACTCTCAAACTCCTGGGCTCAAGTGATCCTCCCACCTTGGCCTCCCAAAATGCTGGGATTACGGGTGATTTCTTTATTTTAAATGAGGTAGTTGCTTAAGCATTTTTATTCTGTAAGTTTTTTACTTGTCCTAGGGAAGGGTGGCATTGCTAATTTCTTCTCAGACAGAATATGTGCTATGTATTTAAGAGTTATGACACAAACCAGCTACAGAAACAGAATAAGAATTTCTCATCCCAGAATTTTCTTGTTTATTATTATTATTATTATCATTTTTTTCCTTTACAAAGTTTAGAAAAGCTTAACTCTTGGTTATCTCTGTTTTATTGGAACAAGGACAGTTTGGATGACAAAAAGTTAGAAGGTAGAGGCTATTAAGAAAACAAAAACAAAACCAGAAAAACTCGGACTTTTTAGAAGTAACTGGGTGTTCTGGGCAGTTAACCAAGGTTGGTAGAGGCTGTTAAGACCCAGCTAGGCCACCTGCAGTGGCTCACACATGTAATCCCAGCACTCTGGGAAGCTGAGGCAGCCTACTGCGGATTGCTTGCGCTCCGGAGTTCGAGACCAGACTGGGTAACATGGCGAAACTCCCATCTACAAAAACTACAAAACCTAGCTGAGCGTGGTGGCCCACACCTGTAGTCTTAGCTACCTGGGAGGCTGAGGTGGGAGGATCTCTTGAGCCTGGGAGATCGAGGCTGCAGTGAGCCATGATTGCACCACTGTACTTCAGCCTGGGTGACAGAGCAAGACCCAGTTCCCTCACCCCTATAAAAAGACCCAGCTAAAGATGGGAAGTCTTTTGAAAAGATTTTGCTGTTTGCTTTACTAGTTTTCCTAAGAATATAGATGGATGTTAATAGGACTTAAATCTCATGATGGGTGTTGAGGGGAGTAGGAGGGAAGATGTTTCGGACTGACGGACTGTGGATCATTTTTTTGGCTCTCATGGTATTTCATACGTGTTTGAATCAGCTGCTGACACTTTAAAATAAAGCAGGCACAGAGACACACACACACACACACACACACACACACACACACACACACCCCCTCCCCACCTGCGTTTCCAGTGTTTAAAGGCTTGGAAGCTCTGGGAATGCTGAGACAACATTAGCACATGGCTGCAGTAGGCTGGAGCTAGGGAGTAGACAGGCATGTGCTCCCCACCATTTCCTCATGCCACCTGAGTGTGTAGACCAAGTGCTAGTAGACATCCTTTGTACTTGGGCTACTCTTTTTCCACTGTAGCTTTCAGAAAAAAAGATTTTTGGGTCCTTTTTTTTCTCCCAAAAGTAGGAAAATAAAAAGGTCTTTTCATTCTTAAGAGGTAAGGGGGCATTTTGTGTGTGTATATGCAAGTAATGAATATTCCTGTGTTTTAATATATAAACAAAGATGCCATTTTAAAACCAACAAATTAAGATGCCGCCTAAAAATCAGCTGTAAGTCAGGCACAGTGGCTCATTCCTGTAATCCCAGCACTTTGGGAGTCCAGGGTAGGTGGATCACTTAAGTCCAGGAGTTTGAGATAAGCCTGGGCAACATAGAGAGACCCCCCTGCCTCTACAAAAAAATACAAAAAAAATTACCTGGGCATGGTGGTGTGTGCCTGTAATCCCAGCTACTGGGGAAGCTGAGGTGGGAGGATGGCTTGATCCCAGGAGGTCGAGGCTACAGTGGGCTGTGATGGCACCACTGCACTCTAATCTAGGTGACAGAGGGAGACCCTCTCTCAAAATAAAAAAAAAAGTCATAAAAATAAAAATCAGCGATACATAATAAATGCCATAACTAGTATACAGAAAAGATAAAATGGTTTGTTTTTTTAATGGGAATTGAATAAGGGATATCATTATGATATATAGCTTTTGGTTAAAAAAAAATGTCCTGGGTGTCAATACCTTATATAGATGATAAGTTCCTAGAGCAGTGCCTTTTTTTTAAAGAGAAGAAATTATGTTTCTCAAACAGAAAGAAACATATATAAATAATGTAAATATTATTGGAACACTGTTTCATAGCATATTGAATACATGGCTGAGAATTTAAAAGACAAGTTACATTACAAATTTAAATTATTTATGGAGGCTGGGTGCAGGTGCAGTGGTTCATGCATGTAATCTGAGCATTTTGCGGGGCCAATGTAGGAGGATTCTGAGCCCAAGAGTTTGAGATCAGCCTGGGCAACAAAGTGAAACCCCATCTCTATAAAAAATAAAAAAAAAATCATTTATGGTATTTTCAATTTAAGCTAAGGAAAACATATAGATAATACCACACAGCAATATGTGTGGTATCTGAAAATTTTAATCAGTTGAAAAACTTTTATATTTATTGTCCATGGAAGGGTCCATATCAAAGGACTCATTTGTATAAAAAAAGCCAAAATTTAATGAAAATGGGTAAAAATTTATCAACTTGATTATGTATAGATAATGCTCCTGAAATAGTAAGTAGTAGGGATTAATATTGGAGATCTTAGTGACAGAGTACTGAAAGGAAATAGACATGAATTAATTAATTAATTTTTTTTGTTTCGAGATGAAGTCTTGCTCTGTTGCCTAGGCTAGAGTGCAGTGATCTTGGCTCATGCAACCTCTGCCTCCTGGGTTCATGTGAGTCTCATGCCTCAGCCTCCTGAGTAGCTAGGATTACAGGCGCCCGCCACCATGCCAGGCTAACTTTTGTATTTTTAGTAGAGACAGGGTTTCACCATGTTGGCCAGGCTGGTCTTGAATTCCTGACCTCAGGTAATCTGCCCACCTTGGCCTCCCAAAGCTGGGATTACAGGTGTGAGCCACCACGCCCAGCTGGAAATAGACATGAATTTAGTCTGTTTAATATACATTGTACTAGGAGTAATTTTAAGCCGAAAGATTAAAAATGCAACCAATATAGTTATTAGTAACTATCACAATGAAGTGGATACTGATACTTGAAATTCAGGTGGTTCAGGACTTTGCAGATTTAATGATATGTACAACATGCTAGTCTCCTATGTGTAGGTTAGAGCTGAAAATACTTTTTGAACTGTTAAATCAACCTGTACATATTATATAAGGGAAAAACATTGCCTCAGTTTACCTGTGAAGAATGGCTCCAAGATTTGGCATTTTTGGTTGACGTTACTACCCATCTAAATTCTGCAAATATTTATTTACAGGGGCATTCATAAAGAATGCCCCATTTATGTGATTCGGTTCTCTCATTTCTAGTAGATAAATGTGTTTTGGCAAAAATGACTTTTTATGTTAAGGAATAATCTGGGTCACTTTGATGTGCTGAAGTTGGTTTCCAGAAATGAAAATTAGCACCTTACTTCATTCTCAAAATGAATGAAATTTAAGACTGAATTCCAAGGTAACTTCTCTGATTTTACACTTTATGAAAATGAACTGGCATTTCTCAGTTAATAAGAATGTGAATGGATAGCTGCAGGTGTATGGAAAACTAAATATTGTAACACTGGAGCAGCAGAATCCTACACACACCTTTGGAGTAATTACCCTAAATTCAATAATCACTTTGCAAAAAATTTTATCTTTGTTTGAAAAAGTGCCTGTGTTTAAGAGTTGTTTTTTTCTTCTCTTAGTTCAAGGATTCAGGGCTGAATTCTGTATTACATGTTACATGCAATTCTAGATAATCGGAGCTCACACTGACACTTTGGTATAGGGGAAAAGGTGTCAAGTTTTGGGTTTTAGGTCAGTGGTGTTATGACCTACAAGAAAAATTTAGTAATTAATTGTTTCTGGGGTTTTTGTTTTGTTTCTGAGATAGGATCTCTCCTCTGTTGCCCAGGCTGGAATGTAGTGGGGTGACTTTGGCTCACTGCAACCTCTGCCTCCTGGCTCAAGCCATCCTCCTACCTCAGCCTCCCGAGTATCTGGGACTACAGGCATGTACCACCATGCCCAGCTAATTTTTTGTAGAAATGGGGTTTTGCCATGTTGTCCAGGCTGGTCTTAAACTTTTGGGCTCAAGCAATCTGCCCACCTTGACCTTCCAAAGTGCTAGGATTACAGGTGTGAACCACTGTGCCCAGCCTGTGCCTGTTATTTTTTGGTGTTGTTTGTTTTGTTTTTGTTCTTTGATATGGGGTTTCGCCATGTTGCCCAGGCTGGTCTCGAGCTCCTGAGCTCAGGTGATCTGCCCCACTCAGCCTCCCAAAGTACTGGGACTACAGGTGGGAACCACCATGTCCGGCCTGTGTTCCTGTGGTTTTAACTTGTATTTTTTTTTAATTTCAAATTTATAATCTCTGATATCATAACTGCTTGTGTTATATTACGTTATTAAAAATAGTGCTTAATTCTATTTCTGGCATTTGAATTTTTTAAAATCTCGATTGCTTCAATTATTTATGTCACTGGCTTGGCCCCTGTAGATACTTGAATTTGTGATCCTTGTCATAGGCAGAAGGTACAACCCAACTATATCCTTGGGCAATATGCCTAGGAAAATATGGTTATCATCTTGTTCTAATTAATTTTACACTGCTACCTCTTTTTCTTTCTTAGACACTAAACATATTTTTATGATGGTTTATTTTATGGTGGCAGTTTTAGGATATGAACATGGAAAATTTATGCTTGCTTATTTCAACATCGTAAATACATGCTAGACAGCCCAGTATCAGGTAATAAGATTTTTTTTTCTCTTTGACATTCACCCACCCCCTGCAGAATATTCAATGAGAATTTCCTGTGAAAGCTTCAGGGCAAACTGTTTAAAAAAAAAATACCTATAAGCTTTGATAGGATCCAAGACTCCACCCAGACTCTGTTTGAGACATGTAATTCTGTTTAGACATGAAATGTTTAGGTGAGACATCACAGTTTGTGTTGTATTTTGTAATAATTCCTGTGTTTCTGTTGTTGTGTCACTGAAATTCTTTGGTTTTGAAGCAGATGTCTGTAGCCTATGAGAAGCTGCCTTGTGCTCCTTCTCCCTGGCAGTGCTACCCTCACCCTGGCTCGGATGCAGCTATGGCTCTGCCTTCTCAATTGCTTGCTGTGTGTTGCTCTTTCATAGAACCATAGACCTTAAAGACTCTAGTAAGGCTTTTGGCCACAGAAAAAGTTTTTTCCTAAAGTTTGCAAACCAGCCCACGGAAAGAGAAAAAGACGACAATGGAAAATATTTTTCTGAATCTTAAATAATTTGTGGATACTGAATTATCATTGTTAATATATTCACATACATTTCTCCTTGCTCCCATTTGATCCTCTTTGGGGTCAGATAGGTATAGGGGGAGTTGTTTCTGAGGACTCTGTGCAGTGGTTCGCTAAGTGTGGACCCTGGGCCAGCAGTTTCCAGCATGACCTGGGAACTTGTTGGAAGCGCAGAATCTTGGGCCCCATCCCAGACCTACATAAATTCCAGAGAGAGATACTCTTGAGGAGGAGAGTTGGGTGGCACCCTGTATTTTAACAGCACTTCAGATGATTCTGAAATTTGAGAACCACTGTTGTATATAACTTGAATTATACCTATATTGGATTTTTACATGGAAACTTATGAAAGTTCCCAAACTCCTTCAGCATCTTCCTGCTTTCCTATTACTTTGGGGTCTAGGATAAAGTTTATACTCTGTGGTGAGCTGTGGACCTTTACTGAACCTGGCTGGGGTTTTGTGATAGTTGTACTCAGTTGACTGTCCTCAGTGACAACCAATTGTTGAGGTAATGGGTGAGACAGAGATGCCTTTGGCACTTCTAGGAAAGTCAGTTGGCTCTGGCCTCCTAGGAACTACTGATCTGAGGGGAACCTATGCGTTGAGACATGGCCAAAGCAATTATTCTCATCTTTATTACTTGATGTAAATAATCCACTGGAGAAAAAAAGTATGAGTATGTGCCACTCTGATTCAGTTTTTTTTTTACTGTAGTAAAATATACGTAACATAACATTTACTATTTTAACCGTTTTAAAGTGTACAGTTCAGTGGCATTAAGTACATTGACATTGTTGTGCAACTGTCACCACTATCCATCTCCAGAATTTTTTCGTTGTTTCAAACTGACACTCTGTATCCATTAAGTGGTAACTACCCATTCTACACACCCTCCAGCCTCTAGTAACTACAATTCTTTCTTTATGAATTTGGCTTTTCTAGGTACCTTATACAAGTGGAATCATACAATATTTGTTCTTTTGAGTCTGGCTTATTTCACTTAGCATAGTGTCTTCACAGTTCATCCATTTTTTAGCATATATCAGAATTTAATTTTTTAAGCCTTATTATTATTTCAGCATATATATATATATATATATATATATATATATATAT
>NW_012102210.1:610503-612041 GCF_000951045.1 Mandrillus leucophaeus
GCCACCACACCCAGCTAATTTTTGTATTTTTGGTAGAGGTGGGGTTTCACCATGTTGGCCAGGATGGTCTCGATCTGCTGACCTTGTGATCTGCCTGCCTCGGCCTCCCAAAGTGCTGGGATTATAGGCATGAGCCACCGTTTTTGAGTTTTTTTACATATTCTGGATATTAATCTCTTATCGGGTATACAGTTTGCAGGTATTTTCTCCCACTCTGGGTTGCATTTTCACTCACTGATACTGTCTTTTGAATACTATCTTTTGATGCACAAAAGTTTTTCAATTTTGACAAAGTCTGACTTAGGTATTTTTTCTTTTGTTGCCTGTGCTTTTGGGGTCATATCCAAGAAGTCATTGCCTAATCCATTATCATGAAGCTTTTGCCCTATATTTTCTTCCAAGAGTTTTGTAGTTTTCACTCTTATGTTTAGGTCTTTGACCCATTTTGAATTAGTTTTTGTATATGATATAAGGTAAGGGTCCAACTTCATTCTTTTGCCTGTGGATGTACACTTTTCCCAACACCAGTTATTGAAAAGACTGTCTTTTCCCTAGCGAATGATTTTTGCACCTTTGTTGAAAATCATTTGATCATATATGTGAAGGTTTATCTCTGGGCTTTCTGTTCTATTCCACTGGTCTGCGTGTCTATCTTTATGCCAGTATCACACTGTTTTTGATTACTGTAGCTTTGTAGTAAGTTTTGAAATGAAGATGTGTGAATCTTACAGCTTTGTTCTTTTTTTTCCAATATTATTTTGGCTATTCAGGGTCCCTTGGGATTCCATATGAATTTTAGGATGGATTTTTCTACTTACGCAAAAACATTATTGGGATTTTTGAAAGGGATAGCATTGAATCTGTAGATTGCTTTGGGTAGTATTGCCATTGTAATAATATTAACTTTTCCAATTCATGAACATGGGATATATTTCCTTTTATTTGTGTCTTCCTTTATTTCTTTAAGCAATTTGTAATTTTCATTGTACAAGTCTTTTACTTCCTTAAGTTTATTCCCATTAAGTATTTTATTCTTTTTGATGCAATTACAGATGGAATTGTTTTGAATTTCCTTCTCAGATTGTTCATTGCTATTGTATAGAAACCAACTGATTTTTGTGTTTTTTACCCTGCAACTTTACTGGATTTGTTTTTTCAGTTCTCATGGGGTTGTGTGTCTGTGTGCATGTGTGTATAATCTTTAGGGTTTTCTATGTATAAGATCATGTCATCTGTGAATAGAGGTAATTTTACTTCTTTCTTTCCAATTTGGATGTCTTTTATTTCTTTTCCTTGCCTAATTGCACTGGCCAGAACTTCTAACACTATGTTAATACATAGAAGTGGCTAAAGTGAGGCCGGGCTTGGTGGCTCACGCTTGTAATCCCAGCACTTTGGGAGGCTGCAGCAGGCAGATTACGTAAGGTTCTAGACCAACCTGGCCAACATGGCAAAACCCCGTCTCTACTAAAAATACAAAAATTAGCCAGGCATGATGGTGTGCGCCAGTAATCCTAGCTACTCTGGAGACTGAGGCA
>NW_012102210.1:612541-615400 GCF_000951045.1 Mandrillus leucophaeus
AATTCCTGACCTCAGGTGATCCACCTGCCTCAGCCTCCCGAAGTGCTAGGATTACAGGTGTGAGCCACCGCACCCGACCTTTTCTTCTAAAACTAGATAAAGAATACAAAAAAAAAAGTATAGACCAATATTCCTCATGAATGTAGATGTAAAAAATTACTAAATTATTGCCAGATTAAAGACCAGTATACAAAAATCAATTATTTTCCAATATTGTAGGAATAAGCAAAATAAATTTTGAAAAGGGATACTATTTTCAAAAGCATCATAAACATTAAATAATGTTACATGATATATGCATAATATTAATGCAGAAAACCATACAATGTTATTGTGAGAAGGTAAAGAAGTTCTGAGTAATTAGAAGTATATACCATATTTTGTTGATTAGAAGTCTCATCATTGTAAAGATTTCATTTCTTACCAAATTGATTCACTGAGTCAATGCAGTCCCAATTCAAAATCCAATAAGTTTTTTTTTTTTTTTTGAGAACTTGACTAGTTGATTCTAAAATGTATCTGGAAATGCAAAAGACCTAGAATAGCCCAGACAATCTTGAACAATGGGAAAGCTAGCCATATTGGATATCAAGACTTAATATGGCCGGGGATGGTGGCTCGCACCTGTAATCACAGCACTTTAGTAGGCCAAGGTGGGAGGATCGCTTCTAGCCTTTTTATTTTATTTTATTTAAAAAAAAAAAAAGAGAGACAACATGACACTGTAATTATTAAGAAAGTGTAATATTAATAGAAGAATAGAAAAACTGATCAAAAGACTAGAGAGTGCTGAAACAGTCACAGGTATCTGGATACTTGATGTATGACAAAATTGACCCTAAAGAGAAGAAGGGAAATAATTAAATTTTTTTCAGTATATGGTATAGAGACAATCAGATATTATTATTTTTAAAAGGAAGGAAAAAAGATACAAAATAAAAATCAAACCAAAGCTTGATCCAACATCACACTATTAAAAAAAAAAAAAAAAAGGCCCTGGCACGGTGGCTCATGCCTGTAATTCCAGAATTTTGGGAGTCTGAAGTGGGCAGATCACCTGAAGTTGGGAGTTTGAGACCATCCTGACCAACATGGAGAAACCTGGTCTCTACAAAAAATATGAAATTAGCTGGGCGTGGTGGTGCATACCTATAATCCGAGCTACCCAGGAGGCTAAGGCAGGATAATCCCTTGAACCCAGGAGGCGGAGGTTGCAGTGAGCCGAGATCGTGCCATTGCACTCCAGCCTGGACAACAGGAGCAAAACTCTATCTTAAAAAACAAAACAAACAAAGAAAAAAGTTCCAGGCGGGTTGTGGTTTTAAATGTGAGTGGCAAAACAATGAAGTTCCTAGAAGATAATATATGAGAATATCTTCATAACCTTGGTATAAGAAGACTTTTTTAATAGGATGCAAATAATACTAACTGTAAAGAGAAAGATAAATTGCACTACATCAAAATTCTTTCCTCACTGCCTCATTCCCTCCCATCCTTTCTTCCTTCCATTAAGATTTTACCCTTGGCTGGGCATGGTGGCTCACACCTGTAATCCCAAAACTTTGGGAGGCTAAGGCAGGAGGATTGATTGAGCCCAGGAGTTAAAGGCTACCCTTGATAACATAGCGAGACTTTGTCTCTATTTTATACTTTTTTTTAAAAAAGATTTTACCCTGCTGGGGAATTATTAGAGATCAACAGTAAAAATAAGTCATTGCTTATCAAGAATACTGTGGTAATGTTCTGTCACTGGTATCCTCACATAAACTGTTAAACCTTTAAGCCATTTCCTACCATATAGCCACATAATCTTTTCAAAATGTATATCATCACTTTACTCTTTGGCTTAAAATTCTTCCACTAAGACTGGTTAAGTAAATTCTAGGATATCTCCCTAAAATGAAATATGCTACAGTCATTAAAAAGAATGAGGTAGATTTCTTTTCGTGAATGTAGAGCAGTCTCAAAGAATTATTAAATCAAAAAACAAGATACAGAACAATGTGTTTTAAAAAGTGTAGGGAACAGATACAGTAGAATCTCATATATTCATTTCAGTTACTCAAAATTAACCAACTCATGTAGGTAAAAGAAAGGAAATTATATATTATTAAATAGGGCGGGGGACTGCATTGGCCTTTTTTCCGCTTTGTCTAAGTATGCAGTCTATCCTATTAGTCTGTGAAATAGTGTATAATTTTATGGGTTTTACTGACCATTTATAAGGAAGAGTTATACATAATGCAGGAGGCCAGGCACTGGAAAAGTAGTGGTTTTCCTAACTATTGTGCAGCACAGCTTGTCTTAAGACAGTGTCTTACACACTGAATGATTTTTGGTATGTCTGGCCCTCAGCCATTAAATGCCAGTAGCTTCTGAGGTATTGGGTCAACCAAAGAACTGCTCTGCAGATCTTCAAACATCAGTGGATGGGATGGGATGGAGCATACAGCCTTAGTGTTCTTATAGGCTAAGAACAACAGAGGGCGAAAAAAATAGAAGAAATAGTATAGGGTCATAGAGAAAACTGAGTGAAGACTGAGAGGAATTGACAGCATGGGATTTGGGATTGGTTGGCCAAAACTGTATATGCTACACCTGAATAAGTAATGTAAGGGTTTTTCATGGATTATTTTGACCATAAGCAAGACAGGAAAATGGGCAACATAGTTGCATGTAAGTTCCACCTGGAGTTTAAGTTGGGCTCCCAGTTGCCAACTCCAGGGAGCTGCCAGAAAGTAGACAGGTGCTTGAAGGACTCAGTCCCACCTTTACCCTGAGGTGTTCTCCTGGAACCTGCACTTATTATCCCTGTGCCAGCCTGTCCCTCTTCCCTCCCTAAGGAGGGGAAGGGAAACA
>NW_012102210.1:620610-622124 GCF_000951045.1 Mandrillus leucophaeus
GCCTTACATGTTTAACTATTTTAGGATCACGTTAAAATGATCTGCTAATGAAATTAAAATCTGTACATTCACTTTATTCACTCTTTTTTTTTTTTTTTTGAGACATTCTCACTCTGTTGCCCAGGCTGGAGTGCAGTGGCATGATCTTGGCTCACTACAACCTCTGCCTCCCAGGTTCAAGTGATTCTCGTGCCTCAGCCTCCGAAGTAGCTGGGATTACAGGCGCCCTATATTATTTTTTAAATTAATTATTACTCTTTTTTTTTTTTTTGAGACATTCTCACTCTGTTGTCCAGGCTGGAGTGCAGTAGCACAATCACGGCTCACTGCAATATCTGCATAGCGGGCTCAAGCAGTCCTCCTGCCTCAGCCTCCCAGGTAGCTGGACTACAGGTGCATGCCACCATGCTTTGCTAATTTTCGTGTGTTTTGTAGAAATGGGGTTTCACCATGTTGCCCAGGCTGGTCTCAAACTCCTAGGCTCTGGTGATCCACCTGCCCAACACAATCCCGTAGTGTTGGGATTACAGGCATGAGCCACTGCACTGGGCTTGTACATTCTTTCTTTAGAAAATAAAACTTTTTAAATAAAATACTTCAAATATCCAAAAGAAAATCTGAGATATTTGTAAGATAAAATCATAAAAATAAAATTAATGCCATTTCTTCATTTCTTCAACCACTCAGTTGAAGAAATAGAACATTAATATAATTTTTGAAGCCCTCTATACCCCTACTCATCCTGTGCCTCTCTTTGGACTTCCCCCAATCTTTTTGATTTCTTATTCTCTCTCTCTCTCTTTTTTTTTTCTTTTTTTTTAAGACAAGGTCTTGCTCTGTCACCCAGACTGGAGTACAATGGTGTGATCATGGCTCACTGCAGCCTCCTTGACCTTCTGGGCTCAAGTGGTCCTCCTGCCTTAGCCTCCTGAGTAGCTTGGATTAGAGGTGTGTACCACCATCTCTGGCTAGTTTTTGTGTTTTTTGTAGAGATGGAATCTCACCATGTTGCCCACACTGGTTTCCAACTCCTGGGCTCAAGTGATCCATCTTCCTTGGCCTCCCAAAGTGCTGGAACTATAGGTGTGATGATTTCTTATTCTCTTACATGAAAAAATATCTTACCACTAAATGGGCAAAATCATAAACGCTGTATTGCCTAGATTTGCATGTTTGAAGACTTTACGTAAAATGATTCATATTCTTCTTCTTCTGTAACTTTCTTTTTTCTTTTACTCAGGAGTATATTCCAGATGTTCATCCACGTAGATGCTTAGCTAGAGCACATGTATTTTTACTACTCTATTGTATTCTATTATGTATATACCATTTATTTTTGTCACTCGTCTGTGAATTAAAAATGCTATTAAAATCCAGAATTTAAAAAAACCTGTGCTGCTATGAGCATTTTGTACTGGCTCAGCCAGGCATGATGGCACCTGCCTGTGATCCCAGCTACTTGGGAGCCTGAGGTGGAAGAATCACTTGAGCCCAGGAAGTCCAGGCCACAGTGA
>NW_012102210.1:623384-624653 GCF_000951045.1 Mandrillus leucophaeus
GTGGTGGTGGGCGCCTGTAGTCCCAGCTGCTCAGGAGGCTGAGGCAGGAGAATGGCGTGAACCCAAGAGGTGGAGATTGCAGTGAGCCGAGATTGCACCAGTGCACTCCAGCCTGGCGACAGAGCAAGACTCCATCTCAAAATATATATGTATATATAGTTATCTCTTGATAAACAGTTTTAATTCTTTAAACACTGTAAAAAAATTTTTTAAGAGAGTATCTTACTCTGTCACCCAGGCTAGAATGCAGTGGTGCAGTCATGGCTCACAGCAGCCTTGAACTCCTGGGCTCAAGCGATCCTTCCACCTCAGCCTCCTGAGTAGCTGGGACCACAGGTGCACACCACCATGACTGGCTATTTTTTTTTTACTTTTTTGGAGACAGGGTCTCCAGTGTTGCCCAGGCTGGTGTCAAACTCCTGGGCCCAAACAGTCTCCTCCCACCTCAGCCTCCCAAAGTGCTGGGATTACAGGTGTGAACCGCTGCACCCAACTGATATGTACTTTTGGATATATGATTACACATATGTATGTTTTTTCTATTTAAAAATGGGATCATACTACATGTACTTTAAACTATTTCAGTTAATCTTACAAATCTAAAAAATTTAATTGTCAAATAATATTGTATTATATGGATCTAAAACAATTGTGCAGTTTATCCTCATTTGTTTCTGTAAGCTCATCGTCTTCTTCATGGTCATTAGATATTGCCTATTCTCAACACTTGGCCATCTTCTCTCCTCACTTGGTATTACCTCCCTAGGTAATCTGACTGATGGCTCACAGCTTAAGTTATTAGATGCATGCCAGTGACTTCCAGACTTACGTCTCTAACTCATAAACCTCCTCAGAGCCCCAGCCTAGGTATCTAACTGGCTGTTTAGCATTCCCGCTTGCTTGTGTCAAAGGTACCTCAAACTCTACATATCTAAACAAGGCAGAACTAATGCATTTCCCCTCAAACCTAGCAGTCTGCCAGTGTTCCCTTGGCATGATCATCTGTCTCACTGAATAAGCCATAAACAGGAATCACCATTAATACATTATTTGCTCCTGAATCCTGATAATCTCTCCTGTGATATCTTCTTTGATTTAGCTGGGCAGAAATTTAGGCTTTTGTAACCAAGCAAAGCTATGGATTGTCTGATTCACATCTGTTTAGAGTTTACTGTTTGTGGGCAAGAAATGTACCTCTTTGCAAGGCTCTATGGTCTTTTCTGTTTGCTTTCAGCTGGACCAACTGAACTGAACCTTGTTTTTTTTTTT
>NW_012102210.1:625648-627940 GCF_000951045.1 Mandrillus leucophaeus
GTTCCACCTGGAGTTTAAGTTGGGCTCCCAGTTGCCAACTCCAGGGAGCTGCCAGAAAGTAGACAGGTGCTTGAAGGACTCAGTCCCACCTTTACCCTGAGGTGTTCTCCTGGAACCTGCACTTATTATCCCTGTGCCAGCCTGTCCCTCTTCCCTCCCTAAGGAGGGGAAGGGAAACATCCTTAAGAGGGAAAATCAGCTCTGAGGTGAGGAAATAGGATAGTTACTAATTTGAGAATACTCATTTGGCCAGGCACAGTAGCTCATGCCTGTAATCCCAGCACTTTGTGGGAGGATCAGTTGCGCCCAGGAGTTTGAGACCAGCTTGGGCAATGTAGTGAGACCCCTGTCTCTAAAAGAGAAAAAAATCAGCCAGGCATGATGGCACCTGCCTGTGATCCCAGCTACTTGGGAGCCTGAGGTGGAAGAATCACTTGAGCCCAGGAAGTCCAGGCCACAGTGAGCCATGATTGCACCATTGCACCCCAGCCTGTGCAAGAGAGTGAGACCCTGTCTGAAACAAACAAACAAACAAACAGTTTTCACTTAATGCACTACTGGACTACATAGGGAAACTCAAAATAAGTTCAGTACAAGGAATTGAGGAATTGTCTTGACTAGGTTATAACTGTGAAAAGTCACACAGACTTCCCCTTAGTAGGGGCTTGGTAGGATAGCTGCTGTCCTTAGAAGGGTTTTGGGCATGGCCAACCTTGGTCTGGTATTTCAATAATAGACTGGATTGTGCCTCATTTTGGTCACCACACCTAAAAAATAATGTAGATAAATACAGGAGTCCATCGCAGGTGACCAAAATTATTGAAAGCAGGCAAAATAGCACTAAGATTAACATTGGTGTTTTTACTGGACCCCAGCCCAAATTCTTTTGAAGTTTTTAGTAGCACTACTGCAAAAGACCACAAGGTGGTGACAAAATTCTAAGGTATCTTTTTTTTTTAAGCTAGATTTGGAAACAGTCACACATTCCCTGATGAAAATGAGGAAAAGAAAGCTTAAGAATGTCTGTATTTCAAGTTTTATGGAATGATGAGAATACTTTCTCTGGTAGGTTTTTTTGCAATACTTGCCCATTGTTTAAACGAAAATATTTTATTCATATTAGAGAACAATATTGGTAAATGAGTTAGGTATTTGTCTCTTAGGCTTTAGCAGACATCAGCATTGTTTCCATAGCTTTCTGCTCTCTTTTTCTCTTTTTTCTGTCCTCTGTACCTCTGTCCCCTTTCAAAAGACTCCATCATATGAGGAAGTCAATCTAATGTAATGGTTCAGGGTGTGGATTCCAGAGGCCTGCTGCTTATGTTCAGATACAGATTACCAGTTATTAACTGTGTGACATGCAGCAAATCACTTAGTTCTGTGTCTTGGTTCCTTTTTCTCTAAAATGGAGATGGCAGTAGTGCCCAGTTCATTGATTATTCTCAGGATTAAATGAATCTATAAGTGTAAGAACCCTTGGAGCAATGCCTGACACATAAAAATGTTAAAATAATATGGAATTAAAATTTACATGATTTTCTATTCATTTATGGAATTAACTTTAAAAAATTGATTAAGTAGATGAGTGAGCTGCATGAGGATTTTCTCTCTCTCACATACACAACTTCCAAATAAAATTTAGTTGCTTTTGGTTTAAGAGGCAGTTAATAGCTTTCCTTTTCCTCTGTCAGTCATGTTTCCCTATTTCCCACCTTTACATTAGTCACTGAAGAGAAAAGGAAAGGGATTTTGTTCATTTATATGAAAGATTTTTATGTTAAAGTGAGACAAGAAAAAAAAAGTATTATTATTATTTTTTTTTTGAAACAGGGTCTCGCTCTGTTGCCCAGGCTATAGTACAGTGGCATGATCTCGGCTCACTGAAACCCCCCTCTCCTGGGTTCAAGCGATTCTTGTGCCTCAGCCTCACAAGTAGTTGGGACAAGAGCTGCACGCAACCATGCCCAGCTAATTTTTGTGTGTCTCTTTAGTACAAATGGGGTTTCACCATGCTGCCCAGGCTGGTTTTGAATTCCTGAGTTCAAGTGATCTGCCCTCCTTGGCCTCCCAGAGTGCTGGGATTACAGGCGTGAGCCACCACACCCAGCCAAAAACATAGATTTTTGTCATATATTTTCTATCGGCACAGAAGAAAGACCTTTTCAATAATCAGGAAGATTTTTTAAAAGGATGTTATGCCTTACATGTTTAACTATTTTAGGATCACGTTAAAATGATCTGCTAATGAAATTAAAATCTGTACATTCACTTTATTCACTCTTTTTTTTTTTT
>NW_012102210.1:629030-630170 GCF_000951045.1 Mandrillus leucophaeus
GTCTGTGAATTAAAAATGCTATTAAAATCCAGAATTTAAAAAAACCTGTGCTGCTATGAGCATTTTGTACTGGCTTCCTGGTACACCTGTTCAAGAGTTTTTCTAAGCTACTTGCCTGCGAGGGTAATGCTTGAAAATGACAAATGGTTTTCCGGGGTGATCATGATCCATGTACCTTCCTGCTAGCCATATATAAGAATTAATGTTTCTCCATATCCTTACCAATATTTGGTCTTTTGGTTTTTGCTTGGTGTGTGCAAAATGGTCTCTGCTTCAATCACTCTGGCCTGTTTAGTGCTCCTCACAACCTTTGCACTTGCTCGTTCCTCTGCCTGGAATGTTCTCTCCCTGATGTCTCTGTAGTTTGCTCCTTTACGTCTCTCAGGCCTTCACTTAATTGTCAGGTTCTCTGTGAGGCTTTTCCTGTCTATCCCCTTTAAAATTTGGCATGCTTCTCTCCCACTCCCTTATCTCTTCACTGCTTTATTTCTTTCTGGACCACTTACTGCCACTGCTTTTCCACACTGGAACTTAAGTTCCTTAAGGATAGGGAGTTTTTGATATCTTGTTCACTGTTGTGTCCCTGGAATTTAGAGCAGCACCTTCCCCATAGACGACTTTAATAAATATTGTTGACTGAATTAAATGAATCTCATTGAGGTTTTATATTTTCTTGATTATTAGTGAGGTAGAGCATTAATGAGGTGGCCACTTTTTATTAGCCATTTGTGTTTCCTCTTCTGTGAAATGGCTGCTCAAATATATTGCTTATTTTTCTATTGTGTTGTTTAATACTTTCTTATTCATTGATAGCAGTTCTTTATAAGTTCAGATTATAATTTTTTGTTAATTACCCATGTCATGCATATCCTTATACTTTGTGACTTAACTTTAAGCTTTTTTTTAAAAAAAAGAATCTTGGCCGGGCACGGTGGCTCATGCCTGTAATCCCAGCACTTTGGGAGGCCAAGGCGGGTGGATCACGAGGTCAGGAGATCAAGACCATCCTGGCCAACATGGTGAAACCCCGTCTCTACTAAAAATATAAAAAATTAGCCGGGTGTGGTGGTGGGCGCCTGTAGTCCCAGCTGCTCAGGAGGCTGAGGCAGGAGAATGGCGTGAACCCAAGAGGTGGAGATT
>NW_012102210.1:631210-632619 GCF_000951045.1 Mandrillus leucophaeus
TTTTTTTTTTTGCAAGAATTAGATGTAGAAGTAGTCAATTTATATGAGTTAGGAAACTTTTTGACTGCAAGTTACAGAAAACCCTAATCCAAACAAATCATTTTATTGTCTTCTATAAAAGGAAGTCCAGAGGTAGAATGGGTTCAAGCTGATAAAGATCAACAATGGCTCAGTTATATCATTATTGATCCAGGTCCATTCCTCTCTTCATTCTGCTGTTCTTAGCAAAGTCACTGTTCCAAGTTACAGCAGTTTAATCAGCACCTTTGTAACCATAGAATAAGGATGATCACTTCCCAGACTTTCCAGATAAGGATAGAGACATCCTCTTGGCTTTCCGTATGTATACATTTTTTCAGCTAAATATTCTAATTGGCTCTCTTTAAAAGTTTTATTTTTAATTGACGCATAATAATTGTACATTATGGTTGGGTGCAGTGGCTCACACCTGTAATCCCAGCACTTTGGGAGGCCGAGGTGGGTGGATCACTTGAGGCCAGGAGTTCTAGACCAGCTTGGCCAACATGGCGAAACCCTGTCTCTGCTAGAAATACAAACATTAGCCAGGTGTGATGATGCACGCCTCATATCCTAGCTACTCAGGAGGCTGAGACATGAGAATCACTTGACCCTCGGAGATGGAGGTTGCGGTGAGCTGAGATTGGGCCACTGCATTCCAGCCTGGGCAACACAGTGAGACTTTGTTTCAAAAAAATTTGTACTATTTATGGGATACAATATGATATTTTGATAGTGATCTGATCAGAGTAATTTGCAAATCCACACCTTAAAACATTTATCATTTCTTTGTGATGAGGTCGTTCAAAATCCTCTCTTCTAGCTATTTTGGAACATACATTATTGTTAACTATAGTCACCCCACAGTGTAATAGAACACCAGAATTTATTCCTCTTACCTAACTTTGTACTCATTGACCAACCTCTCCCCATTCTTCCCTTTCCCCACCTCTCCTGCTCCAGTTTCTGTTAATCACTATCCTACTCTCTACTTCTATGAGATCAACTTTTTTTAGATTGCACATATGAGTGAGAACATGCAGTATTTTCTGTGTCTGGCTTACTTTACTCAATATAATGTCCTCTAGGTTCATCCATGTTGTTGTAAATGACAGCATGTTATTATTTTTGGCTGGACGTGGTGGCTCACTCCTGTAACCCCAGCACTTTGGGAGGCTGAGGTGGGCGGATCACCTGAGGTCAGGAGTTGGAGACTAACCTGGCCAACACGGTGAAACCCCATCTGTACTAAAAATAAAGAAAACTAGCTGGGCGTGATGGCACGTGCCTATGGTTCCAGCTACTTGGGAAGCTGAGGCAGGAGAATCACCTGAATCCGGGAAGCGGAGGTTGCAGTGAGCCGAGATTGCGCCACTGCACTCCAGCCTGGG
>NW_012102210.1:632669-651271 GCF_000951045.1 Mandrillus leucophaeus
TTTTATGGCTGAGTAGTATTTCATTGTGTACATATATGTACACATACAACATTTTCTTTATCCTTTCATCTGTGGATGGCTTCTTAGGTTGGTTCCATATCTTGAGTATTGTGAGTAGTGCTGTAATAAACATGTGAGTGCAGATATCTCTTCAATATACTAATTTAATTTTCTTGGGTATATATACCCAGCAGTGGTATGGGTGGATTGAATATGTGGTAGTTATATTTATAATTTTTTGAGGAACCTCCATACTGTTCTCCATGAAGGTTATACTAAATTACATTCCCAACGATGTGCAAGGGTTCCCTTTCCTTCACATCCTCGACAATACTCATTATCTTTTGTCTTTGTGGTAATGGCCATTCTAACTGGAGTGAGGTGATATCTCATTGTAGTTTTGATTTGCATTTCCCTGATAATTAATGATGTTGAGCATTTTTAAATATACCTGCTGGTCATTTATATGTCTCTTCTTTTGAGAAATATCTATTAAGATCTTTTGCTCATTTTTAAAATTGGCTTGTGTTTTTTGCTTTCGCTGTTGAGTTGTTTGAGTTTCTTATATAGTCTGAATATTAACCCCTTGTCAAATGTATAGTTTGCAAATATTTTCTCCCATTCTGTAGGTTGTCTCTTCGCATTCCGTATTTAAGGTCTGTCATCGCTACCCCTCCCTGCTTATGTTATCAATTCATTTATTAGTCAGGACCCTGGCTTGTAAGTGACAAACACCAAACTCAAATTGGCCTAAGCAAAATGGTAATACTGTACATGAAACAGAAAAGGCTTTGGAATGTCTGACTTTGGGCACGACTGGATCTAAGGGCTCCAGTGATGTGATGTGATCCAGGTCTTCCTTTTCTCTCTCACAGGTTTTTTCCATTTTGTAGTCTTGAGGGCCACCAGAGGCCTAAGACTCACATCTTATCAGCATAACAACCTTGGTAGAAAGAGAGCATCTTCCTGATAACTCCGGCAGAAAAAAATCCCGGGGAGGATTCTAATTGGCAACACTCCTGTTCCTGATTCAATGACTGTGGCCATGGGAATGGAATATTCTAATTGTTCAGGCCTGGGTCATGTGTCTCCTGTGGTCTGAGAAGGCAATCCAGCCACACCTAAACTGCAGGGAAGTGGTTCCTGTCCAAAAGGGTTTGGTTATAAGAAGAGGGGATGAACGCTGGGAAGGCAAAAATAACAGCTGCTCATTATAATGGTATTTTAGCAAGTCAAAGGAAGCCAAGTTGGCTAGAGCAGTAATTCTCATATTGTCATTTCCAGTTCTAGTTCTGAATCAGAAATGGGTAGTAAGGCCAGCAATCTGTGTTTTAATAAGCACTTCAGGTGATTCTGATGCAGGATAACTTTGAAAACCACTGATAAAGAGGTGAATATGGAAGTGTGATATGGCAAGCAATTAATTCTTGGTGTAGGAGAGATTACTTAGGGGAGGTGGAATACAATTTAGACCCTAAAGGAGGAGGTGGAACTCATCTTGTGAAGAAATGTTTTTTTCTTACTCTCGAGCTACCCGCTCTTCACTTTCACTGAAGCCTAGCTGATGCAAATTTACCATATTTATTCTGTCTCTTGAGCCACTGTGCCTCAGCTTTTCTTTGTCCCTAGAATTTTTTTTTTCCCTTCCTCATCACTGATTTAAACCCTAGCCATCCTTGGATGTTCAGGTCACAGCTTCCTCTATTACAGGAAACCTTGCTTGATATATTCCATTTTTACTAATGTATGTCTGCTCTGCATGCCTTCTTTCAACCATTTTGCACACATTTATTGATAGCTTATATACCAGATACTATAGTAAGTACTGGACTTGCACAAAGGAATTGTACTATCTAATTTAAAGGATATGTGCATATTCCTTAAGATGCCATCGGAATGCCTTGTAATAAGGCTTTACCAGTTTACATATATACCATGGCATATGAGGCTGCTTAGTTCTTCCACATCTTCACCACCACTAGATATTAACAGTCTTTCTCATTTTTGCCAACCTGGGGAGTGAATAATATCTTATTGCTGTTTGATAACAAATACATTTGAGGATCTTTTCTCTGTTGGCTATTTGCATTTCTTCTCAAACTTGCTTGTTGATATCCTAAGCCTGTTTTTTTTTTTCTTTTTTTTTTTTGTGCAGCAAAATTGAATTTTTTCCCTTTTGGTGTACAGTGTTTTGTATTTTAACACATGTATAGATTTGTGTAACCACAACCATTGTCAGGATAAAAAAAAAATTCCATCACTTCAAAAAACTCCCTCGTGCTAACCCTTTATAATCCCACTCTCCCCTCAACTATAACTTGGCAACTACTGAGCTGTTCTCCATCACTATAGTTTTACATTTTTGAGAATATCTTATAAATGAAATCACATAGTATATCACTTCTTGGGACTGGATTCTTGGACTCAGGATAATGTCTTCAGATTCAGCCAAATTGTTGCATGAATAAATCGTTCATTCTTTTGATTAAGCTGAGTAGAGTTCCATTGTACCAAAGTTTGTTTATCCATTTGCTCATTGAAGGACATTTGGGTTGTTTCCAGTTTGGGTTTATTATTATTTATTATTTAAATAAATCAGCTGCCGACATTTGGTACAGGCTTTTGTGTGAGCGTAAGTTTTTATTTTTCTAGGGTACTCAAGAGTTGGATTGTTGGCTTATAAAGTAAATGCATGTTTAACTTTATAAGAAAGTGCCAAACTATTTTCTAGAGTGACTATACCTTTTTTTTGAGATAGAGTCTCGCTCTCTTGCCCAGGCTAGAGTGCAGTGGCATGATCTCGGCTCACTGCAACCTCCGCCTCCCAGGTTCAAGCGATTCTTCTGCCTCAGCCTCCTGAGTAGTTGGGATTACAGGTGCGTGCTACCATGCCCAGCTAATTTGTGTATTTTTAGTAGAGTTGGGGTTTCACCACGTTGGCCAGGCTGGTCTCAACTTCAGGCAATCCACCTACCTCAGCCTCCCAAAGTGCTGGGATTACAGCTGTAAGCCATCACGCCCAGCCAACTATACCATTTTATATTTCCACCAGCAACATGTCGGAGTACCCTATGCTCCATTTTCTTGGGAGTACTTGGTATTTTCATTTTAGCCATTCTAATAAGTATGTAGTAGTATATTACCTTGGCTTTAATTTGCACTCCCTAATGGCCAATAATGCTGTACATCTTTCCATGCTATTGTTTGTCATCTTTATATTCTCTTTAGCGAAGGGTCTGTTCAAGTCCACTGCCCATATTTTAAGCAGATGGTTTCTCATTGTTGAGTTTTAAGAATTATTTTTATATTCTCAATACCAGTACTTTGTAAGATACACAATTTACAAATGTTTTCTCCTAGTCTGTTTCAGTGTCTTTTAAGAAACAAAAGCTTTTATTTTGATGAAGTCCAGTTAATCAATTTTCCTGTTACAGAATATGGTTTTGGTGTCATGTCTAAGAACTCTTCATCTTAGAGAAATCTTCAGGTCATAAAGATTTTCACTATGTTTTCTTTGTAAATATTTATAGTTCTATGCTTTACATTTAAATTTACAATAGATTTGAGGACCGTTCTTTTCATCTTGTATTTTCCAGAAGAGATTGTATATAATTAGTGTTATTCTTTAATAATGGGTAGAATTAATTTGTGTAGCCATCGGGGCCTGGAGATTTCTTTCTTGGAAGGTTTTAACTATAAATTCAATTTATTTAGTAGTTATAAGACTATATATATAAATTTTTTATAAAACAGAAATCTCACCTGGAAGGACTATGTATATTATCTATTTCATTTTGCGTTATGTTTGGTGGTTTGCAGTTTTCAAAAGTTGGTCCATTTTCACAAAAATTGTTGAATTTATTGGCATAAAATTTTTTATAGTATTCCTTTATTTTTCCTTTCAGTATTTATGGGATATTTGTAGTAATGTCACGTTTCATTTTGAATATTGATAATTTGTTTTCTTTTTTTTTTCTGGTCAGTCTGGCTAGAAATTAATTGTATTGATCTCAAAAAACCAGCTTTTGTTTTTCATTGATAAGTTCTATCATTTCTTTCTTTTCTTCTATTTATGTGTTGTATTTATGTATTTAATTGTGCATCTATGTATTTATATAAGTAATTATATATAAATATATATTAATGTGAAAGATTAGGTTATTGATTTGATAGCTTTCTTCTAATATAAGCACTTAAAACTCAAAATTTCCCTCTAAATTTTTTTATGATACATTTTATTAGGTTCAAAATATTTTCGAGAAAATGTTACCTTACTGTCTTTGCCATAGTTAACTAAATTAGGGGTAAGTATCATAACTAAAAGCTACATTATATTAGCTAGGTAAGTGACTTATGAGTAGACTAGTGTGAGAAGTCTTCTAAAAATGGACAATGAGACCCAAACAAATTTGGATTTGAAATTTTCAAAAAGAAAAGAAGCAGAAACCTAGAAAGACTGAGTTACCTGTATGGTAGAGTCACCTCAATAGGGAATGACAGATGCCTATTTCAGAGGGAATGATAAGTTGGCTAAGTAAGACAGCAGGGTCATGAATGATGAAGAGTTCATTTTCCATTGTTCTGTGAAAACTGTCCTTCCATCAACTGATCTGGGCCCCTGTGCTTTTCTCTTTTCCATGTAACCTTAATATCCACTTTAATTAGTTATGAAAGGAAGCTTTAATATAAAAGCTTTATTGAGATATAATTCACATATCATACAATTCTTCTATTGAAAGTGCACCATTAGTGGTCCTGAGTACATTTTCAGATAAAAAAACCGCAGGGAGTTTGTCATTAGTAAACCTCCGTAAGAAATGCTACAAGAGGCCTGGTGCAGTGGCTCACTTTGGGAGGTGGAGGCGGGCTAATCTTGATTTCTTGAGGTCAGAAGTTCGAGACCAGCCTGGTCAACATGGCGAAACCCTATATCCACTGAAAATACAAAAATTAGCTGGACATGGAGGTACACACTTGTAGTCTCAGCTACTTCGGAGGCTGAGGCATGAGAATTGCTTGAACCCAGGAGGTGGAGGTTGCAGTGAGCCGAGATCGTGCCACTGCACTCCAGCCTAGGCAGCAGAGTGAGATTCTGTCTCCAAAAAAAAAAAAAGAAATGCTAAAAGTAGTTTTTCAGGGTGATACAAAAGGATAGTAGACAACAATTCAAAACCGTATGAAGAAATAACTAGAATTTACATAGGTAAATATAACAACCAATGTTGCATGTTTAAATTGTAACTCTTCTTTTTTCCATACAAATAATAAATGCATAAAGCACTAATTGTAAATCTATATTAATTTAATGGTCACACAATGTATAAAGATGTAGTTTGTGACAAACATAAAGGGGAGTGGCACTGTAAAGAAGCAAGAATTTTTGTATATTATTGACACTAAAGTCTTTTTTGTCTGATATTCCTATAACCTCTCCAGCTTTCTGTTTTTGCTATTTGTGTGATGTTTTCCATCCTTTTACTTTCAGCTTGTTTGTATCTTTGAGTCTAAAATGTGTGTTCTAAGGCTGGGCGTGGTGGCTCGTGTTTGTAATGCTAGCATTTTGGGAAGTGCAGGTGGGTGGGTTGCTTGAGCTCAGGAGTTTGAGACCAGCCTGGGCAACGTGGCAAAACCCTGTCTCTACAAAAAATACAAAAATTAGCTGGGCATGGTGGCACACACACCTGTAGTCCCAGCTACTTGGGAGGCTAAGGTGGGAGGATCACTTGAACCTGAGAGGTGGAGGCTACAGTGAACTGAAGATCATGCCACTGCACTCCAGCTTGGGAGACCCTGTCTCAGAAAAAAAAGGTGTGCATTCTGAAGACAACATGTATTGGTCATGTGTTTTTATTGGATGGGACAATCACTGTCTTTTGATTGAATTCATTAATTCATATTTAATGTTATTAATATACTTCAGTTTATGTTTGCCATTTCAATTTTCATTTTTTATTATTCATGGCGTTTTCCCTGTATTCCTCCTTTACTGCTTTTTTTTGCATTGTACGAATATTTTGGTAGTATATCTTAATTCTTTTTATGATTTTTTAATTATATAGATTTTTAAAAATTATTTTCTTAGTTGTTGCTGTAGGGCTTACTTACCATAATAGGCAGTTGACCCTTGAACAACATAGGGGTTAGGGGTACTGACACCCTACACAGTTGAAAATTTATGTATAACTTTTGATTTCTCCAAAACTTAACTACAAATAGCCTATTGTTGATCAGATGCCTTACTGATAACATAAACAGTTGGTTAATACATATTTTATATGTTGTATGTATTATATTCTGTATTCTTACAGTAAAGCAAACTACAGAAAAGAAAATGTTATTAAGAAAATTATAAGGAAAGCATATTTACTGTGCATTAAGTGAAAATTGAATAGGCTGAAGAGGAGGAGGAAGAAGAAAGGTTGGCCTTGCTGTCTTAGGGATGGTGGAGGAGGCGGAACAGGAGTCAGGAGAGGCAGACCAGATACACCTGGTGTAACTTCGCAGAAATACATCATAATTTCTGTCTGACGTTTTTGGTTTTTCATCTCTCTAGAAATTTTTCTATATGTACCAATCCTCCTTCCACCGTTTGCTTTAGTTTCACTGTCCACATTATAAAAGGGTCCATGTAAAAGAAGTCAAAAGCAGTCTTGAATAATCAGAATTCTTCTGCCAAATTGTCTAATGTCAGTTTGTTTTCTGGCACTGCTTCTTCTTCATCTTTGTCCTTATCATCTGACACTGATTTGGAAGTGCTCATCTCCATCAAATCATCTTCTTTTAATTCCTCTGGTATGGTATCTATCTTGAAAAGATTGTGAATTTCTCCAGTATCCATGTCTTGAAACCCTTTACCCCCCATCTTTTTTGCCATGTCCACAGTATCTTTCATGATTTTGTTGATTGGCTCTGTTGTAAATCCTGTGAGTCATGTACAACATCTGGACATAGTTTTCTCCAGTAGGAATGTATTGTTTTTGGGCTTGATGGCTTTCATGGCCCTTTTTCTCTTTCCTTTCCTTTTTCCTTTTACCTTTCCCCTTTCCTTTTTCCATCCCGTCCTGTCCATCCCTGGCCCCGGCCTTGCCCAGGCTGGAGTGCAATGGCGCGATCTTAGGCTCACTGCAAGCTCCGCCTCCCGGGTTTAAGCAATTCTCCTGCCTCAGCCTCCCAAGTAGCTGGGAGGCTCCCGTTCCCTTTCCTCTTTGTCTTTCTGTCGTTCTCTCTTTCTTTCTCTCCCTCTCTTTCTTTTTTCTCTGTCTCTTTCTCTCTCTCTTTCTTTCTTTTGCCTTCCCTCCCTCTCCCCCCTTCTCTCCCTTTCTCTTTCTTTTCCTCCCTTCCCGTCCCCTCAAATGTGGTAGCATTTTGTGACTTATTTCATAACAACCATGGGCTAAACACGATGGCTTGCACCTGTAATTCCAGCAGTTTGAGAGGCCAGGTGTTCAAGACCATCATGGGAAACAGAGCAAGACACTGTCTCTATAAAAAAAAAAAAAAAATTCTCACAACGATGGTACTTTCAATAATATTATCCTCCCAGACTTTTATGGTGTCTTCCCTGTTGAAGTTCTCTTCCATAGCTTGGATCTAGAGACTGAATTAATGTTGTGTTTAGGGGCTAGTAAACCATGTCATTGCCTTCAGTGTTGAACTCAGAGGGTTCTGGATGGCCAGGGGCATTGTCCAATATCGAATTAACTGTAAAAGGCAATTCCTTATTGACAGAGTACTTCCTCACTTCAGGGAGAAAGCATCAGTGGAATCAGTTCAGAAAAAGAGTCCTCCTTGTCCAAGCTTTCTTGTTGTACAACCAAAAGACACTTCACTGGTGTTTATCTTTTTCCTTCATGGATCTGGGTTAGCAGCTTTATTAATAAGGGCAGCCCTGATCATAAACCTGACTGCATTTGCACAAAACAGTAAGGTTAGCCTGTCCCTTCCTGCCTTAAATCCTGGTGCTTGCTTCTCTTCCTTACTAATAAATGTGTTTTGTGGCAATTCTTTTTTTCAGAATAGGGGACTTTCATCTGCGTTAAATACCTATTCAGGTGGATATTCTTTCTTTTCAAGGATTTTCTTAATGATGTTGGGAAACTCAGCTGCTGCCTCTTGGTCAGCAGAAGCTATTTCTCCTGTTATCTTGACATTTTTATAGCTAAATCTCGTTCTAAATTTGTCAAACCATCTTTTGCTGACATTAAATTCTCCAACTCCCTTACTTTCTTTTGCTTTAAGTTGTCATATGACTTTGGTTTTTCTTGAATGATGTTAGAGGCTATAGATATACCTTTCTTATAGCAGCCCTGAACACTTACAGAATCTGCATGTCTAATATTACATTGAAAAGTATTTCACACACAAAAAAGCAGGGTTTTTGTGCCTGCTAGCATAGCTGCAGTGATGACTTCATGAATTTTCTTTTATTTTTTACAGTGGTCCTTACACTGGATTCATTTATCTGGAAATGGTGGGCAACCTTCAGCTGCAGACCTCAATCTATGGTACAAGTCAAGCAATTTGACTTTTTCATGTAATGTCATGACTTCCAGCACCACTGATGGCTCTTTGTATGGGTCCCATGCTGTTACTCAGGGTTTACAATATTACACTAAACAAAATGAAAAATACACAAGAAATATGAAAGATCAATTTTTATTGCAATTTGCAATTTATTAGAGAGACAACTGGTGTCACATGGCATTTTAAGTTGATACTTGCAATATTTGAGCTCACTGCAATAGTAGTAAGAGGTGGCTACAAAATTATTATAGTCATATAATACGTACTACAGTTAATTTTATGCAGTTATGAATTAATACTTCCTCTTTACATTTGTTTACATTTCTCTCAACTGCAAATGGATTCATGTATGGTCTGTAAGTGTTTATATGTGTAAGTTTTAACGTTATAATAGAGTTTTGTATATTTTATCATAGTAAATGATTAAATAGACTTATCTACATACACTATATGCATTCATGACAGAACTTTTTCTTTTTTTTTTTTATATTTCTAGGTGATGGATTTCATCTGTGAGTTTTTTCAAATTGTCGCAAACCTCCAAAAATTTTTCGATTATAGTCATTGAAAAAGATTTGTACATAAATGGGTTCATGCAGTTCAGACCCATGTTGTTCAAGGGTCAACTGTACATCTTAACTTTTTAGAATCTACTTCAAATGTATACTAACTTAGTTCTAGTGAGATAGATGATATATATGTCATATATATATATACATCACAGCGTGTGTGTGTGTGTGTGTGTGTGTGTGTATATATGAAGAAAGAGTCTCACTCTGTCACTCAGGCTGGAGTGCAGTGGTGCCATCTCAGCTCACTGCAGCCTTGATATCCGGGCTCAAGGGATCCTTTTCTGCCACAGCCTCCTGAGTAGCTGGGACCACAGGTTTGTACCCCACACCCGGCTTTTTTACTATTATTATTATTTTTTGTAGAGACGAGGTCTCCCTATGTTGCCTATCCAGTGATATTTTAAAATGTGACTCTTGTATAGCTCTATTGATTCTGCCCCTTTTTTGTGCTATTATTTGTTACACATTGTGGAGGTAAAAAGTACAATAACTTAGGTGAAAATTCACTAGAGGGATTCAACAATAGATTTAAACTAGCAGAGGAATGAATCAGCAGTCTTGGAGTGGAATCTCTGCACTACAAACATGTTGGGAGGAAGCCAGTTGGGGTCCCGGTATTTTTGGCCTGCTCCATCTGGTGTAGAGCCTCCACCTTATGAATGTGGTTTGGGCATAAGAAGGGAGCTCCAGACCTCTCTGCTGCCCAAACCTGAAACTTAGCTCCCATAACATGGAGCTGGGTGAGGGGGGAAGATGTGCTGGTCACATGTTTTTCTGGAGAGATGCCATATCCCTTTGGAGCTGTAGGAAGGAGTCCCTTCTTCTTCTGTATACCAACTGGAGTAGAGTTTCTGTCACACTGAGTTTGGTGGAGATGGTGAATGAGCAGTTCACTCAACTGTCCCAGACTTTCTTACCAAGATTTAGTAGATTTTCTTCAATAATGTTTCTTCATTTGATGGCCTTAGAAGAATTATAGAGGCTTTACATGGTGGTTTTTAAAAAATAATTTTCATTAGTTGTGGCTGATACACGGGAAAGCATGTCTATTGAACTCTACATGCTTCCATTCTCAATGTTGATCTCTTTCTTGAATTGCTTTTCTTTTTTCTTGTTTATTTAATTTATATAGGTTATTGGAGAACAGGTGGTACTTGGTTACATGAGTAAGTTCTTTAGTGGTAATTTGTGAGATTTTGGTGCAACCATCACCCAAGCAGTATACACTGCACCCAGTTTGTACTCTTTTATCCCTTACCCCCTTCCCTCCCTTTCCCCTTGAATCCCCAAAGTCCACTGTGTCATTCTTATGTCTTTGCATCCTCATAGCATAGCTCCCACTTATGAGTTACAATATACGTTTGGTTTTCCATTCCTGAGTTACTTCACTTAGAATAATAGTCTCCAGTCTCATCCAGGTTGCTGCGAGTACCATAAATTCATTCCTTTTCATGGCTGAGTAGTATTTCATCATATATATATATTACAGTTTATCCACTCATTGATGGGCATTTGGGTTGGTTCCACATTTTTGCAATTGTAAGTTGTGCTGTTAAACACGTGTGTGCAAGCATCTTTTTTGTATAACGACTTTTCCTCTGGGTAGATCCCCAGTAGTGGGATTTCTGGATCAAATGGTAGTTCTACTTTCAGTTGTTTAAGGAATCTCCACACAGTTTTCCATTGTAGTTGTACTAGTTTATGTTCCCACCAGCAGTGTAGAAGTGTTCCCTGTTCACTGCATCCATGCCAACATCTATTATTTTTTGATTTTTTGATTATGACCATTCTTGCAGGAGTAAGGTGGTATTGCATTGTGGTTTTGATTTGCAGTTCTCTGATCATTAGTGATGTTGAGCATTTTTTCATGTTTGTTGGCCATTTGTATATCTTTTGAGAATTGTCTATTCATTTCCGAAGCCCGCTTTTTGATGGGATTGTTTGTTTTTTTCTCACTAATTTGTTTGAGTTTGTTGTAGATTCTGGATATTAGTCCTTCATCAGATGTATAGATTGTGAAGATTTTTTCCCATTCTGTGTGTTGTCTGTTTATTCTGCTGACTGTTCCTTTTGCTGTGCAAAAGCTCTTTACTTTAATTAAGTCCCAGCTATTTATTTTTGTTTTTATTGCATTTGCTTTTGGGTTCTTGGTCATGAAATTTTTGCCTAAGTCAATGTGTAGAAAGGTTTTTCTGATGCTCTCTTCTATAATTTTTATAGTTTCAGGTGTTAGATTTAAGTCTTTGATCCATCTTGAGTTGATTTTTGTATAAGGTGAGAGATGAGGATCCAATTTCATTCTCCTATATGTGGCTTGCCAATTATTGCAGAACCATTTGTTGAATAGGGTGTCTTTTCCTGACTTTATGTTTTTGTTTGCATTGTCGAACATCAGTTGGCTGTAAGTATTTGGGTTTATTTCTGGATTCTCTATTCTGTTCCATTGGTCTACGTCCCTATTTTTATACCAGTACCATGCTGTTTTGATGACTATGGCTTATAGTATAGTTTGAAATCAGGTAATGTGATGCCTACAGAGTTGGTCTTTTTGCTTAGTCTTGCTTTGGCTATGCAGGCTCTTTTTTGGTTCCATATGAATTTTAGGATTGTTTTCCCTAATTCTGTGAAGAATGATAGTGGTTTTTTAATGGGAATTGCATTTAATTTGTAGATTGCTTTTGGCAGTATGGTCATTTTCACAATATTGATTTTACCCATTCATGAGGATGGGCTGTGTTTCCATTTGTTTGTGTCATCTATGATTTCTTTCAGCAGTGTTTTGTAGTTTTCCTTGTAGAGGTCTTTCAACTCCTTGGTTAGGTATATTCCCTAGTTTATTTTTTATTTTATTTTTTTGCAGCTATTGTAAAAGAGGTTGAATTCTTGATTTGATTCTCAGCTCTGTTGCTGTTGGTGTATAGAAGAGCTACTGATTTGTGTACTTTAATTTTGTATTGGGAAACTTTGCTGAAAAACTTTCTTTTATCAGTTCTAGGAGCTTTTTGGAGGAGTCTTTAGGGTTTAGGTGAACAATCATATCATCAGCAAACAGCGACAGTTTGACTTCCTCTTTCCTGATTTGGGTGCTCTTTATTTCGTTCTCCTGTCTTGATTGCTCTGGCTAGGACTTCCAGCACTATATTGGAGAGGAGTGGTAAGAGTAGGCATCCTTGTTTTGTTCCAGTTCTTTTAGGGAGTGCTTTCAACTTTTCCCCATTCCATATTATGTTGGCTGTGGGTTTGTCATAGATGGCTTTTATTACATTGAGATATGTCCCTTGTATGCTGATTTTGCTGAGAGTTTTAATCATGAAAGGATGCTGGATTTTGTGGAGTGCTTTTTCTGCATCTATTGAGATGATCATGTGATTTCTGTTTTTGATTCTGTTTATGTGGTATATCATATTAATTGACTTGCATATGTTAAACCATCCCTGCATTCCTGATATGAAAACCACTTGATCATGGTAGATTATCTTTTTGATATGTTGCTGGATTCAGTTAGCTAGTATTTTGTTAAGAATTTTAGCACCTATATTCATCAGGGATATTGGTCTGTGGTTTTCTTTTTTGGTTGTGTCCGTTCCTGGTTTTGATATTAGAGTGATACTGGCTTCATAGAATGATTTAGGGAGGGTTCTGTCTTGTGGAATAGTGTCAATAGCATTGGTACCAATTCTTCTTTGAATGTCTGGTAGAATTCTGCTGTGAATCCTTCTGGTCCTGGACTTTTTGTTGTTGGTAGTTTTTTTTATTACCATTTCAGTCTCTCTGCTTGTTACTGGCCTGTTCAGAGTATCTAATTCTTCCTGATTTAGGCTAGGAACATTGTATCTTTCCATGAATTTATTCATCTCCTCTAGGTTTCAAGTTTATGCACATAAAGGTGTTTATAGTAGCCTTGAATGATCTTTTGTATTTCTGTGGTGTCAGTTGTGATATCTCCCGTTTTCATTTCTAACTGAGCTTATTTGGATTTTATCTCTTTTTTTTCTTGGTTAATCATGCTAATGGTCTATCAGTTTTGTTTATCTTTTCAAAGAACCAGCTTTTTGCTTCATTTATCTTTTGCATTTTTTTTTGTTTGTTTGTTTCAATTACATTTAGTTCTGCTCTGATCTTGGTTATTTCCTTTCTTCTGCTGGGTTTGGGTTTGATTTGTTCTTGTTTCTCTAGTTCCTTGAGATGTGACCTTATATTGTCTGTTGGTGCTCTTTCAGACTTTTTGATGTAGGCATTTAGGGCTATGAACTTTTTTCTTAGCACCATCTTTGCTGTATCCCAGAGGTTTTGATAGGTTATTTCAGTATTGTTGTTCAGTTCAAAGAATTTTTAAATTTCCATCTTGATTTCATTTTTGACCCAGTGATCATTCAGGAGCAGGTTATTTAATTTCCATGTATTTGCATGATTTTGAAGGTTCCTTTTGGAGTTGATTTCCAGTTTTATTCCACTGTGGTCTGAGAGAGTGCTTGATATAATTTCAATTTTCTTGAGTTTATTGAGGCCCATTTTGTGGCTTATCATACGGTCTGTCTTGGAGAATGTTCCATGTGCTGTTTAATAGAATGTGTATTCTGCAGTTGTTGGGTACAATGTTCTGTAAATATCTGTTAAGTTCATTTGTTCCAGGGTATAGTTTAAATTGTTTCTTTGTTGACTTTATCTTGATGACATGTCTAATGCTGTCAGTGGAGTATTGAAGTCCCCCACTATTATTGTGTTGCTGTCTAGCTCATTGCTTAGATCTATTAGTAATTGTTTTATAAATTTGGGAGTTCCAGTGTTAGGTGCATATGTTTAGGATTGTGATATTTTCCTGTTAGACAAGGCCTTTTGTCATTATATAATGTTCCTCTATGTCTTTTTAAACTACTGTTACTTTAAAGTTTGTTTTATCTGATATAAGAATAGCTACTCCTGCTTGCTTTTGGTGTCCGTTTGCATGGATTATCTTTTACCATCCCTTTACCTTAAGTTTATATGAGTCCTTATGTGCTACGTGTGTCTCTTGAAGGCAGCAGATAGTTGGTTGGTGAATTCTTGTCCATTCTGCAATTCTGTATCTTTTAAGTGGAGCATTTAGGCCATTTACATGCAACATGATTACTGAGATGTGAGGTACCATTCTGTTCATTAATTGTTTCATATGTTGTCAGCAGACCTTGGATTTGTTTGTTTTTGTTTGTTTTATAGGTCCTGTAAGATTTATGGTTTAAGGAGGTTCTGTTTCGATGTGTTTCCAGGTTTTGTTTCAAGATTTAGAGCTCCTTTTAGCAGTTCTTGTAGTGCTGGTTTAGTTGTTGGGAATTCTCTCAGCATTTGTTTGTGTGAAAAAGACTGTATTTTTCCTTCATTTATTAAGCTTAGTTTTGCTGGGTACAAAATTCTTGGCTGATAATTGCTTTTTTGTTTTTTTGTTTTTGTTTTTGTTTTTTTGAGATGGAGTCTCGCTCTGCTGCTCAGTCTGGAGTGCAATGCTGTGATGTCAGCTCACTGCAACCTCTGTCTCCCGGTTTCAAGCAATTCTCCTGCCTCAGCCTCCTGAGTAGCTGGGATCACAGACGTGTGTCACCACTACCAGCTAATTTTTGTATTTTTAGTAGAGACAGGGTTTCACCATGTTGGCCAGGCTGGTCTCAAACTCCTAACTTTGTGATCTGCCCACCTCGGCCTCCCAAAGTGCTGGGATTACAGGCGTGAGCCACCACGCCTGGCCTATTGGCTGATAATTGTTTTGAGGAGACTGAAGATAGGGCCCCAATCACTTCTAGATTGTAGGGTTTCTGCTGAGAAATGTGCTGTTAATCTGATAGGTTTTCCTTTATAGGTTACCTGGTGTTTTTGCCTCACAACTCATAAGATTCTTTCCTTTGTCTTAACTTTATATAACCTGATGACAAGATGCCTGGGTGATGATCTTTTTGCGATGAATTTCCCAGGTGTTCTTTGAGTTTGTGGTATTTGGGTGTCTAGTTCTGTAGTAAGACCAGGGAAGTTTTCCTCAATTATTCCCCCAAATATGTTTTCCAAACTTTTAGATTTCTCTTCTTTTTCAGGAATGCTGATTATTCTTAGGTTTGGTCATTTAACATAATCTCAGACTTCTTGGAGGCTTGCTTTGCTCATATTTTCTTACTCTTTTTTCTTTTTGTTGGATTGGGTCAATTCAAAAACCTTGTCTTCGAGCTCTGAAGTTCTTTCTTCTGCTTGTTTGATTGTGTTGCTGAGACTTTCCAGAGCATTTTGCATTTCTGTAAGTGCGTCCATTGTTTCCTGAAGTTTTTACTGTTTTTTATTTATGCTACCTATTTCATTGAATATTTTGCCCTTCACTTCTTGTATCATTTTAAAAAATTTCCTTACATTGGCGTTTGCCTTTCTCTGGTGCCTCTCTGATTAGCTTAATAACTAACCTTCTGAATGCTTTTCAGGTAGCTCATGGATTTCTTCTTGGTTTGATTCCATTGCTGGTGAGCTAGTGTTATTTTTGGGAGGTATTGAAGAACCTTGTCTTATCATATTACCAGAGCTGGTTTTCTGGTTCCTTCTCATTTGGGTAGGCTCTTGTCAGGGAGGGTCTAGGGCTTAAGGCTGTTGTTCAGATTCTTTTGTCCCGTGGGTGTTTCCTTGATGTAGTACTCTCCCCCTTTTCCTAGGGATGTGGCTTCCTGAGAGCTGAGCTGTAGTGATTGTTATCTCTTTTCTGGATCTAGTTACCCAGCAAGTCTTCCAGGCTCCCTGGTGGTACTGGGGGTTGTCTGCACAGAGTCCTGTGATGTGAACTGTCTGTGGGTCTCTCAGCAATGGATACTGGCACCTGCTCTGGTGGAAGTAGCAGCGTTGAAATGGACTCTGTGAGAGTCCTTAGCTTTGGTTGATTAGTATACTATTTTTGTAGTGGTTGGCCTCCTGCTGGGAGGTGGTGCTTTCAAGAGAGCATCAGCTGTGGTAGTATTGGGAGGAACAGGTGGTGGGAGGGGCCCTAAAACTCACAAATATGAAGAGTATGTGCCCTTTGTCTTTAGTTACCAGGGTAGGTAGGGAAGGACAATTGGGTGGGAAAAGGGCTAGGTGCGTCTGACCTCAGACTCTACTTGGGCAAGTCTTGCTGCACCTGCTGTGGGGCATGGGGGTGCGGTTCCCAGGTCAATGGAGTTATGTTCCTAGGAGGATTACGGCTGCCTCTCCTGTGTCATGCAGGTTGTCAGGGAAGTTGGGGGAAAGGCAGCAGTCAAGGCCTCACCCAGCTCCCACGCAACCCAAAGGGCCAGTCTAACTCCCACTGTGCTCCCCACAACAGCACTGAGTCTGTTCCCAGGCAGTGGGCGAGCAGGCCTGAGAACTTGCCCCAGGCTACCTGCCTCCCAGCTACGGAAGTAAGTAGGGCTTTCCTTCTTCCCCTGCCTGTGGAGTCTGCACACTAGATTCATGTCCTAGCCTGTGTTCTGGCCAGAAGACTTCTTGATTGGTTCAATTTGTTACAAAGTTCAGCTGGAGGTTTCCTTTTCCCTGTGGCTTTTTCCCAGTGCCTCTGGCAGCCCTCCTCAAGGACCCCTGTGAGGCAAGGCAGAAATGGCTTGCTGGAAGACTAGCCCAGTGAGCCTACAGGGCTTTTCCTGCTGCTTCCTCTACCCCTGTATTTCATTTGGCTCTCTAAATAGACTCAGCTCCAGGTAAGGTCAGAATCTTCTAGACCTTCAGGTTCCCCAGTGGGGGTGTGTGTTTGGGGGCAGATGATCTCCCTTTCCCACTTCCACAGTTTGGGCACTCACAGTATTTGGGGGGTGTCTCCTGGGTCCTGCAGGAGCAATCCACTTCCTTCAGAGGGTCTGTGAGTTCTCTTGGCTTTCCTAATGTATTCTTGCAGTCACTCTGGAGCAAAAGTTCATGATGTGAGCCTCCAAACGCTGCTCTGTCCGTCCAAGTAGGAGCTGCAGTCTCATCCTGCCTCCTCTCCGCCATGATTTTCTGTATCTCGAATTGTTTTTGTAGCTAGCGTGTAGACTGTGTACACAGTGCTATTAGGGTAAGAGGTTCATAGGATGATGATCCTGCAGGTAAGGGATCATTATTTTATGCTTGAGGAAGCTAATTATTAATATTGCTTAAGTTGGACTCAAGTCAAAATATGTATTGTTTCTAAATCCCAGCTCATTTTCCACTGATTGATGTATAATGATTTTGAGTCATGGTTTTAATGAATTGATTTCATAGTCTTCATATATTAGTTATGTACTGCTGTATTAAAGATTACCCAAAACCTTAATGGCTTAAAACAATATGTTTTTTATCCTCATCTATGAGTCAGGAATTCAGAGGTAACTTAGCTAGGCAGTTGTTGCTCAGTGTCTCTCAAGAAATTGCTTGGAGGATATCGACCTAAGCTATAGTCAACTGAAAGCTTAATTGAGGCTGGAGGTTCTGTATCCAAAGTGGCTCACTGAAATGGCTGGCAATTTTCTTTCTTTTTCCTCTCCTTTTTTTTGAGGGGGGTGCTGGGGAGCAGGGCCTTGCTCTTTCACCCAGACTGGAGTGAATGCTGTGATCATAGCTCACTGCAGCCTGGAACTCCTGGGTTCAAGTGATCCTTCTTCCTCAGCCTCCCAAGTAACTGGGACTACAGATAAGCCACCATGCCTGGCTAATTTTTAAGATAATTTTTTGTAAAGATGGAGTCTTGCTATGTTGCCTAGACTGGTCTTGAACTCAGGCCTACCAAAGTACTGGGATTATAATCATGAGCCACTGCACCTGGCCCACCTTATGGGCTTCTGTTTAACGGCTATTTGGATGTTCTCACAACATGGTAGCTGGCTTTCTTGAGGGTAAGTAATCCAGGAGCTAGGAACCGTCAGGCAGAAGCTCTGCTTTTTATGATGTAGCCTTGGAAGTCACATAGCATCACTTCCACCACATTATCTTCGTTAAAAACAATTTACTAAGTCTGACTCACATTCAAGGGAAAGGGAGTTAGGCTCCACCTCTTGAACTGAAGTGTATTAAAGAAATTTATGAACATATTTTAAAACTACCTTAACAAGAAGAGACAAACTGATTTCTGTTTGCCATTGCATTATCTTTGATTAAAACTCAGAAAAATAACTGCTTGTTTTCTTGAGTTTCTGAACGTCTCCATGTATTATGTCTGGTTGCACCTTATAGTCTCCAAAATTTAAGGATCAGTTAGAATCAAGTTTTCTTGATATTTTTGTCCTTTTTCTGGACAGGAAATGACTCTGGGATTTCTCACACTTTTCATCATGGCCCTTTGTCTATTCCAATACTTAGATTTAGTTTCTAAAAACAAAAAGGCCATAGTTGCCCCCAGATCCTATTTATTAGGATACTTGCACTTGAGCTGAAATGGTGATGAGATTCTCTATGTCATTGAGACAAAGCCCCATTTATGTTAACAAAGTTTGTGATGACTGTTCTGTTTTCTAATCAGGTGTTGAGCTGTGACTGTGCTGAGCAGGCAGAAGCTGAGCTCTGGATAGAGCTGCT
>NW_012102210.1:651321-764747 GCF_000951045.1 Mandrillus leucophaeus
GTATCTCGAATTGTTTTTGTAGCTAGCGTGTAGACTGTGTACACAGTGCTATTAGGGTAAGAGGTTCATAGGATGATGATCCTGCAGGTAAGGGATCATTATTTTATGCTTGAGGAAGCTAATTATTAATATTGCTTAAGTTGGACTCAAGTCAAAATATGTATTGTTTCTAAATCCCAGCTCATTTTCCACTGATTGATGTATAATGATTTTGAGTCATGGTTTTAATGAATTGATTTCATAGTCTTCATATATTAGTTATGTACTGCTGTATTAAAGATTACCCAAAACCTTAATGGCTTAAAACAATATGTTTTTTATCCTCATCTATGAGTCAGGAATTCAGAGGTAACTTAGCTAGGCAGTTGTTGCTCAGTGTCTCTCAAGAAATTGCTTGGAGGATATCGACCTAAGCTATAGTCAACTGAAAGCTTAATTGAGGCTGGAGGTTCTGTATCCAAAGTGGCTCACTGAAATGGCTGGCAATTTTCTTTCTTTTTCCTCTCCTTTTTTTTGAGGGGGGTGCTGGGGAGCAGGGCCTTGCTCTTTCACCCAGACTGGAGTGAATGCTGTGATCATAGCTCACTGCAGCCTGGAACTCCTGGGTTCAAGTGATCCTTCTTCCTCAGCCTCCCAAGTAACTGGGACTACAGATAAGCCACCATGCCTGGCTAATTTTTAAGATAATTTTTTGTAAAGATGGAGTCTTGCTATGTTGCCTAGACTGGTCTTGAACTCAGGCCTACCAAAGTACTGGGATTATAATCATGAGCCACTGCACCTGGCCCACCTTATGGGCTTCTGTTTAACGGCTATTTGGATGTTCTCACAACATGGTAGCTGGCTTTCTTGAGGGTAAGTAATCCAGGAGCTAGGAACCGTCAGGCAGAAGCTCTGCTTTTTATGATGTAGCCTTGGAAGTCACATAGCATCACTTCCACCACATTATCTTCGTTAAAAACAATTTACTAAGTCTGACTCACATTCAAGGGAAAGGGAGTTAGGCTCCACCTCTTGAACTGAAGTGTATTAAAGAAATTTATGAACATATTTTAAAACTACCTTAACAAGAAGAGACAAACTGATTTCTGTTTGCCATTGCATTATCTTTGATTAAAACTCAGAAAAATAACTGCTTGTTTTCTTGAGTTTCTGAACGTCTCCATGTATTATGTCTGGTTGCACCTTATAGTCTCCAAAATTTAAGGATCAGTTAGAATCAAGTTTTCTTGATATTTTTGTCCTTTTTCTGGACAGGAAATGACTCTGGGATTTCTCACACTTTTCATCATGGCCCTTTGTCTATTCCAATACTTAGATTTAGTTTCTAAAAACAAAAAGGCCATAGTTGCCCCCAGATCCTATTTATTAGGATACTTGCACTTGAGCTGAAATGGTGATGAGATTCTCTATGTCATTGAGACAAAGCCCCATTTATGTTAACAAAGTTTGTGATGACTGTTCTGTTTTCTAATCAGGTGTTGAGCTGTGACTGTGCTGAGCAGGCAGAAGCTGAGCTCTGGATAGAGCTGCTTAATGCTTGTTGTCTGGCCAATCAGAAAACAGAGTGGGTGAGGGAAGAAAGTGGGGAATTGTGGAAGATGATGATGTGCAGTAGGATAGATTTGTTTTCCTTGTCAAGAATATTGACATTTTTAAATAGGAATGAGGATTTATTGAAATAATCCACATGACTACAAGGCATAAAAACTTGGATATAGTAGACTCTAAGATAGAAAATATTTTTCTGGCAGGTTGCGGTGGCTTACACCTGTAATTCTAGCACTTTGGGAGGCCAAGGTGGGCAGATCACCTGAGGTCGGGAATTTGAGACCAACCTGGCCAACATGGCAAAACCCTGTCTCTACTAAAAAATACAAAAATTAGCTAGGCATGGTGGCTCATGCCTGTAATTCCAGCCACTTAGGAGGCTGAGGTACAAGAATTGCTTGAACCTGGGAGGCAGAGGTTGCAGTGAGCTGAGATCGTGCCACTGTACTCCAGCCTGGGTGACAGAGTAAGACTCTGTCTCCAAAAACAAAAAAGAAATTTTCTTAGGAATGCCATAAACTGGTGAGCATTTTTCAGTTTGTGGATTTCCAGACTCACATCTTATGGTAAAGCTAATTTAGTCCCCTTTCTTCCCACATTTTACATGTAAGAAATCTGAAATCCAGTGAAGTTAGTATCAGTGAAGGAGCTAGAGGGATAACTCTTGGGATCTCTAATCCAGGTTTTTATTCAGTGTTATGCATTGTCTTAAATGGCCTCTAAGGCTTTGTGTGGTCTGCTCCCTTGATAGTTCTTCATCCTCATCTCATCCTTCCTCTTCATTCTTCCTCATCTGAGCTGGCCTTCTTGTTAGTCCTGAAATACATTTTGCCTCAGGGCTTTGGCACTTGATGTTTCTTCTGGTTTGAAAACTCTTCTTCCAGATATCTACGTGTCTTTTCCCTGTCTTCCTTTATATCTCTGCTCAGATATCACCTTATCTGAGATTTCCCTGACTACTCTATCTAAAGCATTCCCCAGTCCCTGCCTCATCATTTCCCCCTAACATAACCCCCTAACATTTCCTGTAATGTAGTGTTTTTTAAAATTTTACATTACCACATTATATATTTATTATTTATTTCACTAAAATGTAAATTCTATGAAGGCAGGTATTTGATAACTGTTGTATCTTCCAGTTCTTAGAACAGTGACAGAGAGTAAATATTCAATGTAATGTAAGCCAAATTATGTTACTCCTTTGCTCAAAACCTTCTTGTTTTATTCACAGTAAAAAACCAAAGCCTTCAAAATGGCCTATGTTATGGACAGAATTTTGTTCTCCCCAAATTTGTATGTTGAAGCCCTAACTCCCCATACACCTCAGAATGTGGCTATATTTGGAGATTGGACTTTTAAAGAGGTGATTATGATTAAATGAGGTCATAATGGTGGGGCCCTAATCCAATATGATTAGTGTTCTTATAAGAAGAGAAAGATGCATGTGCATAGAGAAAAGACCATGTGAGGACACAGTGGGAAGGCAGCCAACTGCAAGCCAAGGAGAGAATTGTCAAGAGAAACCAAACCTGTTGATACCGTGACTGTGGACTTGCAGCCTCCAGAATGGAGAGAAATAATTTCTGTTGTCTAAGCCACCGAACTTGTGATTTGTTACAGTAGCCCTAGCACACTAATACAGCAAGTGTTTCCAGCTCCCCTCCACCTCATCTCCCATGTCCTCTCTTAATAATGCTGTTGTGGCCTCTTTGGCCTTTCGGCTTTCTCAAGTACAGCAAGCTGGCATTCACCTCAGAGCTTTTACATTTTACTTTCACTCTTCCTGGAATACTCTTCCTCCTAGATTCTGTACTGCTTATTCACACACTTGTCAGATTTCTGCTCCAATGTTGCCTTCTTAGTGATGCCTTTCTTGACCATCTCATTTCAAATTGCAGCCTCTGTTATGTGTCCTGGTCTTGCTTTGTTTTCCTCCATAGCATTTGCCACCATTTGACATACTATAAATGTACTTGCTAGTTGTCTGTCTCCCTGATCAAGGCTGTATGTGCCATGAGGGCAGGAGTGAGTGTTGCCTTTTGGTTTGCTACTCCTTGGTGGCTAGAATAGTTCCAGGCACAGAGTGCACCCTCAAGTAATATTTTGTTCTGCCGTATTTTATGTGAGGGTCAGTCAGGTGTGGCCACAAGAGGAGTTCCAGGAGAAGCTCAGGGAAACAAAGTTTACTATGCTCATAGGTCCTAAAAGCAGGAAGCATGCTCTGCCATACAGGGCCACATGAGGAAACACCCAAGTCCATCAGGAGGCAGAAGGGGCAGGAACGAGTGGCAGGAGGAGGAGCCCAGGCCAAGGCCTTTATTGGAGTTTCTCAGGGAAAGGCAAGACAGAGCAGGGTAAACAGCTCAGGACTGGCTAGTTTGAATCATTTCCGCAGGCTCTTAGCTATAGAAGTGGTCTGTAGTTGCCTGGTAACCTGCCCCTGGGACGACTACGGCAGAGGAATATTGCCTCCTGGGGTATACCGGCCTGATAGAGGAGGATGGCTCTGAATTGGTAGTTTGCATATCAAAGTCAAGCTCCGGCTGAACTTTGCCTTCTCTAAGAATTGGCTAGCCCCAGGAGTGGCAATTTCTCCCCAGCCAGAAAGGTTAATAAGATGTCAAACATCATAATATACAGAAAATAAAAACATAAACAATACATATTTACTGGCTCAGTTAATGAAATGGCCCTGACTCACAGGTAGACAAATAGATCGTTAAACCAGACTGGAAGGGCTGTAAATCCATTTTTGTACATGGAAACGCAATAGTTTTTGTTGTTTGCTTTTTAAGGGGAAGATATATTTCAATTATGTGAAAAAGAATGGTTTACTTAACATCTGGAACCTTCATGATTGCCTTTATTCATTTGGAAGAAAATGAAGCTAGATCTACCTCATTCCATAAAAATTATGTTAGATTGATTAAACATCTAAATGTAAGAAATAAAATTGTGAAGTTGTAAACAAAAGTGAACAATTGTGAACAACTGTGAAGTTTAGATAACTTAGGAGAATTTTGTGTAATTTCTGGGTGTGTATGCTTCAAGGGAGTGGGATGAAAAGAAAACTCAGAAGTCATAAATGAAAACATTGATTTGATTTAATGAACATTTAGTTTATAATAGCAAAAGGTAGAGACAAAATTTCAGTGAGGAGAAACTAATTGCCACATATTTGACAAATACATATATGGTGAGAGCTACCTCTGATAAGAGACAATCACTTCACTAGAAATATGCACAAAGAATATGAAAAGGAGTTATTTTAAATGAAGAAATACACATGACTCCTGCCAAAGCCTGGACACGGAGCCTGGCTGGGAGCTCACCCTCGGTCCCTCCTTGTGTTGCCAATTTATTAGCAGCAGATAAACCAGTTAAATGGCAACTTAAAAAAAAAAAAGAAAAAAGAAGTACACCTGTCTAGTAGATATGAAAAGATGCTCGACAGTGACACACACACACACACACACACACACACACACCCCCATCAGAGTCATTCATTCTTGCAAGAAATATTTGCTGATTTTCTACTATGTATCAAGTATCATTCTCTGTATTGGAAATAAAGCAGTGAAGAAAACAGACAAATATCCCTGACCTCAGGGAGCTTACATTTCTAGTGGAGGAAGATGGAGAAGAAACAAATAAATAAATTATTGGTATATTGGAAGGTGATAAGTGCTGTGCAAATAAATAAAGCCATATAAGGGGCCCACGTAAAGGAAATGAAAGAAATTTCGTAAGTTACTTTGCCTAACTCTAGGGAAATGTTTGAAAATCTAGATGAAATGAATGCTTTTCAAGCAAAATATAAATTACCAAATTCATCGTGGAAGAGAGAGAAATTCTTACCCAACTAAATATCATAAAGTATCAAGAGAAAATTAGAGAAGAACAACTCTCAGAAAAAGCACCAAACAAGATATTTCAAAGGTGAATTATTTCAAACTTTAAAGAACAGATAGAAGTCCAATGATATTTAAAGTATTTCAGGTTTGAGAAAGAAGTGAGTTTGTAGGGAAATGGTTCTTTTCTTTTTTTTTTTTTTTTTGAGACAAAGTCTGACTCTGTTGCCCAGGCTGGAGTGCAGTAGCACGATCTCACCTCACTGCAACCTCTGCCTCCTGGGTTCATGTGATTCTCCTGCCTCAGCCTCCCAAGTAGCTGGGATTACAGGCACACACCACCAAAGCCAGCTAATTTTTGTATTTTTAGTAGAGATCGTGTTTCACTATGTTGGTCAGGCTGGTCTCGAACTCCTGACCTCGTGATTCACCCACCTCGGCCTCCCAAAGTGCTGGGATTACAGGCATGAGCCACCTTGCCCGACCTATTTTCTTACATATTTAGTGGAAGCGACACTTTGTAGAAACTTTTTGGGAAGTTTTCCTACAACACCTATTAAAATTAAATGTATATACACACATACACATTTAATCTAGCAGTCCCACTGTGATGATTCTAGCCTTTAGAAATTAAAGCATCATTTGGTAAGTCTTTGTATACAGCAATGTTTGTAGTAGCAGAAAGACTGGAAACAACTTCAGTGTTCAACAACAGGTTGAATAATTGCTGAGGCAGCTATACTATGAATATTATATAATTATTTTAAAAACGATTATATGGTTCACTTGGAGAAATGTCAGTAATCAGAAAAGCAAATAGCTAATGTGCGAAATAATGTGTTTGTATGACTATGAAGAAATGTGTAGAAGGGAACTTATTAAATGTTAACATGGGTTATTTGGTGTTTAGGGCGCGCTTGTTGGCTTTTTCTTTGTTTTTGGTTTGTTCTCCCTAGCAGGATTTTTAGTTTGAAATGAAAATCCGATTAAGATATCTTTTTAAAACGACTTTTCTTTTGAGTCTTTCAAATGCTTGTTTTAATGTGAATAAAAGAAATGCATCTGCTTGAGTGCTAGGTAAAACCGATGTGTGAGACTCAGGGTGGGTGGTGTGATTTGTGTGGTATGCATAAGGCAGGGCTTGTAGCTTTACCAGATTTCGTCCAATGACTGGGTTTTCATGTTGGTGGAGTATAGTCACCTTGAGAAGATAAAACATTGCATAACACAGTTCTTTAACTTCTGTCATCCCAAGGTTTTTCATGGGTAAAATGAGGATTACGAATACCTACCATACAGATAGGGCTTTTTATTGTGAAATGACAACAGGATTTTCAGAGTGTTAAAGTTTTAGCTGAATAAGCTTTAGTTGAATTCTAATTTACAGTTTTGAGTAGCAATGATACACATCATTGCCATAGGGATCAAAAGGTGCAAGGTGACAGGATAAAAGCAGGCAAAATCTTGACCATACAAAGCATTATATTATGTGCTACGCGTGAGTATAACCTGTTATAATATAATGTTATTGTTATTATTATTATTATTTGAGATGGAGTCTCACTCTGTTGCCCAGGCTGGAGTGCAGTGGTGCGATCTCCGCTGACTGCAACCTCGGCCTCCCTGGTTCAAGCAATTCTCCTACCTCAGCACCCCCAGTAGCTAGGATTACAGGCGCGCGCCACCACGCCCGGCTATTTTTTGTGTTTTTAGTAGAGACAGGGTTTCACATTGTTGGCCAGGCTGGTCTTGAACTCCTGACCTCAGATGATCCACCCACCTCGGTCTCCCAAAGTGCTGGGATTACAGGCGTGAGCCACCGCGCCTGGCCATATAATGTTATTATTGAATGCACAAAATGATCAGGGAAGACTTCATGAAGGAGGTGAGACAATATAGATCTTAAAAGGATGAGCGGTTTGGAGAGGACAGGCACAGAACCAGCAAAGGGGTGGAGACGGCGCTGGAGTTTTTTTTGTGTTTTTTTGTGTTTTTTTTTGCCGCAGGCGCCTTGGCCGCCGCCACGCGGGAGCGCCCCCTTCCGGGAGCCAGCTCCCCCGGGCTCTTCTCGGGCTTCGGGCGAGCGCAGTGCCAGCGGTACGCAGGCGCTGGGAGCCTACGAGAGCTCGCAGGGGCTGGAGAGGCGCGCATGCGTGCACCTCATTGGAGGCGGTAGCTTTTTCGGCGTCGAGACTGGAGGCTGAGTGCTAAACTGTGTGGGGCGCGAATGGGATCCGGCTGTTAGTCGGGTAGGCATAGGTAGGACCGCTGCCCTGTGGGGAGTAGGGGGTTGGAAGGCGGAGGCCCGTATCGTGGGGGTCCTGAGCCCTTCCTGCGAGATCCGGGCCGACTATTGTATCTGTGTCGCAGCGGCTCCGCACAAAATGGCGGCGGGCAGACGGCGGGGGCGGGAGGAGGTTGGGGGACCCCCGGGATGGGAAGGGAAGCTGTGCTGTGCTGCCCTGCTCCGTCGTTTGTTCACCTCGCTACCCGGGAGCGCCCGTCCGGGCACCCGTGTAGGACCCTGCCTCGAGAAGAGCTGCCTGACGCCGTTGCACTGGGCCGAGGATCTTGAAGAGCCTTTTGGCGAGGCCGAGGCGGCCCCTTCCCCAGCCGCGCAGGGCCTGCCGAGGCTGCGCCGGGCCTGACAGCCGAGGAAGCGGTGGTGAGGGAGCGCCGAGCAGGGAGGAAGCGTTCCCGTCGGGCCCGAAGAGGCGGTGGAGTTTGAGCCGAGCCCCCTCTGGCCAGCGACATTGTGCAAGAAGCGTGGAGAGAAGAGCGTGTTTGTGTTTGGAGCTGGGGAGGGGGAGTCGGGATGAGGGAGGGAATGTTAGGATCCAGCGGCTTTTGCGGGCCGGCGTTCTGTGCTGCGTAGTGCAGGTATGAAAGCAAAGAAAATGTCACCTCTGTGTGGGAGACTGAGGACTCATAAATGGTTGTGATACCTAACAGCATTTCCAAATTTCTCAGAGGAATTGTGAAAACAACGTCAGTGAATTGTTTTCGTGTGATTCTTTGCTTGGGCCCCGTTCTCTTAAAGGGAGGGGGAATGTGTATATCACAGACTGGAATTCTTGAGAACCTTTGAAATAGATCTTTTGTTGTTTGAGGTAATTGGTAATGAGGGATACTTCAGTATTACAAAATCATTAATTGAGCTAGACAGTGAAGGCTACCTGAAGCTAATTTTTCTTAATCTTAAAATTTGCCCTTAGGCGAAGTTTGGGGCGAGGACCAGGAATTGTAGTAGTCTAAAGGAGTCCCGATGAAAAACTTGTCACCAGGATCCAGCGACTTATGTTAAGCTACTTTTTCCAACGAGCTTTGGAATTGTGCACACAAAATTTTCTGCGTTTTTCCCTCATTTGTTATAAAGGATCATTTTTTCAGGGATGTTGTGCTTGCTGGTTCAGATTTACAATTAAAAATTGATAACCTGGAAAAAAGGATTGACCAAAAAAAGGTGAAGTTAAGAAAGTTTTCGCAGAGAAACATGTTGATAACATTACTTCAGATAACTAAATTTTGTTAATGATTAGACATTTGAGACTTAGTGGACTTACAGTTGCTATCTTTTAAAAAAATTTGACAGCATTTTGTATTTTATTTTGCACTCCATATTCTGTAATATGTATTTTTAAATAATTAGAGGGCATTCCAGCATGTTAATACACTGAAATATGCTGGGCCATTCCTTCCTTGGGAGTTTTGTCTTGGAAGCAAGAAAGGGTAAATATAACAGCTGGAAGAAATCACAAAATCTAATTCGTTTTTATTAACAAGTTTTCATAATATGTTTATGGTCACATACTTAATTGTATATTGGTTGTATTTGTTTTGTAATTTTTTTTTGCATTTTGTTTCGGAGGGTGTGTACGGCAGTTACTCTAGTTTAAAAAGTTTTAGGTACTCTAGTTTAAAGTCGTCACTGTACTTGAAGACTATCTTAGGGTTTTTCTTGGGTGCTCTTAAGTAGGTGATCTCTGGAAATTTTGTTCTTAGGTAGTGAAAGAAAATGAGACAAGTTGTTTAGTGGAAAGAGAATAGGCTTTGCAATCAGAAGATCTGGAATCAGATCTCTTCCTCAGTATGTGTGAGACTTTGGTAAATTATTTTAGTCTTTCTGAGCTTTTGTTTCCTTATCTCTAAAATGGTGACATTATTACTTCCTGCTTGGGATTTTTGTGAGTGACTGTTAAGTGAGACAGTGTATAGAAAACTCCTGTTCCTTGGCAGATACTAGGTGCTTAATGTTAGCTGTTACTTTTATTTCAAAATTTAAGTGCTTAGGCAGCATCATTTGATAGAAAATTATTATCTGTGGGTATTCTAATTAAACGGCTTAAAAGGATTTAGAGTAACATAATTTTGGAGTTGAAAGCAATCTAATCTAACTTTTGTTAAAATGTTTTGTGCTTCTATAAACTTTTTACATGTCTCTCTTGTAGAACTTACCAATATATATTGTAACTATTTATATGATTGTTACGTTAGTCTTTGTATCTTTCCCAGTGCCTGGTATGTATTAGATGCTAAGATGTTGAGTGAGTGAACTCAGCTGATAGTCACTAGAGCCTGGACTCTGAATCATGCTCTTTCCATTGTGCCTTAATGTATACTGTTTAAGGTTTGAACTAAATTTGTCCAAATCCTTAATAAAATGCCTTATATACTTAGAAACAGTACTTCCAGTATTGGTACCCAGTAACACAGTTTGGGCTGTTTAGCAAGGAAACAGGCGCTGATGAATGTTGCAATGTAGTGGTTTTAGAGACTCTCCAAATTGAAAGTAATTATGTTTGTGGCTAAAACTAATAAGCCCTCATGTGTATCCAGTTTATCTACTCTTCACTGCTTTAACTTTATTTAGTCTTTTGAAATTTGTGATGGAAAATTAAAAGGGAAGGAAAATAAGTATATAGAAGATGAGAATAATGGAAAGGAAGAAGAGTGAGGAAAAGGTGAGATGTAGAAATAAAACACACAACTATAATAATGGGGGTGAGGGCTGGGTGCGGTGGCTCATGCCTGTAATCCCAGCACTTTGGGAGGCAAGGTGAGCGGATCACGAGGTCAGGAGATCTAGACCGTCCTGGCTAACATGGTGAAATCCCATATCTACTAAAAATAGAAAAAAAAAGCTGGGCATGGTGGCGGGTGCCTGTAGTCCCAGCATCTGGGGAGGCTGAGGGCATGAACCCAGGAGGCAGAGGTTGCAGTGAGCTGAGATTGCGCCCCTGCACTCCAGCCTGGGTGACACAGCCAGACTCTGTCCAAAAACAAAACAAAACAAAAAAAACTCCGGTGAGGGTCAATAATAATAAGGATTTTAAATTGAAAAGAAAGTCCAGGAAACAGAAGTACGTTTAATGTACATATGTTTTCTTGCTTTGTTTTGTTTTTGAGACAGGATCTCACTCTATCTCGAAGGCCACCATGACTCACTGCAGCCTCTACCTCCTGGTTGCAAGCGATGTTCCTGCCTCAGTCTCCTGAGTAGTTGGGACAACAGGCACACGTCACCATGCTTGGCTAATCTTTAAAAAAAAAAAAATTGTAGAGACAAGGTCTTGCTGTATTGCCCAGGCTGGTCTTGAACTCCTGGACTCAAACCATCCTCCCACCTTGGCTTCCTAAATTGCTGGGATTACAGGTGTGAGCCATTGCGCCTAGCCTGTTTCCTTAATGGTTACCTTGAGAAACATATATTTTGGATTTTTTTTTACTCTTTTGAACCAAAATATGTTTATCATTCATATCAAGTTTTAAAAAAATTTCCTATCTTATTTCCACAGTCTTTATTTATTAAGCTTTTAGCTAATTTGTCTATTGTCTCTGCTGAGTATGAGTTGCCAACTTTTAAATATTTTTACCAAAAAAAACCCAAAAACTATTTTACTATGGAAAATTGTAAACATATGCAAAAGTAAAGAGAATGATACTAATTCATTCATGTGCCTATCCAGTTTCAGTTATCTAGCTAATGGTCAGTCTTGTTTCATCTCTACTTGCTTATTTTTAAACAAATCCTTCTATCAGTTCAGTATATAGTTCAGAATTTTCTCTAGAGTGTTTAGGAAAAAACATGCGTGTTACACCTAAAACAATAACAGTTACTATGAGTAATTAATTTTGATATCAGATATTCAGACAGATACCAGATTTCCCCAGTTATCTCACTACCTCCCACCCCCATGCATATATGGTAAAGGTTGTTGGAGTAAGGATCCAACTAATGTTCATAATTGGTTACGATTGATAACTCTCAAGTCTATAAACTCCTCACCTACCTTTTCTTACAGTTTACTTGTTGAAGAAAAACTTTGCTTTTTATACATTATTAGATAATCCTTTGCTTCATCAGCATCTGAATTCATGAATTTTGATGTGGCTTTAAAAATTTACTTGATAAGGCTGGGCATGGTGGCTCACGCCTGTAATTCCAGCACTTCGGGAGGCCGAGGCAGGCGGATCACCTGAGGTCAGGAGTTTAAGACCAGCCTGACCAACATGGAGAAACCCCGTCTCTACTAAAAATACAAAATTAGCTGTGGTGGTGGCGCATGCCTGTAATCCCAGCTACTCTGGAGGCTAAGGTAGGAGAATCGCTTGAACACAGGAGACGGAGGTTGCAGTGAGCCGAGATTGCTCCATTGTACTCCAGCCTGGGCAACAAGAGCGAAATTCCGTCACAAAAAAAAAAGTACTTGATAAACAAATTTCTAGATCTCAGTATAGGAATTGCTGAAAGAAAGGTGAACATAAGCAATTAACTCCTGTTTCTAATATAATTTTCAAAAATTACTCGTCTTACTAAAGGGAAGAAACACCTATTTTAAGTAAAGCATTTTGTTTACTGTTTAGCATTTTTTGAGCACCTCGTTGCATGTCAGGATTTACAATTTTAATTAATCTTCACAGCAGCATTCCGAATGGGTACTGTTGTTTCATTTTCACAGGATGAAACAGGCTTGGATTAACCAGCTTGCTCTGGGTAACATTGTTAGCAAGCAGCAGGACCAGAGTTATTTCACAGGATGAAACAGGCTTGGATTAACCAACTTGCTCAGGGTAACGTTGTATAGCGAGCAGCAAGACCAGAGTTAAAACACTGAATGTAGGGTCTAAGTTCTTAAACACTATGCTGTACTACCTCTCTAAAGCTGAATTAATAGTGTTAAATTTTACTTATGGGAGTTAACTAGTTTTGCATGAAGTCATTCACTGGCACCCCTCCTAGCAGGGTGGGTATCTTCAGATCAGTGGACATTTCCCCAAAGATTAGATTATTATGGATTGCATAATAGGCTGACTAACAGTCAATAGTTAGGAAGTGAACATGATGTAGACAAGAAGGGCCAAATCCAAAAATGTGTTTAAGGCTGATACTCTTTATTATACTGCAAGTTTTCTGCCTCTTGCCATATTGCTTATAGTTTTTTTTTTTTTTTGCTTTGTATACAATAAGATAACATAGTCCAATGTTAGACATGAAATATTGGGTCATTCACTATATTTGAATAAATTTAAGTGCCAGGTGACAGGGGAGTTCCCTGTCTCCTCCATATGTTTTTTTCCTGAAAAGTTTAACATTAAGTTGAATATATTGTGGTCCTTTATCCCTAAATACTTTAGTGTGTATTTCCTAAAAATATTTTCTTTCATAGTCATCATAGTTACTAACTTCAGTAAATTTCACATTTATAAAATCTTTTTTTTAAATTTTTTTGAGTCAGTGTCTGGCTCTGTCACCCAGGCTGGAGTCCAGTGGGTGATCTCGGCTCACTGCGGTCTCTGCCTTCTGGGCTCAAGCAATCCTCCCAAGTGGCTGGGAGTACTGGCTCAGGCGCGCACCGTCATGCCTGACTACTTTTTATTTTTTTGTAGAGACGGGGTTTCGCCATGTTGCTCAGACTGGTCTCGAACTCCTGAACTTAAGCCTTCCACCTGTCTCGGCCTCCCAAAGTAGTAAGATTACATACGTGAGTCACGGCATAGCCTATAAAATTAATCAATCTACTGTTTGTATTCTGGTTTTTGTCAGTTGACCCAATAATGTTTTTTATAGCAGTTTTTCTTCCCCTTCCAGTACAGGACTAAACTAAGATCAGATGTTGCATTTAGTTATGTCTTTTTAATCTTCTTTAATCTGGAACATTTCCGTAGTGTGCCTTTATCTTTTGTGAAGTTGACATTTTTGAAGAATACAATCTGCTTTGCTTTTCTCTTTAATAGAGCATTTCTCATTTTGGATTTATCTGATGTTTCCTCTTGATTAGATGTAGATTATATGTCCCTGGGCAGAAAAATCACATAACTAATGCTATGTCCCCAGGATATCAGATCTGGAGATTCACCATTTCTATTTGCCCTTCATGCATGATACTGTGTGTGAGCATATGCTTTGGTTAAAGTGCTTGTTTCCCCCCACTCTCCCTGGAATCAATCTGTGGAGAGACATTTTAAGACCATGCAAATATCCTACTCATCAGAATTTACCTCTGTAATACCCACTCATGATTCTTACCCGAACCATTCTTTACTATGGTGATTGCAAAATGATTTTCTACTTCCATTGTTATTCTACATTTACTAGTAGGTACTCAGCACTCTATAAGAGCTTCCCTTCTTCCCATTGATTAATTTATTGCTATGTGTTTATGGACTCCTGTTTTTTCCAGTGTTTGATAATTTATTGCGGTTCAGTTCTTTCTTGCTTTCTCCCATTTCCTATTTGTATTTCTTGTCTTCCACAATGAAAGCCCTAAGTTCCTAGCACCATCAAAACATTTACTTACTTGCTCAAATCTATGATGTGTCTAAAGTAGTTTCAGAATTGCTTCATCCATGCCACTACAAAAAATAAAATTACTAAAATGAGTGAAAATTTCTTCTTCTCTTTCCCTTAGCTCCATCAAAACTGAGGTACATAAATCATTTCTTTTATTTATTTATTTTCCTGGGGGTCTGTAACACTCAGGGGGTGTGGCCTCCTGTGAGGTACATAAATTGAATAGCGGTTTTTAAGTTTTTGGATTATTTTCTTTTTCCCCTACAATGTATTGTGGTATGCATTTGAAATATGATTGGATTGGTTTGCTTTCAGTGTTAGATATTTTTCTCCATCCCATCCTTACTGATTTTTAAAATATATGTAAATTGTTAACATGTTTCCAAAAGTTAAAACTGTACAGTAAAATGCTCCGTGAAATAATATTACCATATCCCTTCAATCCTTTCTATCCATTACCCCTTATAGATTACCAACTTCACCGTTTTCTGTATTATCTTTCCTTTGTTTCTTTATGCTAACCATAAACAGGTATATGTATGTTTTCCTATTTTCCTTTTTTGTTTAACACAAAAGGTGGCATACTGTATGCTCTTTTGTACTTGTAAAGATTTTAAGGCTTATGATTTTTAATGCATTTAGTCAGTTTAGGTTTTCTTTTTTTTTTTTTTGAGATGGAGTCTCACGTTCACCCAGGCTGGAGTGCAGTGGTGCGACCTCAGCTCACTGCAACCTCCTCCTCCCAGATGCAAGTGGATTCTCCTGCCTCAGCCTCCTGAGTGGCTGGGATTACAGGTGCCTGCCACCACACCCAGCTAATTTTTATATTTTTAGTAGAGACAAGATTTCTCCATGTTGGTCAGGCTGGTCTTGAACTCCTGACCTGGTGATCCGCCCGCCTCAGCCTCCCAAAGTGCTGGGATTACAGGCATGAGCCACCGCGCCCGGCCAGTTAAGGTATATTTAATTGAAGATTTTAGAACCCATTTTAGGTAAATGGAAACATTTTTTGGCCCATGTGACTCCATGAAGAAAAGCAAATAACCAAATGGCAGAGAGGGCAAGGATGCAGTTAGGCTTCAGAAACAATTGGGGACTGGATATTGAATACCTTCGTTATTGTCTTTGCTTCTTGGTCTTGCTGACCTCTGTTCCAGTGGCTTTTTTTGTTGTTGTTTTATGGTGCGGTTTCTCGGTAAACCAGTAAATAGGGCTGTTAACAGCATTTGAATTTTAGAAACATCTACCACTTTTCTCATTTCTAGTTTAACAAAAAATCCTAGGGAAGATTTGTTTGTTCCAGCTTGGATAAGATGGTTTCTCTTGGGCTAACGTGTTAGACCTTACTAGGAGTGTTTAGAGCAAGGCCACCAGTGCACATGTCCAGGGGAAATCATTTACAATAAATACAATGTTGTGCTCTAGAGGCCCGTTTATGTATGCAGTGCACATGCTTTTAGGAAATAAAAAGGTATATCTTACAATAGCCCATTTATCAAAAAATCGTTTTCCTGAAATTGATAACAATATTAAATCGTTGCTATATGGGGTTAATGCCTGGTTCTCATGGAGATCTCTTCTTAACATTGTGCATTAGCAATTTTCCATTTTTTTTCCGAATCTGAAATCATGGTGTTTATCAATCCTTGCAGTTAGTAGTGAAATTTGGTGTTGCCCTTCATGATGCCAAATAACGTTTCTAATTTTCTGCTTATTTTTGCTTCCTATTTCGTTGACTGTTTCTTTGAAGGCACCACATTTTGGCATTTTAACATTAAACATGGTACTCTCTGTCAACACTTGGACACTCTCAGAATTGTTACTTGCATATGTTTTGTGAGACAAGAGAGGACAAAAACTAATAGTAAAGAAGTTGGCTGAATGGCTTTATCTGCGTGGTAGGAGAGATTGGCAGATTGAGTACCAGGAAAGCACAGAGTGACATGTTAGTTTTTATAGCTGAATAAACAATCAGCCTCTTGTATTAACTAGCCATTGTAATAACTGCATTCTTAAGTACCAAAGTGAATTTATATACTCTGAGACAAATAGTGCTCGAACAAAGCAGTACCAAATGAGGTATATGTTTGTATGTCTAGAAAAATAATGTTAGTGGTAGTTTTCCTTTTGTGGGAAGATTATAGAATACTTTTTATTCTTTCCTGCATGTTACAGGGTAGTTTTTCTTTTTTGGGGGCGGATTATGAACCTGTTTTGCTTTTTTATGATTAGAAATAAAGTTATACAGTAAATTTATACTTAATGTATCTGGTATATGGAAAGAACACCAATGGGAGATGTTGTAATCTTATTACTTCCTAGCTATGTTTTACTTAATGTGTAAACTGGAATTCCTTTGCTCTTAAGGTCATTGTGAAGCTCAGACGAGATAATATTTAAAGTGCTTTGTAAACTATAAAGTAGTGTAAGTCCAAGTATAGGGTTTGATATAAATCTTTTCCTTGTAAGTCTAATGGGGCCATTATCTGATGGATTGATTTTTGATGATGGCTTTGGATAAAGTACCCATATCTGTAAAGAAAATTAAGGGCTCCCTTCCTTCTGAAAGACTGCATCAAAATAATAGGCAGTTCTTAATTGTCCATGGTATTGGAGATCTCAGAAATACCTCACAGGATCTAATAGCGCTGTCTTTTTAATTCGTCAAGCCGTTCTGTCATGGCTTCCTCAGGAACCCAGTTTCTACTATGTGTTTCTGAAAGAATTTTTATGGTTGACATTATATTGAATATTTCTTGTTTTACAGTGACATGTTTTTGTTCTTAAAAGGACACAAATGAGAATTATTAGTTATTTGTTAAAATAAAACAGTTCAAAGGTTGAGAATATTTTGTCACTATTCAGTTTTTGAAAAATATTAAATTTAGAAAAATAAAATGTCATTTGAAAAGAGCAAATAGCATAGTTCTAATTTTGTACAATGTTGAATATACCACACCCGCCCATCATGCATGCATGAACGTACACTAAAGTAGATGAAACTATACCAGAGTATTAATTTACTCTGGGTGATGGTTTTGTTGGTAAGGATTTTGTTTGCAGGTTGTTACTGTTTTCTGTTACAAGCACACATTACTTACATAACTAGGAATAAAACATTTATTTTAAAGAGTTAATACTATTTAATTGCAGTTTTTTCCCCAACGAGTTAATAGTTAAGAACCCTGATCTCAACTCTCGTTTTTGCAGGTTAGTTATTTCATAAGAAAACTAGCCATAAATCTTCCGATGAACAAACCTCTTTATGACCAGAGCTCCTGGGGTTAAAGGAGAAAGGTTTTATAATGACTGTCTTAATTTGTTTGGTGGTTTTCCAGGTATTAATGCCAAATTTGCCTTTGGTTTCTGTTTCTTATCACATTGTTTTCAGGTTACATCATTATCTTAAAAAGGCAGAGGGTTTATTTTCTTCGTTGTGATATAACCTAATTCTTAGAGGTTTCTTACCAAGATCACTTTGCTTGTTTTGCTTTATTTTACTTTCTAAATTTTACAAGTTAATTTTTTCCACCAAAAGGTAGAATGAAACAAAGATAGCAAAATATCAAACTGTTTAGTAATAGCTAAAAAGTCAAGTGGGAAGGAAGGGTGAAGGGTATAGGATATAATTTAAATGATTTTAGACTTAAATCTGAATTTATTATTTATACATTGCTTGTTAATCAGCTTTTTAGCTGATTTGGCTTTGTCAGACCTTGATGTGATAATGTTAGATTGAGAAGAATGATGTCATCTTCACTAACTCATGTTCGTTGTTTTTTACTTGTCCCATTTTTTTCGTTTTGTTAAAAATGTCATACTGGCTGGGCATGGTGGCTCACGTCTGAAATCCCAGCACTTTAGGAGGCCTAGGCGGGTGAATCACATGAGGTCAGGAGTTCAAGACCAGCCTGGCCAACGTGGTGAAACCCTGTCTCTACTAAAAATACAGAAAGCCGGGCATGGTGTCGGACGCCTGTAATCTCAGCAATTCGGGAGGCTGAAGCAGGAGAATCGCTTGAACCCAGGAGGTGGAGGTTGCAGTGAGCTGAGGTTGTCGTTGCACTCCAGCCTGGGTAATAGTGAGGCTCCGTATCAAAAAAAAGAAAAAAAAAGTCATACCTAATATTTAGGACTTAAACTTTTTATTTTGGAAATCTTCAGAAATGTGAAAAAAGCGCAGATAAATTCTTAGGGACTCACTACTCAGCTTCCACAGCCAGTATTTTTACGTGTCTTACTTCATCAAACTCCGTTCATCTAGCACTACGACTGCCCCCTGCCCCACTACACATGTTCGCTCTTTCCCTCACCCCTGCCCAGATTATTTTAAAGAAAATCTCAGACACATTATTTTACTCATTAAGCACTTGACCTGTAACTTCTGCCCCTTTTTGCCAGTGCCTCTGTGAATCTGCATAGATAACTGTAGATTTAAAGTTTGTAATAGCCAAAGAAATGGCATTAGGATGATGATGGTGGTGAGAGGAAAAAGAAAAGTACATATGAGAGGTATTGACAGGAATACATTGAATTTTATGTTTAGAAATGGAGTTATTTTATTTTATTTTTTTTATATCTTGGCAATTTGGTAAGAGAATTGGTATAGAGAGAGCAGAGGATTGAAAAAGCCACTAAAAACAGTAGCTGACATATGGCATAAGGGATGTTGGTTCCTAACACTTTTTTTCTGTCTTCATAGCTGACTTTTATCAAATAGTCCTGAGGGTGCAAAGATTCTAATGTTTTATCTGAAGCTATTTTTTTCTTGTCTTGAATGTTATGCCTTTGTCAGAAAAACGTATTAATAAGTTATAATTTACTTATTATCATTTCCAGTACAACTGTCTTACAGTATTTTATCCAGAGACTTTAGGATACTCCAAATTTTTGAAAATTTGGTAAACACATGTTTAGTAAGACATTATTTGAAATCTCATTTCTACTAGTTTCCTCAAATGTAGAAGATGCCATGCTACAAAACTCAATTCAAGCATTTCTGTCTTCCAGAAATCCTTTTCTGATACTTCAGCCTTGTTATAATACTGACAAACCTTACTGCAATTTGTTTTTTTCTGTTAGATTGTTAGCAGTTTGGTTGTAGGAATGTAACTGTATTTTATTTGGCTTTAAAACTAGCAAGTAGCCTGGTTACTGTCATGTTAGGCTCTCAGAAGATGTTTAATACATTGAGTGAATGATTCTGAACTTACTCCTTTCCACTAAAATCAAAAAGGGGAAAAAGAAGGGTCTGTTAGGATGTATCTCCTCACCCGATCCCACAGTGGCATGCAGGATTTAGATGGACACTTGTAAGAAGGAAATGTGTGACCCACTGTCATTCCCTATTAAATGTTCTTGCCTGCCAGTAAGTAAAACAGAAACAACAAAAAACCAGTGTTTAGCAAAGTTGAGATGTACGGAAGTGATGATCCAGTAGAAAGTATTAGGCATGTAGCAGTGTAGGAAAGCCAGTAGCTGAAAATTAAATGGAATAGAAGAGAGATTAGATTGTCTCCTAACCATGTAAATTGAGGCCTTAAAAATGTAGATTCTGACACCCCTAAATAGAATTTCTTAACCTTTTGGGAGTCATAGACCTTTTTGACAAATGGATGACAGACTCTTACAGTTTGAGTTTGAATTTACTGCTTTATGCTCCCCTCTGCCCACCAAAAAAATCTCAGATATTTTCCTGTTGCATCACACCATCTCCTGTTAAAATAAATAGCTTGCCCTCTATTTCTAGTGTCCAAATTCTGAAATTCTCTCCAACCTAGAAGAATTTTCCTGTCTTGTCTGTATGGATTCTGATTCTGGTCATTAAAAGCCTTTACTTAGTGGTGTCCCCTTTTCTGAGGGAGATACATTCTAAAACCTCCCAGTGGATGCTGAAAATATGGATGTACTATAGTTTATTTGACCAGTTTCCAATCTCTCTACAAGCTTTTATAATTGCAGAAGCATGAAAAGGGAAGTTTTCAAGAGATTTTTAACTATATATTTTATCATTTTGTTTAATTTTATGAGATACTAGCTCCATCTTAAAAAGTAGAATGTTAGCTATATGAAGGAGAGATCTGTTCTGGCTTTAATATCTTTGGTCCTTCCTTACCTAGAACAATGATGTCAATAATTATTTTGTATGAATAAAAGCTGAATTTGAACTTACTCTCTAGATTTATTGCTAAGAAAAACTTTCTCAAAATTTCTTGGGAGTACTTAGTATTTAAAAAAATATCCTGAATGGCCTGATACTTAATCTTGGAATTTTATTCCCTTGAATTGATTGAGAAAGACATAAAAGTTAAGTGACAAAGTAAAGAAAAGTGCTGTTGGTGGAGCACCTAAGTTAAATTTGAAAAAATAAGACTTCAGAATTGTGTAATTGCAAAAGGAAACTTTATAATACTTTATAAATAGAAAGCTTGCAGTATAACAAGCATCCTTTTAGTTAAAACATTTTATTTGGAGTGGATATGAATGATAGAAGACAAACTTTGCTAAATGATTAAAAATGTACTTAACACTTTTAATTAAAAGTGAAAATTGTGCAAGTGAAGTATGAGTATACACCACGGCTTTACTTTCTGCAGTTAGTTACCCGTAGTCAACCACCATCCAAAAATAGGTGAGTGTAGTATGAGAATGGTGTTTTGAGAACAACCACATTCATGTAACTTTTATTACGGTATATTTTAATTGTTTTTTATTGTTAATCTCTTACTGTAGCTGATTTATAAACATTATCACAGGTATGTATGTACAGGAAAAAACGCAGTATACATAGGATTTAGTACCATCTATGGTTTCAAGCATCCATTGGGGATCTTGGAATGCTTTCACCTCAGAGAAGGGTGACCATTATACTCCTTAAATTTCATTCACAAAGAAGAGGCAACATAATACTTACTTTTTTAACCATTGAAGATATGTTATTTGGCATGTAGGTCATAGGCAGATTTTTTATTTATATAAATTTTTTGAGACAGGGTCTTGCTTGGCCACCTAGGCTGGAGTACAGTAGTGGAAACAGCTCACTGCAGCCTTGACATCCTGGGCTCAAGCAGTCCTCCCGCCTCAGCCTCCTGAGTAGCTAGTTTTAAAAAGCCAACATGCTTGGTTTTTTCATTTTTGTAGAGATAAGGTCTCACCATGTTGCCCAAGCTGGCCTAGAACTCCTGGGCTCAGAGCAGTCCACCTGCCTTGGCCTTCCAAAGTGTTGGAATTACAGATGTGAACCACCTGTATTTTTAAAAATGTCTTTATTACTTCTTACCGATGCCCAAAATTGTGTGTCATGCTTTAATTTAAGAATCATGTGATTTTAGTAGGAATTCTAATAAAGTTGGGACAGTTGAACAAATGTATGGTAAAGTAATTGATCATAATTCTTCTTTTTTTTGTTTTTCTTTTTTTTGAGACAGGGTCTTGTGCTGTCACCCAGCGGTGGTACAATCATGGCTCACTGCAGCCTCAAACACCCGGGCTCAGGTGATCCTCCTGCCTCAGCCTCCTGAGTAGCTGGAACCACAGGGATGCCCCACCACTTTACTAATTTTTGTTAATTTTTTTATAGAGGTGAAGTCTCTATGTTGCCTAGGCTGGTCTCGCACTCCTGGGGTCAAGCCATCTACCCGCCTCAGCCCCCAAACTGTTATAGGCATGAGCCACTGTACCTGGCCCATAATTCTTCTTTTAACGATGTTTTGACAAAGTATTTCATCAGAAACTTCTCTACCAGGATTAGAAATGATGTGGTAGCATAAGAAGATGATGATTTTATATCAACTGGGTTATTGTGTGAAAATGTAACTATAAATACAAACTACAATGATATATACTACACATAAAAGTATGAAATTTGTGTGGCGTCTTGAGGTAAGTTAGAAGCATTGGCTGAAAGGATTAAAGAAACTTGTTCTCAGAAAGGAAGTTGGCAGAAGTGACCTATTGGAAGATTGACATGTGCTTCCTTTAGTAGGTTTCCCAGGATATGAATGTTAGAAGAGAAACTTTCCTACCTCTAGCTAGCAGGTCCTGGGACCAGAATGCTCAGTAAATAACTGTAGCTGAACAGAACTCTGACTTTTCTTCCCAGTAGAGAAGGGAGAGAGATCTTCTGGGGAGAGCCAGGGCTACCAACTTATTACTCTGTCTTCATTATATTAGATTTTAGGATGGGACTAACCATATGGGAGGTCAGGTGTGGTTTTTAAAGACTCCTAAAAAATGCAAACAGGCCATACCTCTGCATATTGATAGTTGAAATTCCTTAACTGCGAAAATGCCTTTTAATTCTTCTCTTCATGTGAATTCCAGATTGTTCTATGAAAGACTGGTGTCTTTGCAGGACTAATAGTGACTACACACTGACGCTGCTGTGTTAAATACAGAAATAATTCTTCCATGATTAGCATGATTAGTAAGTAGTGGCTACTCCAAGGGTGGACCCCCACATCTAGTTCCTTCTCTTCTAGTTCCTTCCCTAGGGATGCCCTACCACTACCTTCTCGTGCTACAGCAACTTAAACCCTTAACAGTTTAAGGGTGGTAGACAAAGGAGGGGCTTAGGAGTCTACTTCCACACTGTAAAGCACCTATGTTTTGATTGTTCATTGCGTGTGCTTTACCAGTTACTAAATATTTCAGACATGACCCCTGGGTATATAGGTAGGAAAGTTTCTCTTTTAACATTTATATTCTGGGAAACCTACCATAGGAAGCAAATGTCTGTTTTACGAATAGAAACCCAGGTTTGGGAAGTGGAAAATGTAAAAAGGATTTTGATAAACTACAGCAGGGCTTCTTGTAGCTTTTTTTCTTTTTTCTTTTTTTTTTTTTTTTTAAAGACAGGATCTCACTCTGTTGCCCAGGCTGCAGTACAGTGGTGCAACCTCGGCTCACTGCAACCTCTGCTTTCCAGGCTCAAGCGATTCTTCAGCCTTGGCCTCCCGAGTAGCCAGGGACTATAGGCACGAGCCAACATGCCTGGCTAATTTTTGTGTTTGGTTTTTTTTTTTTTTTTTTTTTGTAGAGACAGGATTTCGTCATGTTGCCCAGGCTGGTCTTGAACTCCTGGGCTCAGAGTAATCGGCCTGCCTTGGCCTCCCAAAGTGCTAGGATTGCAGGTGTGAGTGAGCTACCTCACCTAGCCTCTCATAGACTTTAATATGCTAATAGACATTATGCCCCTCTTACAAAGCAAGTATGGTGCCCTTCGAACTTTCTTGGCCAGGGAACATCTTTGTAGAAGACCGCTCAGAGTACTCTAGTATTCTGGAGAATACACTTTGTCAAGGGCAGTTCTCTTAACCTCTATAAATGTGTACTTGAATCAGTGTAATGCAATGTTGGGCACATTAGGAAATACACAGTAGATTTTTGCCTTTAAGGAATTCAAAACGGAGATGATTCTGAATGATACTTCTTCACAATTACATTTAGTAATTAGATCACTCTGATTGAAATTTGCTGTTTTATTTTGGGGGAGAAACATTATTTGGAAGAGCTTGTGCTATGAATTTATAAGAGGAGTCTTCACCAAATGGAATAAGTGGTTCAGAAAGCATTGTAATAACTAGATGATAAACTGCTTACATAAGCAATGCGTATCTTTTAGGATTGGGTGAAGACAGTTTTTGGAAGAGATTTTATTATGTAGAAGGTAGGCACAATTTCATATAATTTATGATTGTTTAAAAAGACCATGAGTTTGTTATAAATGAACTTTTTAACAGAATTTGGGTATCATTGTTTGGTAAGCTTGTGTCTGCAGCCTGTATCTGGTGAATGAAAAACGTATGTATTTGATGTATTTTTGTGTTTCATTCTAATTTGAAAATTAACCTGTGCATGTTAATAATGAATACTTTGGATGTGATCATTTAGGTAGTTTAACAAATATTTGAGGATCTTTTGAGTAGGAGTAGGGTTTATATGCTTGGGGGATAAGACTTAGCCATGAATATAAACCTTCAGTTGGCATTAGGTTGTTGAAAAAGATCATGTGTGTATGAGCGCAAAAATATAAGATATTAAGAATCCAAAAATGGTACAAGCGATAAATAAAGGTTATTGGATGCTGGGCGATGTGGCTCACACCCCAGCACTTTGGGAGGCCGAGGCGAGTGGGTCACTTGAGGTCAGGAGTTTGAGACCAGCCTGGCCTACATGACGAAACCCCATCTCTACTAAAAATACAAAAATTAGCCAGGTAGCATGGTGGCGCATGCCTGTAATCCCAGCTACTTGGTAGGCTGAGGCAGGAGAATGGCTTGAACCCGAGAGGCAGAGGTTGCAGTGAGTCGAGATTGTGCCATTGGATTCCAGCCTGGGTAACAGCGCATCCCTGTCTTTAAAAAAAAAAAAAAAAAAAAAAAACCGGGTTATTGGAAGACTCTCTCTCGACATTGGTAGTCAGGGGAGGTTGAATGGGGGTGACCTTGAAGGATGAATAAAGTCAGGTCAGCATCCAGGGCAAGGTTTGTTTTTGATTGGAAGAGAGGAAGAGAGTTGGGAAGAATAAGAACAAAGACATAACAAAAATACCTGTCTGATAAAATTAGAGAGATTGGTTAGATTGGTTGGACCTTAAACAATAAAGCTAAGAAATAAAGGGAATGAGAAATTTGTGGATTTTTGAACAGAGGAGTTGTGTGGTAAAAATGTCCTTTTGCAAAGGTTAAATGTGATGGCAGCATGCAAAATGATTGGAAGGGAGGTGTTAACCAGATAAAGACCATTTTCCCAGCCAAATTAACAATTAATAACATTATATATAAATAAAGAGAAAAGTATATAGTAAAGTAATGGATGGAATTGTAGCTTGAACCAGACAGTGATGGTTAGCAAATAGGATCCATGATGTTGATTTTTATAATGATTGTAGATGCCTCAAGACCTCACATTTTCCACCATGCATTTCAGTCACGCATAAAAGTGAGGTCCTGATAGAAAGCACCAACATAGTCTATATACTCATAAATTTTTTAATTGCAGGAGGAAACCCAAGTTATGTGGCTGCTGACCTTGGTCCTGAATGATAGCTAAAGTACTGTTTTCTGAGAAGAGTGTTGCAGTGGGTAGTACAGTCTGATAGGCTGGTCAGCAACCAGTTTTAACTAATAAAATGCCTGGAAACTGTAAGATACTTTGCTCACATCTGTTAATGGTTAAGAGCACAGATTACTGTACCAGATAACCTTGAATACAAATCTCAGCAGTCACTTGTCTTTGTAAGTTACTTTACCTGTGTGTGCCTTTGTGTCTTCCTCTGTAAAACTGTACATACCTCAGGATTGTTGTGAGCATCATTTAAAGTTCATAGAACACTGACTGACATATGGACAGTGCTGTATAAAGTTAATCATTATTATTATCCGTATATATTCGTCTAAACTGATTATGGAGGGAATCCAAGGGAAGGATTACTGGTTTTGTTACGTATTATGTTCTGTGTTATAACAAATTCCATGCCATTGCTTACTATTTTCTTAGAGTCTGTAGTCAAGTTATTGACAGCACATTTTTATCTAACAAGAAACAACTATTTAATAATATGAACATAAGTGTAGTTTAATTGCCCTGTGGGATTGATTAGATGTGAAGGCTGATTCCAAGGAAGATTTGTGTTTTACAAAAATGGGTCTTTTAGGCTTACAGTTCTTACTTTTATTATTTGTTTATTTGATAACGTGCATATTAAATATGTGTGCATTTAAAAGTATTTTAATGCCTTCATCTTTTTTTCTCCCAGTATTACAGCGTGAAATAAATTCCCAGTATTTTTCAAGATTATGTAAAAGGAGTTGTAATTACTGCTCAGCACCTAGGACAGCACCCAGAACAACACAATGTACATGAACTCTGACTTGAGGTTTGGGGCTTGTGTTCTGCATTCAGGAAAGAAAAGAAGAGAAAGTTTTTGGGAAATTTAAATCCTCGTAAGCCCTTACTCTAAAAGTATATGAAATGCAGAATGGTTTCATGGCTTTATTTCAAAATGTTTTACACTGGCTGTAGAACCCACTTCATGAAGTAGTTTGAATTAAAATGATCTAATATTTGTGTTTTAACTTTCAGCTTTGTGTTATTCTTGGAAAATTTCGCACCACTTGTGAATTCCTTGAACCTGGGCATTGCAAACCCACTTCTGTTGGGCCCATCTCCTTTGCACTTTGCTCAGATTAAGACTCAGTTGGCGCTTCAGCAGCTGAATGCCGTTGCCTCACATGGTTCAACACCACCTTATACTTTATTAAATCAGGCTTTCTTGAAAATAGCCATGTCGAGACCCAGGTTTAATCCTCGAGGAGACTTTCCACTTCAAAGGCCACGAGCACCTAACCCTTCTGGGATGAGGCCTCCAGGACCATTTATGAGGCCTGGATCTATGGGTCTCCCAAGATTTTACCCAGCAGGGAGAGCACGTGGAATTCCACACAGATTTGCTGGCCATGAATCTTATCAGAACATGGGACCACAGAGAATGAATGTTCAGGTAACTCAACACAGAACTGATCCAAGATTGACCAAAGAAAAACTGGATTTTCATGAAGCACAACAGAAGAAGGGGAAGCCTCATGGTAGCCGATGGGATGATGAGCCTCATATATCTGCATCAGTGGCAGTGAAACAGAGTTCTGTAACACAGGTTACAGAGCAGAGTCCCAAAGTACAGAGCCGCTATACAAAAGAGAGTGCCTCAAGTATCTTAGCAAGTTTTGGATTATCTAATGAAGACCTAGAAGAACTTAGTCGCTATCCTGATGAACAACTGACTCCTGAAAATATGCCATTAATTTTGAGGGATATAAGAATGCGAAAAATGGGGCGCCGATTACCTAATTTACCTTCTCAGAGCAGAAATAAAGAAACCCTTGGTAGTGAAGCAGTTTCAAGTAATGTGATAGATTATGGGCATGCAAGCAAATATGGCTACACAGAAGATCCACTTGAAGTACGTATTTATGATCCTGAAATTCCAACTGATGAGGTCGAGAATGAATTTCAGTCACAGCAGAACATCTCTGCATCTGTTCCCAATCCAAATGTGATATGTAATTCTATGTTTCCTGTTGAAGACGTATTTCGCCAAATGGACTTCCCCGGTGAGTCCTCCAATAATCGGTCCTTTTTCCCAGTTGAGAGTGGAGCCAAGATGTCAGGCTTACACATTTCGGGAGGACAGTCAGTCCTTGAACCCATAAAATCCGTCAACCAATCCATTAACCAAACAGTTAGCCAGACGATGAGTCAATCTCTGATTCCTCCATCTATGAACCAGCAACCTTTTTCATCGGAATTAATTTCAGCTGTAAGCCAGCAAGAGCGGATCCCACATGAACCTGTGATTAATTCATCTAACGTGCATGTTGGATCAAGAGGGAGTAAAAAGAATTACCAGTCACAGGCTGACGTTCCCATTCGATCTCCCTTTGGTATTGTGAAAGCATCTTGGCTACCAAAGTTTTCACATGCTGATGCCCAGAAGATGAAGAGACTTCCTACTCCTTCTATGATGAATGATTATTATGCAGCATCTCCAAGAATATTTCCACATTTGTGTTCTCTATGTAACGTAGAATGTAGTCATTTGAAGGTGAGTGTTTTTAAAAAAAGATCACTGTATAATGATGCTCAGCGCCAAAGTTTTCTCTAAATTTTGATATGTATACTGCTGTTAACTAGGCGTTAAGGAAGTAGCAGAAGGTAATTTTAATTGCAGCCTCAATACATAGTTGTAATCTTAAGTAGCTCTGGCCTTAGTACTGAGTTTAGTATTAGGCTTACTGTATTCCTATGACCGGGCACACCATATTTTAATAGTTTGTCCATTTATTTTGAACTTTTAGTTATCCCACTTACGCAACATAAAATTTATGTAACATATAGCTGCGTACTTACAAGACAATGTCACATGGAATCACCTTTCTTTAAAAGGATCTGTTAGTATAAAAATACAAAGAGACGGTATAACCCATTTGTAATGCACACATTTAAGAGACAGTATATTATAGACTTGCACATATATACCTGTCTTGGTTATCACAATTAATGTTGATTTAAATATTTCCTGACTTTATGTAGACTAGTGATTTCTAGTATTTTTTTAGAAGAAGCTCTCTAAAATAACTTCATAGCAAAAATAAGTCAAGGTGCAGTAAATTATTCTGGGACCAGCTGTGGACTCAAAAAATAATGTGAAATGATAGAAATTTGTAGAGAAAAATCTTTAAAAAATAAAGAAGATTTAGGTACTTTGATAGTGTAGTTGGAAGTATTTTGCAGAGGCAGTAAAGTGTACTATAATGTAGAACATACTATTCAGTTGTAATCATTGGTAGATTTGAGCAGGAATTTCCAGGTAAATTTTATATACTTACGTATGGTTGGCAATCACTGTTTCTTCTATTTGCTAATGTGATTTATAGATTTAGATTGTAAAGGGTCAGAAGGGAATATACTAACATGGGAAAAAGCTTTGATTCAAGGCCATGGCCTGGAATTGGTTGTATACTTAGGCTTAGAAATCTATGTGTTATGCTCTTGTTCTTTTCTTCCAATGTTGCCTTTTGATTTTCTTTTATTATTCACTCACTAGGTTTTCATCAACATGAATCTGATTAGATCTGTTGATATTTTCTTAAGGTTAACCCCAGCAAAAGAAAGCAGTGTTCTACCCCATTTTAGCCAGATGTGCCAAATTCTATTAAAATAATAGTTGCCTTATTCCATCAGAAGGGATAGCAAAGTCCTTAAAAGGGAAAGTCTTAGAATAATTCGTATCACCTAATTGTAATCTGTAAGTAGCCCTGGCCTAAGTAGTGAATTGAGTGTTAGTCTCTCTGTGTTCTTGTGACTGGGGATACCACATAATTTTTTTTAAAATGTATTTTGAACTTTTAATTAGTCATAATGAATCCAAGAAAATATATCTTTAAATAAAGAACTTGAAGTTTTGTATTCTGTAGAGTAGAAAAGATGTACATTTAATTTAGTATGTACTTATGGATACCAATTTTGTGCTTGACTCTCAATTAGGTACTGGGGCAGAAATGAGGAACTGTGTAAAATTTTAGATGTTATTAAGCAGTTTATTCAATCTTATTGAGGAGAAAAATTATACTCCCAAGACATTTAAAACAATTAGAAGGCAACAAGTAGTTTTGTGATTTATTTAACTTGTTTGGATATGCTGTAGGGAACAGAGATTTCGATCTTGATTTCAGGCGTGTATCACTCAGGCCAGCATCATCAGTTTACCAATTTAATACCATTTTACCAATTTAATTATTTTAACTATTGTATTTGTAGCAGTGTGTGTTTAAAAAGAAGTATAAATATGCATCCTGACATCAAAAGACTTTTATAGCCTAGTTAGACTAATGGAATGACAGTTACTGAATGCACTGAGTCTGTCTTAACTAGAATGATGTGGGAGAGAAGACTTGATGGAGTAGGTTGGAGATGGGTCTTGAATGATAAAGAGGCTTTAGATATGCCTGTATAAAGAGGAGGAGGGGGCCGGGCGCGGTGGCTCACAGCCTGTAATCCCAGCATTTTGGGAGGCCAAGACGGGTGGATCACCTGAGGTCAGGAGTTCAAGACCACCCTTACCGACGTGGTGAGATCCCGTCTCTACTAAAAATACAAAAATTAGCCGGGTGTGGCCATGCACACCTGTAATCCTAGCTACTCAGGAGGCTGAGGCAGAGAATCGCTTGAACCCAGGAGGCGGAAGGTTGCAGTGAGCCGAGATCGCGCCACTGCGCTCCAGCCTGGGTGACAGAGCGAGACTCCATCTCAAAAAAAAAAAAGAAAAAGAAAAAGAAGAGGAGGGATGGCAACAACATACAGAGAGGCAAAGGTCTAGAGAGAAGATTACATTTCATAGTGGTAAGAGGCAGTTGGGAAAGATGAGCATATTACAAGTAAGTATGAAAGGCCTTTAAGAGCTAGCCTAGGAGTTTAGACTTGAGGTGAGAGGCATTAGAAAGCTAAATAAGTCTGTTGATAAGTGAAGTGACATGTTGGAAGTATATTTTAGGGCAACCTGACTGAAGTATGCAGGGTAAATAGAGATGAGATGATGTGGAGTAGGACTTCCACTTGGAAGCTTCTCTAATTGTTCAAGTATAAGATGGTAAAAACCTGGGTTAATGAGATAAAAGTAAAAAGTTGAGAGGAGAGGAAATTATTTAGTCATCAGAGCTCACCTAGATTGCTGTTAAAAACACACACACACCTTTTAACAGCGCAGCAGAATGGGGCTCATCTAAGTAATGAATTTTTCACTACTAAGTGGCCAAATGATGGGGATTTGTGAAGATGGATTTTGATAGTACACACTGCCTCTCGTTTCTGTGATATATTTTGCAGCCTCGTAAGTGTTTGTGTGTGTGTATATATGACATAAATATGAAGCCAATAAATGTAAATTACCGATTGTAAACTTTTTCCTACTGAGTAAATCTGACAATATGTATATTCCCCACCTTCGAGTCTTTGAAACTGTAGCTGTGAAGATGTACTTTGAGAATGTGAAATGTATTTGCTTGTTAAATTGGGGTTCAGGTTTTAAAGGAGAAACTTTCCTTGGTTTAGGAACTGTGTCATAATGACTGAAGTAATTCAGTTTGAGAAAGTACTGACAATAAAAAACTGTTGAGAATAGTAAGTGAGCCCTGATACGAGTAGATATTTTCAGTTTCATTCTGAGCCTGCCTAATTCTGTATAGTCCTTGCAGCATCTCCTGCTAGTAGGTATTTATCACTTTTTCTCTGGGGAGACAGTGCTGCTTTTGGACTATTATCTAATGTGGAAACTGTTACTAGAGAGTCTAGAAGTTGGGGTGGGGTGGGTGTATTTACTGAGCTTAAAGCAAGTAATGTCAATTTGTGAAGCAAGCCTAAGAGAACATGTGTATGTGTGTTTTGAACTGAGAAGAGTATGTCTTAAATAGGGCAGCCATCGTGTTTTGAACTGAGAAGAGTGTGTCTTAAGTAGGGCAGCCATCATCTTCAGGTGATAGTTGCTATAAGAATGGTATCCTGTATTACTGTATCTTCCTATTTTTTCAAGAAAAGCTGGAAATCTGGACTTGGGGGTAAAATCTCTGGATTATTGAATGTTGGCAACGTATTCAGATAACACACTTTATGGTTCAAATAAATCATGCCCAACCCACTGCCTGCACCAGTGTGTCTGTTTGATGTAAACAATGTCCAATTAATATTAAAAATACGGGTTTTAGTACTACTAGAGGCTCTTAACTGCCAATCTCTTCTAGCTTTCTATTTGTATTACTAAACAGGATGTACAAACATTTCTTTTTTGTAGTCCACAATCAGTTCCATGGCTTAATGAAATAGTTTAGGATTTGTCATACCTTGTTGCTGAGTTTAAATTGATGTTGAGCCTTGCAAATCAGTGTACCTTCTTTCAGATAGTTCTTGCCAAGGCAGAATCCAAAATTATTGTCAACCGTGATTTTAACTGTGGAAATTTCTAATGACCTAAAATGTGTTTCAAATGGAAACAAATAATAACATTTTCCTTAAGCAAAGTGTTGAAATACAGAGTTATCTAGTAAGTTTTCTGCCTTTCCAAATGCTGGAGGAACAGTAAAACATTGAGTAACATACATATTGCTTTTAACTAATTGTTTCACCTTGGAAACTGTATCTTTGTAAACTGTATTGGCCTTTTTTTTTTTTTTTTTTTTAAACCAGATGTATCTTCCAGAGTTATTTATGGGTACAGATTGTAATTTTAGGACAGATTTATTTGTAAATGAAGTAATGTATAAGAAAGCATTTTGGGCCGGGCATGGTGGTTCATGCCTGTAATCCCAGCACTTTTGGGAGGCCGAGGCAGGTGGATCACCTGAGGTCAAGAGTTCGAGACCAGCCTGACAAACATGGTGAAACCCCGTCTCTATTAAAAATACAAAAATTAGCCAGGCTTGGTGGTGCATGCCTGTTAATTCCAGCTACTAAGGAGGCCGAGGCAGGAGAATCGCTTGAACCTAGGAGGTGGAGGGTGTAGTGAGCTGAGATCGCATCATTGCACTCCAGCCTGGGCAACAAGAGCGAAAACTCTGTCAAAAAAAAAAAAAAAAAAAAAAAAAAGCATTGTGTTAATTGTAAAGCTCTGTATATAAGGGATACTGTATCTTTGAAATGTTGTTACTTTTAAATTTTGAAACTAGATTTGATCAGTAGCATTTTCCCCTATGTTTTTCCTAATCTTATTTGCCAGTGTAGGAAGTACCTTGTATGGAATGGTACTGGTTTATGAGGTGGCATTTTTTTATTGTTGATGTTGTTAGCTTGAATTTTAGAGGTATTTTGTCATTGAAATACTGTATTTTGAAGATGCTGTTTCACAGATACCATTTTACTCATAGATTTTTTGGTGTTTTCTGGTGTGTTGTTTTTATATTTGCAGTAAGTTTTTTCTGATCCATGCTTTTATTTTCTCCAAGTTTATATATTGATTTCAAAATGTGCAGCCATGGTTTTGATTTTTAAAATGTTTTCTATAATAAAAGATTTTCAAATGGGATCAGTGAGGTATGGTATTAAGTGCATTTGTTTCGAGGCCTTTAACTTTTGTTTGTGAAAATTTTATTGAGCAGCCAAGTGCTATTTATGAGTATGCTTGTTTAATTTTTGAAAAAAAAATATTCTTTGTCTTTTTTGAAAGCCTAATTCATTAGTCAACATTAGGAATATTCTAATTTCAACACTTTTCTCCTTTTACAATAGGATTGGATTCAGCATCAAAATACATCTACTCATATTGAGAGCTGTCGACAGTTACGTCAACAGTAAGAGCTTTTTTTTCTTTATTATAGATAGCATATTTACAACATAGTTAATGTTCAGATGTGACTGTTAAATACCTTTAGTATAATACTTTGGAGAAAAATATTTTTGAAAAGCTATTGTTTTTTAAAAAATAGTAGTTTTGTGGAAGTATATTTAATATTTTTCCAAAATGGTAGAATATAATATATCCTTTGCTCTTACAATTTTCTGGCTTAATTCCCAGTAGGTAAACTTTTTATGTCATTAGTTCATTATTTGCTGGCTTACCTTCCCCAGGATCTTTTATCTATATCAGAGCAGGTATCCTTTCTTCTCCTATCTCCACCTCTTCCCATAGGACAAGTAACTGAAAATCAGTACAAACCAAACACCAGTATTTAATTTTGGAACTAAAGCTCTTCTCTGACTTAGAACCAGTTTTCAGAATATACCTTAAGTAAGGGATGGACAAGCTAGATGTCTTGCTTCCTTAACATTGGCTTTTCAATTCTTCCACCTTTTTCTTATAAAGACAGGGCGCCTGTGAAGGTTTCCCTACTGGCCATAGAGGTGAAAAGTGTGATTTTAACACTATGTTCCTGTATCTCTTGAAGTAGCGTAAGATTAAACTCTGTCTTCCCTAATACCATTAAACTGTTCCTAGCCACCAGACTGACAGTAACGTGTTATTGGGCAAATGGATTTGAGATTATTATTGAGGATCCTTCTGGTCATAAGTGATTACAGTTGCAGATTAGTTGCAGTGGCTTATGACTGTAATCTCAGCACTTTGGGAGGCTGAGGCAGGTAGGCTTGCTTGAGCTCAGGAGTTCAGGCCAACACAGCAATATCTCGTCTCTACCAAAATAAAAATAAAAAATCAGCCAGGCATGGTGGTACACATCTGTAGTTATAGTATTTGGGAGGCTGAGGTGGTAGCATCACTTGAGCATGGGAGATAGAAGCTTCAGTGAGCCATGATTGTGCCACTGCACTCTAGCCTGGGCGACAGCCTATTTAAAAAAAAAAATTTTTTTTTTGAAGTAAGAGAACTTGTCAGCTTATTTAACTGGGAAGCTTAAATCAGGTTGGTGGTTCTATTAATAGTTTCAGGAGCAGCTATATTGGATGCTCAAATGAAAATTAGTGTCAGAAATACTTCTTTCTTAGCTGTTGTCTTTTGCATTGGCCTTCTGAAATCTTGGACACACTTGTTTCACATAGCAAAATGGACCCCACGGTTCTGGATGTAAGTGATGTGTATAGCTGGCATTTCTAGGAGTTTTTTGTTTTGTTTTGTTTTTGTTTTCCTTACCCCACTCCTCACCCTGTGACACAGCCTTGGGAGATTCTGAGAATATATGTCTCTCCCATCTGACCTTTTTTCTTTAAAGCACTTCTTTCTCCATAACTCTGGCAGAAGTCTTTGTTTTGACTCTGGTTCACTTTAGGTTAGTTGTCCATCCCGAAACCCATTATAGTGGCTGTGGGAATAGGGTAGTCCACCTCAGTTTGTGTCATGTCTGGTCCTGGTGTTGAGAGTGAGATAAGCGTCACCGGGATCTTTTGCATTAAGACTAGAAATCGGGGTTAGTATTCTATATAGATGCTGTACAGACAAATACAGGTTATCATGGGGAGATAATTTGTTACCTGAATTGGATATGCCTTACTGCCACTGTAAGGAATACAGTTGAAAATTGAAAAATCTCTCCAAAGCAGCATTTTCCCACAGGTACCCAGTGGGACATCTTAATTCTTATGAAGGTGAATTTTTATTTGGGTGGGAGTGAGTTATTTATTTTAGAGAGTCATTCATGCTGGTAAGAGGATTATAGCTACGTTAATTTACTTGAGCAAACAGTATGTATATACCTATTAAAGCCTTTTGTGTAGGTAAGCCTATTATTTTTTCATACACTTAGGACCCTGATTTTTAAAGCATTTGCTTTCCATGCCTGCTACTTTAATGTTCTACTGTATTTATTTTTTAACCATATCAAGTGTATTTTGGTTGTCCACAGAGATCAATAGGGGAGACATATATAAATATAAGCGTACCTCATTTTATTGTACTTTGATTTATTGTACTTCCCATAATTTGCCTTTTTTACAAATTGAAAGATTATGGAAACCATGTGTCAAGCAAGTCTATTGGTGCCATTTTTCTTTTTTTTTTTTCTTTCTTTTTGACTTAAATTAGGAGAGAATAAATTTCTATTTAGAGTCCAGAAGTCTGAAATCATGGTGTTAGCCGGGCCACCATTCCCTTCCGAGGCTCTGGGGGAAAATCTGTTCCATGCTTCTCTCCTAACTTCTAATGACGGGGGACAATCGTTGACATTTCTTGGCTTGTAGCCCATCAATCCTATCTCTGCTACTGTCTTCACACCACCTTCTCTTAAACCTCCCTTTGCCCTGCTATTAGAAGGACACTGGCTATTGAATCTAGGGCCCGTTGGATAATTCAGGATGATTTCATCTCAAGAGTTTTAGTTTTAATTACATCTGCAAAGATCCTTTTCCAAATCAGGTAACATTCACAAGTTCCAGGGATTGGAACATATATATGTATGTATCTTTTGGGGAGCACCATTCAAGAATCCATCTTAATCATTCTCCTAATACCAAATTGCTCTCTCGTTTGGGCCTTGAGCAGTGCTTTTGCTGCCAAAAGCAATCAAGAGCTGAAGCTGAAAATGAACAGTGTGTATATTAGCACCTGTGTGCTGGTAAGAACTGCAACTGGATATATCCTTCGATCTGGCATCCTCTGGGTCAGTTTCCACCTTTTCCTATTGTGGAGCTTAAGAGTTCTTTCGTTACACAGGTAACTGGTTTGAAATTTAAAACAACAGTATATCTTTCATAGTTCTCCAGGCTGTGTCTCCTAACCAGGCCTCATGATGCCTTCACAGTTTCTTACCTTCTGCACATTTTTCTTCACCTGGCCTCACTCTGATCACAGTGGCAGATCCAACGCCTCCCTCTTCCCTTGTCTCTACTGGGCCGGTCAGGACTCTTTCCTATCGGTGCCATTTTTCTAACAGCATGTGCTCACTTTATGTGCCTGAGTCACATTCACAGTATTTCAATTTTTTTTCTTTATTGTTATACCTTTTATGGCAATCTATGATCAGTGATCTTTGATTTCAACTTGCTGAAGGCTCATGATCATCAATATTTTTTAGCAATAAAGTGCTTTTAAATTAATGTATGTACATTTTTAAAAACATGCTATTGTACAGTAAATAGACTGGCATAGTCTAAATTTAACTTTTTATTTGCACTGGGAAGCCAAAAAACTTATGTGACTCACTTAGTGTGTGATGTTTTAGAACTGAATCTACAATATCTCTGAGGTATGCCTATGTATTGATACACGAGAGAGGATTTACTAGGGGAATTGGCTTACACAATTATGGAGGCTGAGAAGTCCCACAGTATGCTGTCTGCATGTTGAAGACTCTGGGCTTCTGGTAGTGTGGCTCAGTCCAAATTCAAAAGCTTCCAAACCAAGGAAGCTGATAACATAATTCTCAGTCTGAGGCAGAAGGCCCTAGAGCCCCAGGAGTCTGCTGATGCGAGTCACATAGACCAAAGGCCAAAGAACTTGGAGTTCTGATGTCCAAGAACAAGGAGGAGAAGGGCATCCCGCTCTGAGGGAAGGAGGGGTGGAGAGAGGGAATTCCACCTTTGTCCATCTATTTGTACCATCTGGGCTCCCAGCCTATGGCGTGATGCCCGCCCACATTGAGGGCAGATCTTCCTTACTCAGCCCACTGACTCACAGACTAATCTTCACTGGAAACACTCTCACAGACACGCCAACAGAGAGTGCCTCACCAACCATCTAAGCATCCCTCAATCTAGTCAGGTTGACACCCAAAATTAACCATCACATTGAGGTTGTATGCACTTGAATAATTGCTTCATGACTTTCTCTCCACTGCAAAATAATTTAATAAATAAATTAGATTTGGTTAGGTGCTTGAGATCTGCATTCTTTATTCTTTTAAGCTGCGTTATGGGGATATACCTTCTTTCTACTCATTCCTCCCTTGATGTATATTTAGATTTTTCTTATGGCTTATTCTCTCTGGCTTTATTGGCTCTTTCTGGATTATGACACAAGAATAGTTGAGGAAAGATACAGTGCATCAGAATTTTAGTATTAAAAATAGGTAATTATACTATGTTTATTGTGTGCTGGGCATTCTAAGTGCTTTACATAATTGATTTAATTTTCAAAACCATCTATGGGGTGTTAAGTATAAGGATTCTTCCTGATTTTATCAGTGAGAAAACTGAGGCACAGAGACAGTTTCCCTGCCATCATGCAGCAAATAGTTAAACGGAACTAGTTTAGCTCATAGGCCTTTATGTATCATCCCTTCTACTTTTTTATGGCTTAAAAAATTTTCAGAATAAAATATTGAAGGGAAAAAGGAAGGAAAACATTTATATATTATTCATTTATAGTCACCATTTGTTAATATTCGCTTTATTATATCTTCATACTTTTTTCTGAACTATTTGAAAGTAAATTGCAGACATTATGAGACGTCATTTCTAAATTCAGCATCTATCTCCTAAGTATAAGGACATTGTTCTGCATAACCACAATACAATACGTTTAAGGAGATTAGCAGTAATTCCACAATTCCTTCTAATATATAAGCCAAATTCATATTTTCCCATTTCTTTCCAGAATGCCTTTTGTAACTCTTCCTGTCTGCCCCATCCATACCCCCAATCCAGTATTCAGTTAAGATTTATGTATTGCAGTCTCTTTTAATCTAGAATAGCCTACTCTTTGTTTTGTTTTGTTTGTCATCTTTTTTTTTGTTTGAGGAGGATGTTTTTACAGTGTTGACTTTTTCCTTGAAATGTCCAGGAAACTTGTCTTGTTGAATGTCCCACTTTATATAGTTTTCTATTTGTTTCCTTAGCATTAAATTCACTGAGAACATTTTTGTTGCAAATACTTCATTGGTGATGTGTATATTTATTGCATCACATTGGGACAAAGGTAATATCAGTTAACTAGGTCCTTACTCTTAATAGTTATGTTATACCACCTATGTTAGGAGCGTTACTGCTTCTGAAGCACATTTTTGACTAGTTGGGCAGGATAGAGGTGTTTCCAAATTCTGCTTGCAGAATGTATACATGCTTTATCTTTCTGCCCTGGGCAGCAGGGATGAGAACATGTGTTACCTAGTGAACAGGTCTAAACTTGGTGAACCTGAGCCTAGTGAAGATCAACAATATTATTTATTACTAGCTCTCTCAGCTCACTGAAACCTCCACCTCCTGGGTTCAAGTGATCCTCCCACCTCAGCCTCCTGTGTGGCTAGGACCACTGGCAAGTGCCACTACGCTCAGCTAATTTTTTGTATTTTTGGTAGAGACGGGATTGCCGAAGCTGGTCTCAAACTCCTGAGCTCAAGCAATCTGCCTACCTCAACTTCCCAAAGTGTTGGGATTACAGGCATGAGCCACCATGCCTGACCATTATTACCAACTCGAATGATAGTCTTCAAGCTCTTGTGAACCATAAACTAGAGAGCTCTGGAAATTTAATAACTTTGATGTGTTGTTAATCACCTTCATTTCCAGCATGTACATGTGAGAAAGCTAAGGCTTACACATACTAAGTAACTGGCTTTAAGTTTCATAACCATTAAATGACAGCATCTACAGTGAAACCCACTTTTTGATGGGTTTGATGATAAAAGATTTACTTTGAATCACTGTAAGACTGGGAATTTATCCTCCTGGGTAGTACAGAGCAATGAAAGTTTTTAAAAGCGTGGAAATAGATGGAACAGAATTATCCATATATTGGGAATTGTTGACACTAGATGATGGGTATGTTGGATTAAAGTTAACTGTTTTGTCTTCATAGCTTGTCCCCTCATAATTAAAAGATGCTCCAGACAATATATCTATTCTCAAAGTAGGAAGAATGAGGCAGAAGCTTTCTCAGATATCTGTCAGGGGTTTTGTACCTATGTCTCATTGGTTAGAACCTATCACTGGCTATCTTCTAGAGATAGGGGGAAAGCAAACATTTAGCTTTTTTAGCCATTGTAGTAAAGGCAAACAAGGGAAAAGGGAATTGAGAATTGCCGTGGGGTTAGCTTATTAACACTGTCTGAGGCAAATAGCAACCAAGACAAACCACTTTACTAAGATTTGACCTAACTTAATTTTCCTGCTTGGTGATTTGTCAGAAGTTTTCTGCCTCCATTTCCTTACCTGGCTTTCATCTTGCTGCTGAAATTGTATTCTTAAATGTAGTGATTTATTTAATATAATCAGCTTGTCCACATGCCTCTTAGAGTTCAGATTTTCTAGAAGTTGAGAGTGAAGATATAGCCTTTTTCTTAGGCTTCTGTGGTATTACTGTTTCTTCTTCTAGTTTTTTCTGTGATTACTCCTTAATCATTTGTTTGTTTGTTTTTTTCTTTTTCTTTGCTTTACTCTGAAGTTGTCAATGTGCCTAAGATTCTGTCCTTGGCTCTTTTTTTCTATAAACTCCATCTTGTGTTAATCTCACTCTTAGGGCTATAATTGTGGCTTCTACATGCCCGATTTCTAAATAGCTCTCATCTTTCCCCCTAATTCCAGATATTCCTTTACACTTGTTCTGAAAACATTCCTGTTGTCTTCTCTTACAAATGCTTGTTAAATTCCCATTGTTTTTTCCTGTGTGTAACCTCATTACCTGATTTTAAGGCTCTTCATAATTTGTCTCTACTTGAAACAACAGACAGCCTGTCCAAGTTTCCCCCTTTGTAATTCCTTTTCATCATTTCTATGCTGCAGCTAGACTAGTTCCTGAAACAAAACACCAATGTTTTGCCTCCAATCTTAGTTTATGTATTGCCACTGCATGAAATCTAACCTAATCCATTCCTATTAATAGGTCTTTGTAAGGGCTACTTGAAAAGCAGCCCTTTCTGTGAATTCTCTCCTGATTCCTCTCACTGCATATATCTTCATGAGGACTACTTAGTGCAAGTTAAGGGGCGCCATTCGTGTTGTATTCTGTGAGTTGCCACATGGAATGTGAAAGGAGTGGTGTTCCCTAGAGTTCTGCATAGTAGATGAACTGTCTTCTCTCTTTTAACCCTTAACCTAAGCTTGTATCTTGTACCTCTTAACACTTTTGTGCATATACTGGCTGTTTTACTTAAATAAAAGTTTAGTCCTTTAAAGTATGGGGAATGTGTTTCCCTGATACACCTATTAGCATAATACTTTGACTATTTATTGAACACTCAAAATATTTTATTTCCAGTAAAGGTTGTGAAAAGTCCTTCTGATATATTACAGGTAAAGATTAATTGAGCCTTACAGTCTTATTTTAGCTGTTAGTTAATGTTGTTTATTTTCAAAATAGATACCCTGATTGGAATCCTGAGATCCTCCCATCAAGAAGGTAATTTTTAAAAATAGTAATATTATTAAAACTTGATTGTATTTTAAAAGTAAGCAGTTAATTTTAAGAATGATTCTTTTGAGTTCTACTTTTGCCATTTAAACAATAGGCAAATGCAAAAACCTCTATGAATCTGTAACCTTATTCCAATGCTTAAATGTGACACAGCCCCGCCCCGATCTACTTTCTTTAGCCTTTTCTGAAAATATTTTATTCTGACTTTATTATTTTATGTTTATGATATCTTCTGTTATAAATGACTTGACTGCTAGGCGTGGTATTATTACGTTCTGTATACCCTAGGGGATTCTACTCAGGTTCGGTATGTACACACACGTACGCACACATAGAGAAATCAGAGTCATATTTATAGATGGCATAATCTTTCAGGAAAAAATTATTTAAAACATCTGTTTATGTAAATAATTTCCTAAATTCTTACATAATTTAATACTTTAAAAACATAATTAGATATAATGTTGGTACAGGAAGAACCAGAGAAATTCATTATCATATTCTTCTGTAAACTAGAAAACAGACATCCAAGCAGTTGGAGGGCTGATAAACTGTTCTGATTGTTTCTTATTTACCTATAAGGCTGAATTACATCATAACAAATAGATTTTTGTTTTAAGGACATATCTTTTTATCAGAGTTTGGTATTGTTAACAGTCTGTTTTTAACAAGGTGCTTCTGTCATTTAGTATCATTTAAATTTACATTAAATTGCTGATCACTTTCTTTTCCCCCCTCACTTGTAGAAATGAGGGCAATAGAAAAGAAAATGAAACTCCACGAAGACGTTCTCATTCCCCCAGTCCTAGGCGTTCTAGAAGATCAAGCTCAAGTCACAGATTCCATCGGTCTCGAAGCCCAATGCATTACATGTATAGACCAAGAAGTCGAAGTCCAAGAATTTGCCATCGTTTCATTTCTAGATACAGATCCAGATCCAGATCCCGTTCACCATATCGAATTAGAAATCCATTTAGAGGTAGTCCAAAATGCTTTCGATCAGTTAGCCCTGAAAGGATATCAAGGAGATCAGTGAGATCATCAGGTACACTGATGGCCATGAAATAATGAATGTACTTATTTTGACTAAATTTTTAAATGTCTTTCTTTTTGGATTTTGAGAAATGTTCTATTTTTTTAAATTTTAGAATTGCTAAATGAGATCTGACCCACATCCCACAGAGTTAATTATTCCCCCTGGTAACTTGGCAAAGAAATGTGTGTGAATGTATGTGTCCACCAACATATTTAAAAACCAAGGATGGTAAAAATGTCTTAAAGTTTGCTTTAATAATTGATTATTGAATTCCATGGATTAATTTAAAATGTTTTTGAAAAGATTATTATTTTTAACCTGTGACTTAATGTTGTTTTTATGGCCCTCTCAGAAATAACTCACACAGGCATGCACACACATACAAACACACTCCTTCCACAATGAAAGAAACCATAGTTAATATCTGAGAAGTACTTCGACACTCCCACTGCTTCACTTGACTAGCCTGAAAAATTCAAAAATAGTACTTTGCACAGGTCTTATTGTATCTAGTGTAGTCTAAAATGCTGATTTCAAGTGGAGATACCTTTAGTTATATAAGGCATTCGTTCTTAAAGTGTGTTCCAAGGATCGATTGGGGTCCTCAAGATCTTCCAAGTTCTGTGAGGCCTTCTCTTTTCCAATTACATGCTTTTATGAGTCTGGATTTTCTTTATCCAGAAGCAGATAAAAGAATTTAGGTTCTTCTTTTAAGCCTAACATTAAAATGTTTGGAAGAAGATATAGTAGTCTTACTCATTTCACTAATTTTGTTTTGGGAATTACAGTTGGTTTTTATAAAAATGCTTACGTTAATATGGGAATTTACTTTTTTTGTCATTACTTTCAGTGGCAAAGACTACAGTTACTTTTGCACCAACCTAACATATGAATTAGTAAATTTTTTAAGATTTTAATTTCTAATATGGTAAATATCAATAAATGTAACACAAATCTTTGTAGTCTTTAAAACGTGTAAAGCAATCTCAAAACCAAAACTTTGAGGATCACTGGTATAAGGGAATAAAGGAACTTCATGTAAGCCTTCTGAGTGAATAAAGTATAGGTTTTTTTATTTTCTGTGTGCTCCCTGTTTAGCTTGAGAATAGCACTATGTGATTATGTCAGGCGATGGCTCCTACCTTAATTTTTTTCCAATTGAAATTGTGTTTTATATATTTTTACTAGATAGAAAAAAAGCATTAGAAGATGTGGTACAACGATCTGGGCATGGGACAGAATTTAATAAACAGAAGCATCTTGAAGCTGCTGATAAGGGACATTCACCAGCACAAAAGCCTAAAACTAGCAGTGGAACAAAACCATCAGTTAAACCTACAAGCGCTACAAAGAGTGATTCAAATCTAGGAGGACATTCTATTCGTTGTAAATCAAAGAATCTTGAAGATGACGCTTCGTCAGAATGTAAACAGGTGGCTGATAAAGCTGTTTCTCTCCAGCGAAAGGTAATTCTTTAAATTAATTATTTTTGGAGATAAGGTTTCACTCTGTGGTCCTGGCTGGAGTGCAGTGGTGCAAACATGGCTCACTGCAGCCTCAATCTCCTGGGCTCAAGTGATCCTCCTGCCTCAGCTTCCCAAGTAGCTGGCACCACAGGCGTGTGCCACCATGCCTGGCCAATTTTTTAATTTTTGTAGAGATGGGGTCTTGCCATGTTGCTCAGGTTGGTCTCAAAGTACTAGGCTCAGGCAGTCCTTCCACGTCAGCCTCCCTAAGTGCATGAGCCACTATGCCTGGCCTCGTAATTCTTTGTTAGTGCAAGTATGCATACCTTTGCTATGACAAACAGAAAACAAAATTGTTGCCGGGCATGGTGGCTTATGCCTGAATCCCAGCACTTTGGGAGGCCAAGCGGTGTGGATCACTTGAACTTAAGAGTTTGAGGCCAGCCAGAGCAACATGGTGAAAAACTCCCTCTCTACAAAAAATATAAAAATGAGCTGGGCTTGGTGGCAGATGCCTGTAGTCCCAGCTACTTGGGAGGCTCAGGTGGAAGGATCACTTGAGCCCAGGAGGCAGAGGTTGCAGCCTGGATTACAGAAGGAAGACCCTGTCTCAAGAAAAAAAGAAAAAATGAAGTTGTCTTAACTTTTTTATTCCATATTTCCAATAACTTTGAAATTATGAGTCGTTAAATGATTTTAGTATGGAATATTTTACTGGTTTTCTTATGAATATAATAGAAGTCCAAGGTTCAAAATCTTGTAGCTTAGGAATTCCGGTGGTTTGATGTTTGATGTGTCAAAAGAGAACATTTTGATGGTTTGGCATTTTTGGCTAGCTTCCCAAGCAGATCATTGTGATGAGTTTTGCTCTCTAATTGAGAAAGTGAATAATCACCAGTAGCATTATTGAGCTTTTGTAATCTTTTTTAGTAAGGTATAAGGGTGAGCCTCTCCTGAGAAATGATCTTTATACATCTGTTCTATACTTTTTGTGGTACAATTCAGAAGTCAAAAACTCTGTTGTACAGTGTAAAATGTATATTTTGATACTGATTTTTAGTGTATTTTGACTGTAACCTACTGGTTACAATACTAAGGTATTGTTTTATTGTGTGTGTTTATTGAATCACTATGAAATAATATATTAAAACATCAAGAGACTATCTTCAGAGAAAATCCTAATAGGCCAAATATCGAATATTTTGTATATTTTAATATTAATAAGTTTTCAAGCATTTAGGTATGGTATGCATTGCTCTCAACAGTATCTAAATACATTAAAGACTTTCAGTATGTGCTGTTCCGTGCCCCAAAGAACTTAACGTTTAGAAGGGTAAACTTGTAGTAATCAACCAGTAATTAACAGAATTTTGAAGAGCATTGGGAAGAAATTTTTGAGTATAAGGAAAATTTTGAAGAGGCTGAGTTAGTCTCATAAGATTATTAATATATGAAGTTCTTTTCATTTTGGTTCAAGACTTCTAGGTGGTGGCAGTGGAACTTTTTTAAAAAAAGTTTTCTTTTTTAGTAAAAAATAGGAGAGATGGGGATCTCACTCTGTCATCCAGGCTGAAGTGCAGTGGCACAGTTATAAGTCACTGCAGCCTCAAATTCCTGAGATCAAGTATCCTCCTGCCTCAGGCTCCCGGGTAGCTAAGACTACAGGTATGCACCACCACACCCAGCTGGGTGTTTTCATTTTTTTTTTTTTTGAGACGTAGTCTCGCTCTGTCTCCCAGGCTGGAGTGCAGTGGCGTGATCTCGGCTCACTGCAACCTCCGCCTCCCAGGTTCAAGTGATTCTCCTGCCTCCTGCCTCAGCCTCCTGAGCAGCTGAAATTACAGGTGCATGCCACCACGCCTGGCTAATTTTTTTTTATTTTTAGCAGAGACGGGGTTTCACCATGTTGATCAGGCTGGTCTCGAACACCTGACCTTGTGATCCACCCACCTCGGTTCCCAAAGTGCTGGGATTACAGGCGTGAGCCACCGGGCCCGACCTTTTTTTTCTTTCTCTTTTTAAAGTAGAGAGTCTTAGTATGTTGCCCATCCTGGTCTTAAACTCCTGGCCTCAAACTCCTAGCCTCAAGCAGTCTTTCTGCCTTGGCCTCCCAAAGCACTGGGATACAGGCATGAGCCACCATGCCTGACCCTAATTTTTAACATGAGTGGTAAAGGTGATACTACACTGTATTCAAATGGTATGCATTATATATGAATTTTTAAAAATATACCTGTCTAGATATCATTTCCAATTATTAGAACAGGGGGTGTGAGCAAAGCTGTAATTTCAGCTTTCCTTGTCAGTGGGCCATGTAGTTTCATAGAAAAATTCTCTCTAATGGCCTTGGACCATTCCATAGATCTTATTTGCTATAAGATGCTATAAACAGAAAAGAGCACCTATAAACCATTTCTGGGTTAAAAAATATAAATAACATTTCTTATCACTTTTGCATTTAAAATCTTATTAAAGTGTTAAAATTGTGATTTTAAAAAATTACGTGAAGGGGGTGGTGAAGGAAAAAGGAAAATGGGTAAAATATTTGGAAAAGACCCTTTAATATACTAATATTAGTGGTAGAAGAAATTATATAGGAAATTATTACTGTACATTGTAGCTTAATTTGGTTTATTTTTAATTTTCTTTCACTCCAAAAATAGCTTCGGAAAGAACAATCATTGCATTACGGTTCGGTTCTTCTTATATCGGAATTACCAGAGGATGGTTGTACTGAAGAAGATGTTAGAAAATTATTTCAACCATTTGGGAAAGTGAATGATGTCCTGATTGTTCCATATAGAAAGGAGGTGAGTCATTTAATCTGGTAAAAATTCATACAAAGTCATTGCTTTGATGATTCTATAAATTGCTGTTGTGTTCCTTAGCTGTTTGTACTGCATATATAATTGTTCTTTGAGAGTTATATAAATGTTTGGATGTGAGTGAGCAAGTGCCCAATATAGTGTTTTATATCCTTTAAAATAAGTGTTTGCCCACTTTTTCTGTAAAGGGCCAGATAAATATTTTCAGTTTTATGAGCCAGTTATAGGATCTCAACTACTGTGCTCTGGCATTCTAGTACAAAAACAGCTATAAGTAATATGTAAATAAGCAAGCATGGCTGTGTTGCAAAAAACTATTTACAAAATAGGTAGTATGCCATAGCTTGCTTTAGAACACCAGTTTGAACATTGCTTTAGAACACCAGTTTGATCATACTAAAACAAATTACTTCCTTTGTATGGTAAGTATTGTCTGTGGGTTATATTCCTATAACTGACATGATAAAGTTAAGAACTATGAACAGTCTTTAAGCACAACATAAAATAGTGAGTTAAGACTGGGCATGTTGGCTTTTGCCTGTAATCGCAGCGCTTTGGGAGGCCGAGGCAGGTGGATCACCTGAGGTCAGGAGTTTGAGACCAGCCTGACCAACATAGCAAAACCCTGTCGCTACTAAGAATACAAAAATTAGCCAGGCATCTCTAATCCCAGCTACATGGGAGATTGAGGCAGGAAAATCCCTTGAACCCAGGAGGTGGAGGTTGCAGTGAGTAGAGATGGCACTGCTGCACTTCAGCCTAGACAACAGAGTAGGACTCTGTCTCAGAAAAATTTGTGAGTTAAGGCTGGGTGTGGTGGCTCAAGTCTGTAATCCCAGTACTTTGGGAGGCCAAGGCTGGAGGATCACTTGAGGCCAGGAATTCAAGACCAACCTGGGCAACATAGCGAGACCTCTGTCTTAACTTTTTTAAAAAGTTAGTCAGGACGGGGAACATGGTGATGGTGTTGTCTTTGTTGCGAGAAACCTTTAAAATGTCAGACCTACCACAAGCTGGACCGTATCTTCCCTTCCCTCCTGTTGTTCAGTGAGCCCTGCCTTCTCATTTCTTCTTGTTGCATGAGCCTGCCTGGATTTTTTTTATCTTGGTAGTGGTATAGAAATTCTGTAAGGTTAAATGGCCATTTCATGTGTGAAACATCCTTAATCAAATTACACATGACCAAAATAAAAACAGGCAAAAGCAACCATGACTTGAGGTAATTTCATAGTTTGATGTTACAAAAGAAAGGATTAAGTCAATTTTAAAATGCAGGAACTTTTAAAGGTAAATTTGTGACTAAAGATGGAATAAATTTCGTTTTAGGCTTACTTAGAAATGGAATTTAAAGAGGCGATTACCGCAATTATGAAGTACATTGAAACAACACCGCTTATGATAAAAGGCAAAAGTGTGAAAATATGTGTTCCAGGAAAGAAAAAAGCACAGGTAAACTGGATTTAGGTCACTGTTGTTTAGTTTAACTTTTTTGTTTAAGTATATATGCATAGAAACATAAATGTTAGCTCAACAGATTATATGTGCATTAATTCAAATATATTGAAATCAAAACTTCTTCATAAATGTATAGTGCTGTATACAGTATTAAATAACAATAACTAGGAGAAAATACTTGGCCATATATAACACAAAAATAGCGAATATCTGTGAATCCGGTACCTAGGTCACAAAAGAGAACATTGACAGTACCTGGAAGTCCCTTGCTTACTTCTTCCGAATTCTTACACTCTCCCTTTTTCTCACAAGTAATCACTAGTTTTCTAATGCCATAGTTGAGTTTTGCCTGTTTTCAACTTTACATAAACAAAATCATAGAGTGTATATTCTTTGGGCTTTTACTTCCTTAGGAGTATCAATTTTTGTAACTTTATTCTTTCTAGATCATTTCTATGCTTCAGTTTATATGTCTATAGATAGTATCTATAGAATTAAATTACCCTTTAAGGATGACCTTTCATATCTCACCTGTAAGGTTTTCTTTGTGTATGTGTGTTTTTAAAAATAGGGTGTTGAGAAAATATTTTTATTACTTAAAAAAAAAATTCTTTTATTTTTAATTTTTGTGGGTACATGGTAGATATATATATTTATGAGGTACATGAGATATTTAGATACAGGCATGCGGTGTGTAATAATCACATTATGGAAAATGGGATATCTGTCCCCTCCAGCATTTATTCTTTGTGTATCAAACAGTCCAGTTATACTCTTATAATTGTTTAAAAATGTACCATTAAATTATTTTTTACTATAGTCACTCTGTTGCGCTAGCTAATACTAGGTCTTATTCATTCTGGTTTTTTTTTTTTTTTTTTTTTTTGGTACCCGTTAATTATCCCCTCCTACCTCCTATTACCTTTCCCAGTCTCATAACCGTCCTTCTACTTTCTGTCTCCATGAGTTCAGTTGTTTTAGATCCCACAAATTGTGGGATTTTTTAGATACTACAGATAAGTGGGAACATGTGATCTTTGTCTTTCTGTGCCTGGCTTATTTCACTTAATATAATGACTTCCAGTTCCATCCATGTTATTTTAAATAACTGAATCTCATTCATTTTTATGGCTGAATAGTACTCCATTGTGTATATGTGCCACATTTTCTTTGTTCATCTGTTGATGGACACTTAGTTTGCTTTCAAATCTTAGCTAATGTGAACAGTGCTGCTAGAAACGTGGGAGTGCAGATATCTCTTTGATATACTGATTTCTTTTCTTTTGGGTATATATACCCAGCAGTGGGATTGCTGGATTGTGCGGTAGATCCTATTTTTAGTTTCTTAGGACCCTTCACACTGTTCTCCATAGTGATCGTACTAATTTACGTTCCCACCAACAATATACTGAGGGTTCCCTTTTCTCCACATCCTGGCCAGCATTTGTTTTTGCCTGTCTTTTGGATAAAAGCCATTTTAACCGGGGTAAGATGATATCTCATAGTAGTTTTGATTTGCATTTCTCTGATGATCAGTAATGTCGAGTACCTTTTCATGTGCATTTTTGCTGTGTGTGTCATCTTTTGAGAAATGTTTCTTCAGACCTTTTGCCCATTTTTTTTTTATCAGAATATTAGATTTTTTTTTCCTGTACAGTGGCTTGAGTTCCTTCTTTATTCTGCTTATTAATCCCTTGTCAGATGGACAGTTTGCAAATATTTTCTCTCATTTTGTGGGTTGTCTCTTTGTTGTTTCCTTTGCTCTGCAGAAGCTTTTTAACTTGAAGTGGTTCCATTTGTTCATTTTTGTATAGCATTTGCCTATGCTTGTGGAGTATTACTGAAGAAATCTTTGCCCAGACTGATGTCCTGGAGAGAGAGTTCCTCCAGTGTTTTCTTGTAGTAGTTTCATAGTTTGAGATCTTAGATAAAAGTCTTTAATCTATTTTTACTTGATTTTTGTATATCTTGAGAGATAGTGTTCAGGTTCATTAATGCATATGGGTATCCAGTTTTCCCAGCTGGTACCTCCCTAGGTTATATGCCACCCTAGTCCACTAGCTCTAATCCCAGCCCCAGTCCTAAGAGTTGCCTAGGAGTTGTAGTCCTTGTGTCCTAGACTGCCTTTCAGGTTTACCTAGGACCCTGTGAAGGGGTGGCCTGCCCCTCCACACCTGTGGGTGTTTCTCGTTAGGTGGAATGAGAGACTTGAGAAAAGAAATAAGACACAGAGACAAAGTATAGAGAAAGAAAAGCTGGGGCCCAGGGGACCGGCGCTCAGCTTACAGAGGACCCACGCGGGCACCGGTCTCTGAGTTCCCTTAGTATTTATAGATAATTATCTTTACCATCTTAAAGATCAGGGAGTGGCAGGACAATAGGATCGTTTTTAGGGAGGAAATCAGCAGTAAGACATAAGAACAAGGATCTCTTGTGACATGAATAAGTTCAAAGGAAAATCCTGTGCCTAGAGATAAACCTTTTAGCAGCATTGTTTCATCCTATCACATGGGGATAAACCTTGGACAATACCTAGCTTTTCTAGGAACAAAGACACACCCTGCACGCCCAAAATCCATTAAACCTTGAGTTACCACAGCACATGTCTCTTGCAACAAGGTTGGGGGTAGGGCCGCAGATTAACAGCATCTCAAATACAGAACAAAATGGAGTCTCTTATGTCTACTTCTTTCTGTATAGACACAGTAACAGGCTGATCTCTTTCTTTTCCCCACACCCTGGAGCACTTGAGCCCATGGTAGTGAGGCTTGCCAAGAAAGTCAGGTTCTTATTGCTGGGATGGATGATTCCTCTTTGGCTAGATCTGGTCCAAAGGCTCCGTCAGTGCATGGGCACTAGCTGAGCCCAGCATGGCTTTCCTGTCCCTCCCTTAAGTGCACAGACTCTGTCCATGTTGTGGGGCCAGATGGGGGAGGTGTGCTGTCAGGGATTTAAGGCTGTCTCTCCTACCCTCTTCAATGTCTCTTTCAGTGATACAAAGTCAAAACCAGGTAGTATGATTGCTCACGTGATATTTGGTTCTTGTGATGATGCTTTTCTGTGTGCAGATAGTTGTAAAATTTGGTGTTCCTGCTGGGGGTGGGATGAACAGTGTAGGCTTCTATTCTACCATCCTGCTCCACCCAGTAATTTAGTTTTTCTACTTGCTGTGGAATGGCTACTTTATAGGGGTTCTATAACACACATTTGTCCATAATTTGATTTGGTAGTCTAACCATGTTAGTACATTTAGATTTGCCTCATTCTTTTTAACTTCTCTATAGTGTTTCTCTGTATGAATATACCACAGATACATTATTAATTCCTTACTGATTGATATTTAGGTTGTTTCTAGAAACAGAACTTTAGTTAACACCTTGTGTACCTTGACAGGCCATCTTTTGACATTTATGATAGTGTTTTTTTAGGTGATACCTACCCAATGGAATGGTTGGTTTGTAGATGCGCAGTAATGGATAATGTAAGATTGCTCACTAAATAACTGTAATATAATTTACTCCTTGGTAATTTATGAGAGTGTTACCAACATCTTAATTTCTTCAGCTTTAAAAATGCATCATATGGAAAATGATACCTAGTTTTAATTTGCATCTTTTGATTATTCATTAACTTCATCTTTTTGTATAATTGTTAGCTATATCTATTAACTGTTTAAGTGAGTTGTCTGTATCTTTTCCTATTCTGTTATTATCATTTTAAAAATATTCATTTGAAGGTGCATGAATATTGTGCATTCTGGACACTAATTTTGCATTTTATGTAAGAAGTGTTTTCTTATAGTGTGTTGCTTGTGTTATGCATACATATAACGAGTTTGAATTTTTTTTTTTTTGGCAGAGCCTCGCTCTGTTGCCCAGGCTGGAATGCAGTGATGCTATCTTGCCTCACTGCAAGCTCTGCCTTCTGGGTTCACACCATTCTCCTGCCTCAGCCTTCTGAGTACCTGGGACTTGAGGTGCTCGCCACTAATAGAGATGGGATTTCACCATGTTAGCCAGGATGGTCTTGATCTGACCTCGTGATCTGCCCGCCTCGGGCTCCCAAAGTGCTGGGATTACAGGCATGAGCCACCTCACCCGGCCAAATTTGAAATTTTTGTGTACTCAAATTTATTGGTATTCTATGGCTTCTGTGATTTTTTTCTTTATTTTTTTTTTGCCTGTGACACAACCTCAGGAGGTCCCAAGGACATGTGCCCCTCTTTTTGAGATAGGGTTTCACTCTGTCACCCAGGCTGGAGTGCAGTGGCACAATTTTGGCTCATTGCCACCTCTGCCTCCCAGTTCAAGTAATCCTCCCATGTCAGCCTCCTGAGTACCTGGGACTACAAGTGCAAGCAACCACGCATAGCTAATTTTTTATTTTTTTTTTTTGTAGATAAGAGGTCTCACTTTGTTGCCCAAGGTGATCTCACACTCCTGGGCTCAGGTGATTCTCCTGCCTCCGCCTCCCAGAGTGTTGGGATTACAGGTGTGAGTTACTGTTCCTGGCCTGCTTTTTTCTTTTGTCTTTTTAAGAATTTTCCTGTGCTCAGGAGAATGGCGTAAACCCGGGAGGTGGAGCTTGCAGTGAGCTAAGATCCGGCCACTGCACTCCAGCCTGGGCGACAGAGCGAGACTCCATCTCAAAAAAAAAAAAAAGAACTTGCCTGTGCTAGTGCCTAGAAGATTTTATTCCTTAATCTATTACTTGCAGCATAGTATAGGATTGGAATCAGTATTATTTCCAAAGTGGGAGCCAGTTAGCCTCAACACTGTTTATGCCTAATTTATCCTTCCTTGTTGATTTGAAAAGCTGCTTTTATTTGTATAAATTCTGTATACATAGATGTGTTTCATACTCTTCTGCTGTGGCAATACTATGTGGTTTCTGTTATAGCAGTTATTATAACTTCATAATATTTCCCTCTCTTTCTTGTAGAGTTATTTTTCTTGGTTTATTCATTTTGGTTAATGTTTTTCCTCTTTATTTAAATTTTGTTTAAACTTGAACATTTATTCCTGCACATTAGTTTTAGAATCAGTTTAAGTACTCTTAAAAAAAACTTACTGGAATTTAATTAATACTGTGTTGAGTTTGTAATAGTATTTTTACAACATTAAGTCTATCAAAAAACATGGTTCGTTGGCTGGTGGCTCATGCCTGTTATCCTAGCATTTTGAGAGGCTGAGGTGGGCAGATAACTTGAGCTCAGGAGTTTGAGACCAGCCTGGGGCAATATGATGAAATCCAGTCTCTACTAAAAATACAAAAATTAGCTGGGTGTGGTGGTGCGTACATGTAGTCGTAGCTACTCAGGAAGAGGCTGTGGCAGGAGGATTGCTTGAGCCCACGAGGTGGAGAGGTCGCAGTGAGCTGAGATGGCACCATGGCACCCCAGCCTGGGCAACAGAGTCAGGCTTTGTCTTAAAGAACATGGTTTGTTTATTTAGATTTCCTTTTATGCCCTTTAGCAAGTTTTATTTTATTTTTTTTCCATGAAGTTCTTGAACATTTTATGGGGGTTAAATTTATTATTTTACTTATTTTTACATATAGCTATTAGAGAGGATCTTTATTTTTTAGTTCTCATATGTTTTCTAGTTAGTTACTACTAGAGTAACTTGTCATCCTAGTTTATACCTGCTACATGCCATACATTTATTCCCATTGTCCTGGTTTGGATAATTAAATCGTGTGGCCTTAGTTATTACCAATGTTACCATTTAGGATTTCATTGTTTCAAATAACAGAAAACCTCACTAGTAGGTTGTTAACAAATAAGAGAGATATTTATCTCATAACAGAAATCTGCATGTAGGTGGTCCAGTGCTGGTGTAACAGCGCCATAGTATCTTCAGGAACCCCGCCTTGTCGTCCAGCACTACTATCTTTAGAATGTGTCTTTCATCCTCAGTTGTAAGATGGTTTCTGCGCCTTCTTGCATCTTTTCTATCTTCAAGACATAAAGGAATAAAAATGAAGAGCAAAGTGAGTTTTTGTTTTCTTTTCTGGAAAGAATGAGTTCCCCAGCAGCATTTGCCTGCATTTGATTTACCAGAACTACCAGACACATGGCCATCTAGTTGCAGAGGCAGTTAAGGAGAAACAAGGATTAAATATATAATTTAAGAACTTAAACTTTATTCCGTAGAGAGGTATATGTTCAAGGTTTTTGAACCGGGGCATGACATAATAAAATGGAGATTAGAAGGATTCGTTTGGAAATGGTCTGGAGAATGAGTTAGGCAAATGATTCTGGAGGCAAAGAAAGCCTAGCAGATTGATTAAAGTGGAGAAGAGCACTGAAGTCCAGTTAGAAAACTCATTTAATCAATATACTCAGCCTTTTGTGATAATGGTAATGATTTGGGGGTAGACTAGTAACCTTGAAAACAGAAAGGAATAGTGGCTTGTCTTAGCGACTGTCCAGAAAGACTCAGCTGATCATTAAATTTTGGGAATTGTTGAGAAGGCCAGTTTTCTTTCATTCTAAACAGTTAACATAGTTAAGGATAAGGAACATAAGTAAGGATACATTTAAGGAAATAGAATGTTTAAAATAGCTTAAAAAATTCTCTTGGCCAACTTTTTGATGAAGTTGGTAAGGTAACAATGTAAGTCTAAGAGCCCAGGCATATTTACTGTCATGATTTTCTTAGTAATGAACAGGGTAAAGAAAATACTAGCACTAAAATCTAGAAAACATGCCATTTTCATGGCAAATATTAATGTTCTCCAGCTACGTATTGTTTGGATGATGCTGGAACAAGAGGGCTAACTCATGACACCTCTGTTGTGATAGAGCAACATGCCTAGGGATTGAATGGAGGGAACTCCTAACAGAATTTGAGTTGTGCCTTCTTCATATTGGAAGTATGTGGGCATTTGGTTTTTTTTGTTGTTGTTGTTTGTTTTGTTTGTTTTGTTTTGTAAATAAGTGTCTGAGGCAGGAAGGGGCAATCTTTTTGGTGTGTTACCACTTCAAGTTTTTCTACCAGTGCAAGCCAGAAATAAGCTGAAAGAACAAACTAGGAAAAAGAAGAGCTGTTCTATAGCTTTCTTGGTCTAGATCTTGTTTTTGGCATGGCATGTCAAAATGTAGAAAAACTTACCTTCCCAACATTTGATATTTCATGTTAGGACTGCCTCTGACTCTAGCTGTGTTTCATGTGACATCCTTTTCATTTTGCTGCTTCTGGGAATCAGTAAATATTACAGAAAAGGTATTCTATATCCCTGTGTTAATACGGATTTGTACAACTCTTGTCAGAAACTAGGTAACCTAGTCTTTAATAATAACCTTGCAACCTAGTCTTTAATAATAATAATAATTTAATAATAATCTCGACATCCATTCTTAGCAGTGATTCTTAAGTCTTTTTGAGCTACTTCTTGCCCCACCATTATCAGTAATCTAATGAAAGCAAACATTCTTTTTTCTCCCAGAGAAAGGGTCATATACTCATACTTTAAAAGTTTTCTTTAAAATATTAGAAGCCCAGCGCAGTGGCTCACGCCTGTAATCCCAGCACTTTGGGAGGCTGAGGCAGGATAATTGCTTGAGCTCAGGAGTTTGAGACTAGCCCGGGCAATATAGTGAGATCTCATCTCTACAGAAAATTTAAAAATTGACCAGGTGTGGTGGTATGCATCCAGTTGCTGGGTAGGGTGAGGTGGGAGGATCGCTTGAGCCCGGGAGGCGGAGGTTGGCTGGGTGATGGAGTGAGATCCTATCTCAAAAAAAAGGGGACTAGGAGATGGTCAGGAGCCCTTGATGTGGAAAGAAGTAGGATCAGATTTCTAATAAAACCCTTTTAGCCATGAAATACTACTGCGGTTCAACCTTTTCCAAAAAACTCAATTTTTAAAATTTCAATTCAGTGTTTTCAGCAGGATTCATGGGAACATTACAATTAAAATTGGAGCAAGTAGTCAACTAAGAAGATTGCATGGATATGAAAAATAGTGCTGGGCGTTAGTGAACAATTGAGCATTACAGAAAATCTAATGAATTAACAAGGAGATAAAAACGAAAATATGCAATCAGAATTCGGATGAGAGGTTTTCATTTTAATTCTGAAACTATTTCTTATTAGTTAAGTATCTGTTACGCATCTGTTGTGTCAGGCATTGTAACATCTACAGAAGATGCAGTGGTGAGCAAGAGACGTGTGATCCTACTCTTGGTGTGAAAGTTTAAAAGAGTGAAAAATGATTAGAGGAAAGGCATGGTAGATATATTTAGAAGATGCAATCTGTACATAAGTGGAATTCCAGAAAGAGGACATCACTTAAATACTGAGGATTTTAAATTTCATGGTTATGGTGGGGCACCTTATAGTGATCTAGGCAGAAAACAGTTTAACTATACAAAGAAATAGTCTAGCCTTAGATGGCAGAGCAACACATTCTTAAGAGTTGGGTGGGAAAAAGATTGTGATTCATTGTAATTGAGTACATTCATTTCAAGTGGAATCCTAAGGTGTGTGTTAGGGCAGTATTTATTCTCAGACTTGCATGGACTTAGAAGGTATTTCACTAATACATCTTTTTCCAAAATGTTAAAATGAAGAACGTAAGAAATGGAGAAGTTATTATATAAAATGTTGGCAGTGAACAATGAAACCAGTTAAACATAGACTAAAATCTAAATAATCATATTTTTATAAAATAAATTTCAAGAAATATCACTTAAAATTACCAGAAACACAATTTTCATCTGAAATGTATAATCAAAAATTGGAATGTAGCCAAGGAGTAAAGGCTAAAAGTTTCAACTTACACGTTGGAACTCAGTAGTTTCAAATTTCTTTTAAAATTGAAAGTTACCATTCGTAAAATAGAACTAGAACTAATTTCTTCTAAATAATTGAGTTGAAGGACTGTGTGGGATAAAATCCCATATAGTGCAAAAAGAAATGACGAGAGTGCCCAAAAAGAACAGAAAGTATAAAATTGCATGAGAACAGTTATGATGAAATTCAGATCAAGTTAACAAATATTTGCTGAATGTTAAAGCACGACTTTATGCACTGGAAATAGAATATTGAAGAAAACAAAGTCCCCGGTATCACAGAGTTTTAACTTCAAGGGATAGGGAGAGAAAGACCACAAATAAGTTAAAAATGCATACATAAATTATGTTTGTTTTCAACCAGTGTTATGGTAAAAAAAAAATTAGGAAAGGGGAATAGAAGTATTCTTGTTGGGAAATGAAGAGCTGTGCAACTTTCAGTAAGGTAGTTGGGGAAGATCTCATTGAAAAGGTGATATTTGAGCAAACACTTGAAGAAGATGAGGGAACAAACCACATCCTGGATTGAGAGCATTCCAGACAGAAGGAACAGCACCTGCAAAACCTATGCCTGTGTAGCATCTTAGAGGAGTAGAAAGGATGCTTGGGGGTTGGAGTGAAGAAGTGTAGGAAGAAGTGTATTGTGGTTTGGGAGTTAGAAGGTAGGTGGAACATATGTTGTAAACTCTTAGAGGCCGTTGTAAGAGGCCTCTGGCTTTTTTTCCTTGAGTCTAATGAGAAGTTTTGAGTTGCAGAACAGCAGGTTCAGTCTGGTTTTATGTTGTGAATAGAGAGTGGGTGAATCCCAAGGACTGAAGCAGAGATGGTTAGGAGGCAGTTGTAGTAATCAAAGCAAAAGATAGCAGTAGATTAGACCAGGGTGATAGCAGTTGAACTTTAGACATCTGAAATGTCACAGTGCTATAAGAAACCATGTTTTTGAAAGATACAGTAGTTCCCCCTATCTGAGGCTTGGCTTTGCAGTTTTAGTGGTCAGTTGTGGTTTGAAAATACTGAATAGAAAATTCCAGAAATAATTAACATATTTTAAATTGTGCCCCGTTCTGAGTAGCATGATGAAATTTCATGCAGTCCAACTCCAACCCACTGGGGCTGTGAATCATTGCTTTGTCTAGAGTTATCCATACTTTATATGCTATGTGCCCACTAGTCACTTAACAGCTGTCTTGGTTATCAGATTGACCGTCACTGTATTGCAGTGCTTTGTGTTTAAATAACCCTCATTTTACTTAATAATGGCCCTAAAGTGCAAGTATGGTGATGCTGGCAATTTGGATGTGCCAAAGAGAAGCTGTAAAATGCTTCCTTTAAGTGAAAAGGTGAAAGTTCTCAACTTAATAAGGAAAGAAAAAAATTGTATGCTGAAGCTAAGATCTACAGTACAGTAAGATGTTTTGACAGACCATATTCACGTAAGTTTTATTACACTACATTGTTACAACTTTTTTTAAAATTTAAAATATGGAATGCCTAACAAATACATGTGTCATCCTTGCACAGGGGCCATGCTAATTACGGTATCATTCCAATTTTAGTGTATGTGCTGCTGAAGAGAGCATTTTTCTATTTTTTTTATTGTTGATCTCTTACTATGTCTAATTCATAAATTAAACTTTCATGTATATATAGGAAAAAACATAGTATATATAGGGTTCAGCACTAGCACGGTTTCAAGGCATCCACCGGGGGTCTTGGATAAGGGGAAACTGAATGATAAGAAAACGCAGATGAGTTGTAAAAGATGAGATGTAAAATTAGGCTGTGTAATCACAAATTGAAAAAAAATGTCTTTATAAATAGAAAAAGGTAATAAGCATGTATCCTTTAGAATAGGAAGATTTTATATTTTTTTGTTCTATATTTTTAAAATTGCTTTATACTAAATTTCTTTTGTTCAAAATATTTTTCCTACATAGAACAAAGAGGTGAAGAGAAAGACTTTAGAGTCAAAGAAAGTATCTGCATCTACCTTAAAGTAAGTGACTCTGATTTCGTATGTGAGAATGAAATGTACATGTGACTTAAGAAATTTTAATTTTTAAAACTGCATTTTTAATATATTTTATCACTATAACTACAATTTAAGAGGGATATCACTCCAGTTGAATTATTTTAAACGTTTTTAGGTTTAAATATTACATTTTTAGGATTTTGAAGAACTTGGAATTCCTAAGTTGCTGCTAACTTTTTTTTCTCCTTTTAAATAGAAGAGATGCAGATGCTTCAAAAGCTGTTGAAATTGTTACTTCAACTTCTGCTGGTAAGTTGTTACTTTTAACATTCTTTCAAATGAATGTATCTTGTCAGTTTAGTAGAAACTTAGATGATGATGCTAGGAAGACACTATTGTGCTTTAATGAAGGAGACCCAAATTACATTCTTTAATTGACCCATGTATTAAGCAGATGGTTAATATTTAGTGCTGTGTAATTACAGAATCTCTGCTGGAGTAAATACAACAAATCTAAGATAATGTATATGAAATATCTATCCTAGTTCCATAGTTAATAGCTGCTTTTTACATGTTTAGGTTAGTTATGCAATATCTCCCTCCATCCCCTCCCGATAAACCCACAAGACAAAACCTGAGAAAGGTATGTTAAGATTGCTTATCTGGTCTCTTTTGATTTTGAAGGTTAATTGAGAGCCAAAAGGCAAGCAAAAAAAGACTATCCAGAAATGGATATTATCATACTCATGTGATAAAATCTATTTCTTTATACTCAGGAAAATACTTGAAGCCATCATTATGAATCTAGTTAAATATTGCATACAGTTTTATAATCCGAGTTCTCTTTTTTCTTAGTCCATTTAGGACTAGAAAGGTGGAAAAAAGTTTTGAGACTAGTACTAGTGAGAATAAATAGCTCAATGCTGAAAGGAAAGAAAAGCTAAAATAAGGCAGACACAAATTTAGGAACTTACGTTGCGTTTTGTGTGTTCTGTTTGGGGAAGGTAAAAATATAGTGTGTTTTGGTTTTTCTGCCTGGAATGAGATAAGAATTTAGGTACTAAGTTTTACTAGTGAGGTGAAAATTGGATTGTATGGAATATCTCATTTCCCTGTAGTTTTTAGTTGCATAGAGTACTGAAGTATTGAAGGTTAGTAGAGATACTATGAATGGCTTCTGGAAGACAGTACATTTTGATTAAGATTTTAAATTAGGTAACGTTATGTGAAGAGATAAAATGTGGAGGCAGAAGATTACTTCATGTGGGGGACACATAACAAGGGTAACAAAGTGGAGTTATTCTACTGATTGAAGGCCTTGAAGGGTCATGCTGAGAAGTTTTCAAATTTGACCCCATTAGTAGCATTTTCAGAATGTGTTGTATTAAAGATTAATTTCTGAAAGACGTTTTGGGTAAAAAAGTTTGGGGTGTGTGTTACAGCTATTTTTTCTCTTTTGAAAAAATAATTCACAGAACACGTTTTACGAAGTCCTTCAGGAAAAGAAACCTATTTAGCTTTGTTTAGTCCACTGTTTCTTATAAGCTTGGCAAAAGTGCACTCTATTTTTTCTGTATAAGAGCTAGCAACTATTGGTACAGACTGGGAAATTGCAGTAGAGAATATGGAGCCACTCACTAATTGTTTAGGATTCTTATATAGATTGGATAAATTGGAGAGATGTAAAAATCCCGCTGAGAAAACACAGTTGGGCTTCACTTTGGAATGATTAGGACCTGATGTGAAAAAGGTTAATTTAAGTGATGTGAGGAGGTAAAATTTGCATTTTATTGTATGGAATTTTTTAGTAAATGAGTTTAAAAAAATTTTTAAGTAATAAAAAATTTCCAAGTTTCAGTCCTGATAGGTTTTACTAAGAGTGTGATGATATTATTGATTACAATTGGAAAACTCACAGTGGTGTCTTTGAATTTGGGAGTAGGACCTTAGATTTCACCATTACCAAATTTCAGCTGTCACAGGTATCTGCTGGAGGTATTCTTTAGTCAGCCAATCATGTGGCATTGAAAGTGAGATACTTGGGAATTTTTTTAAGTTGGTCTAAATTTTGAAAAGCTAAGTACTTCCTTCCAATATAAATGTAGAAAGAAAAAGGAACCTCTAAACAGGACTGAGAAAGTGACAGGTGAGAAAGAAGGGTACTTGATAATTTTTTGAGATCTGCTCAGATTGAAGAGTGACAGGAAGAGTTAATTAGGGCAGTTTTAAGGATAAATTTGATTATAAGCACAGGGAGGAAGCAAGAGTGTAATTTGATCATAAATGGAAACATTAGAGCTCTTACCCAGTACTAATTAAAAAGAAAAATAGTAATTATTGAGTACCTATTATATGCCATGATAGGGGGTACTTTGTAGAGGCTTAGGATGTATCAGTGGACCAAATAGGCATCCCACCAGACAGTTTACATTTTTAACTTGAGATGACAAATATAAAATATAAAATAAACATTAAATAACACAAGTTTTAGAAAATGAGAAGTTCTGTGACACAGAGCAAAAGCAGAACCAGGGTAAAGGTGATGCAGGATTAGTTTGTTTTAAAGTTAGAATTTAGTATACAAAATGAGGTAAAAATGACTTATTAAGTAGACAGGCCTACTAACACAATCTGTTCCAGAAGAGAGAAAAGAAGGAAAAGAAGCCTAACATTTGTGGGTATGATGTTTATGCTGGGCACATAGTATATTTATGTTACTTTGTTTAATCTTTCAGACCGTTCTTTGAGTTATAGTTAATGTTTGGCTGGGTGCAGTGGCTTGTGCCTATAATCCCAGCACTTTGGGAGGTTGAGGTGGACGGATCACCTGAGGTCAGGAGTTCAAGACCAGCCTGGCCAACCTGGTGAAACGTTGTCTCTGCTAAAAATGCAAAGATTAGCCGCGTGTGGTGGTGGTAGTCCCAGCTACTCGGGAGGCCGAGGCACGAGAGTCTCTTGAATCTGGGAGGCAGGGGTTGCAGTGAGCCAAGATCGTGCCACTGCACTCCAGCCTGGATGACAAGAGCAAGACTCCACCTCAAAAAAATATATTGTTCTCATTTTCTAGAAGAGATAGATTCAGAAAGGTTAAATGAGTCAGGGTCACATGGAGGAGTTAGAATTTGAATGCAAAACTATGATTCCAAAGCTTTGTGCATATACTAAATTACCTCCCTCAGGAATGAAAACTTGTTGATCTCCTTGGATCACTACTTTTCTCCAGCCTTTCTAGTTTTCCTAACAATCTTTTCCTCTTCTCATGTCATACTTTTCTTCCTGGGTGGTTTCTTTTTTTTTTTTTTTTTTTTGAGACGGAGTCTTGCTCTGTTGCCCAGGCTGGAGTGCAGTGGCCAGATCTCAGCTCACTGCAACCTCTGCCTCCCAGGTTCAAGTGATTCTCCTGCCTCACCCTCCCGAATAGCTGGGATTACACACATGCGACACTATGCCTGACTGATTTTTTTTTTTTTTTTTAAGTAGACATGGGGTTTCACCATGTTGGCCAGGCTGGTCTCAAACTCCTGACCTTAAGTGATGCACCCACCTCAGCCTCCCAAAGTGCTGGGATTACAGGTGTGAGCCACCATGCCTGGCCCTCTTTCTGGGTGATTTCTTTCCTGTCAGTCTTTAAGGACATCTCCCATACATACATAAACTCTTCTATCCCCTTGAGTATACTCTTCTCATTTTCTTATATTACAGTTACTACTAATCATCCAGTAGAGTAATTCTTAACGCTGTCTTCTCTTTTCTTCTGTTTGACATAACTCGGATTTCGATAACATCCTTCCTCTTTTCAGCCGGTCAGTGGCGGATCTGTATTTTCCCTTGAATCTACTTCAGCTCTCAGATTCTTTATACGTAGCTTCATCATGCCTATAACTCTTTAATTCAGACCTATCGTCTCACATTTGAACTTTTGAAGATAGCCTCCTGACTGGTATTTTTTATTCCATTCTCTGCTTTATTATACACATTGTTGTCCAGAGGTCTCTTTAAAGCAAATCTGATCATTCTACTTTTAGTGACCAGTGGAATAAAGTCCAAATTCATTGACTTTCCGTAAATTATTCTTTGCCCTTTGACCCGAGATTATCTTTTGAACCTATTAACAGTCAACTACGTACTATTTTCTAGTCACTCAGTATAGTTTATTTTCCATGTTATTTCATTGCTTCTTTATTTATGCTATTTGCATAGAATTGATGTCTGACTTCATTTAACTTTAGTAAGCACTTAATAGGTCACAGGCAAGGTACTGAAGATAAAAAGTCAGTTAAGACTCCTTTTGGGGAGAGTTGGGGGACAGATTCTGATTTATCCTGTAAGGCTCATCTCTGATGAAACTTCCTTGATCAAATGATTTTTTTCTCTTTCTGTGGCTTTTCTCTTTTTTATAAATACTATGTCCCCTTTTCTTTTTACCTTTTCAATTCCCAGCTGAATATGGCTTTCTTTTAAATCTAATTATAAAAATAATGAATGTTTGTTGTCAGTAATTTAAAATATTTCAGAAAATGTTTAAAGAAAGTGATTCACACCATTCAGAGATCTCTTGTTTGTTTGCTTAAGTCAGTTATTTCCACCATAAAAACCCTCTGCTCACCTGTGGGAACTCCCACATGTGAGTTCCACCAAATCTTTTAGAAAGCAATATCGATTTCAGCTATACCATGGCATTCAGGGGAAGGGAAAGCTTCCTATAAAAGGGGGAATGAGAAAAGGTGGGGCAACAGGCTAATACATCAAATACTGACAAAGACACTACACACCTATCTGAATGGCTAATATAAAAAATAATGATAGCACCAAATGCTGATGTGTATGTAGAAAAAGTCATACATTGTGTGCAAGAGCAGTTGTGAAATAGTACAGCCATTCTGGAAAAGAGTGTGGAAGTTTAACTTAACAAAACTAAACATGTGCTTACTATGTGACTTATCACCTATACTCTCGAGCACTCATCCCAGAGAAATGAAAACTTACGCTCATACAAAAGCCTATACACGAATATTTATGGGTACTTTGTTTTTAATTGTCCCAAACTGGAAACAACCCAAATGTTCTTCAGTGGATGAATGACTATTTTAAAAAGTTTTATATTATAAAATTTCACGTATATCATATTGAAATGAAATTACAGAGAGAGAACAGATTAGTGATTGTCAGGGTTGGTGGGAGGGAGGTGACTATTGCTATAAATGGGTTTTAGAAGAGATCATTATGAAGGAACTGTTCTGTATGTTGGCTGGTGGTAATCACACTGATATACACCTATGATAAAATTTCACAGAGCTAAGTACACATTGTGTGTAAAATGAGTGAAATCTGGATGTTGGTAGATGGTATCAATTGTATCAATTTTCTGTCTGTGATACTGTACTACAGTTATACAAAGTGTTAACCATTGGAGGGAAACTGGGTAAAGGGTATATGGGGTCTCTCCCTCTTACTTCATACAACTCCATGTGAATTTATAATTATCCCAAAGGTGAAAGTTAAGTATTTTTTTTAATGCTGACAGCTTTCATGAAACTGTAGAACAATTATATTTAGGAATAATAATGTTAAATTTTAGTGTAAAATTTTAACATATAGTGTCTGCGAGCACTTTGAATAATGGACTATTCTCAAGAGAGGGTTGTATTGGAAGTATAAAGATGGTTCAAAATGAGGAAATCTGTTAATTCAATTCTACCATATTAAAAAAAGGAACGTATGAACCTTTCCATAAATACTGAAAGGGGTATTAACTTCAACATCCATTTCTAGCATTTAAAAAAGAATTCTTAGCATGGGCAACATAGTGAGACCTAGTCTGTATCAGAAATTAAGAAATTATCTGGGCATGTTGGCATGTGCCAGTTACTTGCAAGGCTGATCTGGGAGGATTGCTTGAGCCCAGGAGGTCGAGGCTTCAGTGAGCTGTGATCGTGCTACTGTACCCCAGCCTATGCAGCAGGGTGAGACCCTGTCTCCAAAAAAAAAAGAAGTTTCTTAAATATGGTATGTGTGTATATATACTTTTTTATGCACACACATATACAAGTACACATATGTTAAAAGCCAGCATATGCATAATAATATGCTTAATAATGCATGAGATGCATTCCCATTAAACTGAGACTATGTATCAGCACTTCTTTGAGTTAAAATAAATATTTTTTAAAACTAATAACCATTAACCAGTACAATGTAATTCAGGAGGCATGGAAATTGGAAAGTAGGATACACCATTATTTGCAAATATGATAGTATGATGGAGAACCTAAGAGAATCAATTATACAGTGCTATTTAATTATAATTACCCATCTTAATTCTCTAATATGTAATGTTTAATTGCTTTATTTATAAAGAAGAGCTCCTTATGTAATCTAATATTAAATAGTCCATTTACAGTAAAAAAAAGTAGAAGTTATAAAAAGAAAACTAAAATATTAAAAGGCATAAAATGAGTCTTAAATGAAAAAACAACCTTCTTGGATAGAAGGCTTCACTGTTACAAAATGCCTTTTTTTTCTTTCTTTCTTTTCTTTTTTTTTTTTTCTGTTGTCCAGGCTGGAGTTCAGTTGTAGAATCTCAGTTCACTGCAGTCTCCACCTCCCAGGTTCAAGTGCTTCTTCTACCTCATCCTCCTGAGTAGCTCGTATTACCGGCCAGAACCACCTCGTCCAGCTAAACCTTTTTTTCTTTATACACTAAGTATAAAGAATAATAGTGATAAAACATTTTAAATTACATAAGCTGATTCTAAGTTTAAGAAATTAACATAGAAGAATAGGCAGGACAGTTCTTTAAAGAAAACAATGAAAACAGACTAACCACAATAAATATTAAAATATATTACAAAGTTCAAAGATTTAGAATCGTTTCACATAGTTATGTAGACAAAAAGTAGGACAGAAGAGAATCCAGAGATATTTCCCAAAACATACAGACCATCAGTAAATTTGTATGATATTTCATATTAGTTGGGAAACAATCAATTATTCATTAGCTACTTTTTTTTTTTTTTACTTTTGATTAAAGTGAAAGCACTCTGCTTGGTGCAGTGGCTCCCGCCTGTAATCCCAGCACTTTGGGAGGCCAAGGTGGCTGGATCACTTGAGGCCAGGAGTTTGAGACCAGCCTGGCCAACGTGGTAAATCCTGTCTCTACTAAAAATACAAAAATTAGCTGGGTGTGGTGGTGCTCTTCTGTAGACCCAGGTACCCAGGAGGCTGAGGCAGGAGAATCGCTTGAACCTGGGAGGCGGAGGTTGTAATGAGCTGAGATCGTGCCACTCAGCCTGGGCAACAGAGCGAGACTCTATCTCAAAAAAAAAAAAAAAGTAAAAGCACTTATATCAAACTGCAGTTGGATCAAAGATTTACTATGATACATAAGATGATAACAGTGTGGAGAATATTTTTGTAAAATTTAGGTTGAGAAGTTCTCGGGAAGACATTTGACTACATAAAATGTATTAGTGCATCAGTATTTTGAGTGACTTTTAAAAAAATTGTTAACCTATGTGTTAATTTTCTTAATATATAAAGAACTCTAATAAAAAATAAAAAAGCCTCAACTCAAAAGATAAATTGGAAAATAGTATGATTAGGCAGATTATAGAGAAAGAAGTAGAGATGACTTTATTTAAACATAAGAAGATGGATACATCTACACTTACAATTAAAGAAAAAAAAATTCTACCAGTTTCCATTTAACATTGGGAAGGTTGATCATTTCAGTTAACCATGTTAGGCTTTTGAAGGAGATTGGTCAGGGTGGGGGGAAAAGTTATAAGGAGACACAAACCTTGGAAGTCCTGGGAGGTTTTGCAAAGCTTCAGGAGAGAATAAAGGCTGAAGGCAGCTGAATTCTCTTACCCTGAGGCTACGGGCAAATAGTAAGGAATTTAGGTAAGTTTATTTACTTTTGCCGACCTTCGATCATCCGACCTTTGATCCTCCGACCTTTGATCATCTGACCTTTCATCATCTGCATGCAGGACTGCTCCCTACAGCGGGGGCAGCAGTTACCCACAGATTGTGTTGGCTCCAGGCCTTCATCATTAAATCTGTACTGAATAAATACAAGCAGCTCCAGCTTATTGGGGCTGCATTCTCTCTTCGGAGTCTCTAAGGCCGAGCAGTTTCCTAGCCGCGCTCACGCAAAATACCTGTGTCTGCGTACTTTTTTCATCCGTCGTTCGGCCAGAGTCAGCGGATCAGACTCAGCAGCTGGTGCCCCTCGTGAGGAACGTTGCAAGGGATCACAGCGGAACCCCCGAAAATGAAGGCGAAGAGATTGTGCAGTCAGTAAGTCATTGGTGCCCGCTCGGGATATCCAAGTTCAGGGGAGTTCTCAAGCTGGAGTTTCATCATGAGACAACAGCTATCCGCACAACAGAAACAGTATATAAAAGTATTGAAACAACTGCGTAAAGATAGCAGAGCCTCGATTTCACAGGCTCAGTTAAGGGACCTAATGCAAACTGTTGTTTCCCATAATCTATGATTCCCAGCAGAAGGAACGCTGGACCTAGAACTCTGGGAACAAGTGGGGAAAAACCTTAAACAGTATCATACACAAGGGCAACGGATCCCAGTAACGTCTTTAACCGTATGGACCTTAGTTAGGGCTGCTTTGGCCCCGCTGTACGCAGAAGAGCCCAAGAAGGGAAGGGAGGAGGAACCATCACCTACCTTAGTGCCACCGCCTCCTCCCTCATCACTGCCATTACTGGGTAAAGATACTAAAGAGGAAATGGAGGTTTTCCCTGAGCCCCCTCCCCCAATAAATTGGAAAAAAGACAAGGGATACACTACAGCTGTGGGACCCTGTCTTAGGCAGGTGGCATTAGAAGGGGAGCTCTTAACCTGTCCGGAAATGCAAGATCACCAAGGCGATCAGGTATGTGAACCCATTTCTTTTGACACTTATAAAGATAAGAGAAAGCATTCGCGCAAACACAGCTGTTAGTCCATTTACGAAAGGATTAACTGAAGCCGTAGCAGACAACTTCTGTTTGGCCCCATGGGACTGGTCAGTGCTAGCTAAAACAACTTTAGAGCCCAGTCAGTACCTCCTCTGGAAGGCAGAGTATGATGAGTTGTGTGAGCAACAAGCCAACCAGAATCAATTGGCCAGGCAAGACATAACAGCTGCTGTGCTTCAGGGGAGGGGTTCCTGTGCCAGTGTACAACAACAATTAAGTTTTGTTCCCTAAGCCTATGCACAAGTGTCTGTGTGTGCTCTCAGGGCTTGGAACCGAATTTCTGAAAGCGGAGTTCAACAGGGATCTTTTATAAATGTTCGACAAGGGCCTTAGGAGCCATTTGTTGAATTTATCAATTGGTTAACCCAGGCAATTAAGAGACAAATTAGTCAGCCCAGGGTGCTGATATCTTATTGTTGCAGTTGGTTTATGAAAATGTTAACGTCCACTGCCAGCAAGCAATGCAGACAGTCAGAGGAAAGGCAGCTACGGTCAGGGAACTTACATGAGCATGTCAACTGATGGGGACAAACACACAAAGCCAAAATATTGGCTATGGCAATAAAGCCTCCTAAAGTGAAAAGGGAGAAAAGCCCAAATTGTTTTCTATGTGGAGAGCCAGGTCATATGAAGAGGTAACTCAGGAAAAGAACCCCCTTCTGTATGCCCCCGATGTAGAAAGGAGAAACATTGGGCAAATCAATGCAAGTCCAAATTTGAAAAGATGGCAACCCCATAAGTAATCAGGAAACTTCATGAGGGGCCAGCCCCAGGCCCTGCTCCAAACTTGGGCAGTGCCAGCAGCTTTCCTTGGTCAGTTGGAAAGCCCACAGTCCACTCTTTCAGAACAGCCACCTCTGGGAGCACAGCATTGAACTTTTACTCTGCCCCAACGAATTAGTGCTAAAAGAAGGAGAAGACCCTAAAAGGGTTGCAGCAGGGATCTGGGGCCCACTGCCTCCAGAACGGTGGGATTGGTCCTAGGATGATCAAGCCTATCCAGTAAAGGAATCAGTGTGCTCACGAGAGTAATTGATAGTGATTTTCAAGGTGAGATATTAGTTATGATGGAATGTAAAGGTCAGTCTGCATATTCTTCCTCCTAAATCTAAAATAGCTCAGTTACTACTCTTACCATACTGGGTCCCCAGCGCCCAGGGAAAGGATAAGGGAAGTTTGGAAGCACGGGAGCCATAGGAGTATATTGGAAAAAATTAAGCACTGATCAGAGACCCATGATTACCTTAAAAATTGGAAATAAGAATTTTACTGGCCTACTGGATACAGGGGCAAATATTTCGATTATTAGTGATCAAAACTGGCCAGAAACTTGGCCTTGGGTCACTCAGAAACAAAAATTGTCGGCATCGGGGAAGTGCACACAGCCAAGCAGAGCAGGTGCCCCCTAACATTGGGATTTGGAGGGAAAAAACAGTTACAAAACTCTAATCATGACCGTCCCTGTTAACCTTGGGGATGGGACCTCTTAGCCCAATGGGAGCTGCAAACCCCTTTCTAATAATGACCACTGTTGTTATTCCTCCCCTACCCCTGACGTGGCTCTCTCAAGATCCAATTTGGGTAAAACAGTGGCCTTTAAAGGGAGAGTAATTACAGTGAGCCCACAAATTAGTTGAGCAATTAAAAGCCAGCCATATAGAACCATCAAACAGCCCTTAGAATTTGCCCATTTTCATCATTCCCAAAAGGTCTGGCAAATGGAGACTTGCATGACTTACGGGCTGTCAGTGCTAATTTGCAACCTATGGGGCCTCTTCAACAGAGGCTCCCTTCCCCTGTGGCAATTCTTCAAGATTGGCCTATAGTCGATACTGACTTAGAAGACTGCTTTTATACATTCCTGTTAAAGAACAGGGCAGAGCATAATTTACATTTACCATACTAGCTATCAGTAACGAAAGGGCAGCTCACCAATTTCATTGGAAAATACTCCTCAAGGAATGCTGAGCAGTCCTACCATGTGTCAGCATCATGTAAATCAGGCTTTGCTCCCCAGTAGAAAAAAATTTCTTAATAATTAGATTATTCATTTTGTGGATGGTATTTTACTAGCAGACCCAACAGCCAGTACTTTTAAATTTATATGCCTCTGTTGTAAACTTAAGTTTATATACCTCTGTTGTTAAGAGGTTAATCGTAGCAACTGAAAAAGTACAGATGTCCTCACCTTGGAAATATCTTGGATACATACTAACTTCCTGGTCAGTAAGACCTCAGAAGGTTAAATTAAATACTAGCAATTTACATACCTTAAATGATTATCAGAAATTACTGGGTGATATTAACTGGCATCCTCCTACCTTGGGCATAACTACTGATAAATTACAGAACCTGTTTTCTGTCCTAAAAGGCAATGCTGTCCTAGACTCACTCAGCATTTAACCCCTGCAGCAAAAAGGGAAATTGAGGAAATAGACCAAGTTATTTCTCAGAGGCATCTAGATCGCATAGATCCATGATACTCAGTTCAGTTGTTTGTTTTTCCTGCTAAACACTCCTCTACAGGATTAATAGGACAGATGGCCGCAGGGCTGCGCTTCCTAGAATGTGTTTTTTGCTCACATATTGGGACTAAAACACTATCTCACTATATCCAGCTAGGTAGTAAAGTCATCTATATGGGCCGCAGACGATGCAGTCTGTTGCTAGGTTATGACCCTGATGTCATAAGAATTTTCTTGAGTAAAAATTCGAAGCAGTCTTGCCCCATCACTAGATCTTCAGATAGCACTCTCTGATTATGCAGGCCATATAAAACATGCCCTTCCTGCTGACAAACTATTTCAGTTCTTTTCTTATACTCCTGTAGTTTTGCCAACAAAAGTAGTTCACTCCCTCATACCTAGTGCTTTAACGCTTTTTACTGATGGTTCTGGTGAAAATGGAAAAGCGGCTATTTGATGGAAACCACATAATTCCCTCACTAGATCTGGATTTACTAGCGCTCAGGGAGCAGAGGTTGGAGCCCTAATACTGGCCCTAGAAACCTATTCCTCTCAGCCCATTAACATTGTTAGTGACTCTGTTTATTTGTTGCAAAACCTTGAGACGGCGCTCATAAAGTCTGCTCTCGAGCCCACCCTGAGTGCACCTTTTCTTGGACTTCAGCAATTGCTGGATCAACATACACAGTCAATTTTATCACACATATTCCAGCCCACAGCTCACTGCCTTTCCCACTGGCTTATGGTAGTGATCAAGCAGACCTGCAGGTTATGACGTCACTGCTTGACCAAGCCACCCAGTCGCATCGATTTTTCCACCAAAATTAGAGAAACTTAATTGCAGCTTACCCCAAGACTAGCTAAACAAATTGTCCTGCAATACCCAGATAGCCAGCTCACAGGCACGTCCCCTCCTTCAACAGGTATTAATCGTAGAGGACTAGAACCTAATCAGTTACAGCAACAGATGTTACACACGTCCCTAAATTTGGAAAACTAAGATATGTACATGTATCCGTTGATACCAATTCCTACCTAATTAGCACACGCTCTTCCTGGAGAGTCCACCCGATATATCATTAAACACCTTTTAACTTTTGTGTTTATGGGGTGGCCCACAAAAATTAAAACTGATAATAATCTGGCTTATGCCAGCTCACATTTTCAACAATTTTGTCACACGTGGAGCATCCAACATTCTACAGGCATCCCGTATAACCCCCAAGGACAGGCCATAATAGAACATGCCCTCTCCACCCTTAAAAATATGCTCAGAAAACAAAAGGGGAAAATGAGTAAGGACCCTGCAACACTAGTAGCACAAGCGTTATTTACGCTTAATTTCTTCAATTTAAATGATAAATTTCAATCAGCTATAGAAAAGCACTTTGCTAAATCTTCTCAAGACATAAAACCCACAGTATTATGGAAAGATGTAAATAGTAATGTATAGTATGTCCAAATGAATTGCTAACATGGGGAAGATGATATGCTTGTGTTCACACCCCCCTCAGGCCCTCTTTGGATTCCAGCATGATGCATCAGACCATACCATGGCGTGGCTAGGACCCAACACGGTACCAGAAGTGAAGGAAATGACCCCACAGGACCCGCAGCTCCAGACAACACAGCTTCCTCAGACAACACAAGCCCCAGACATTACCTGGGGGATGCTGAAGAAGACAACTTACAAGGCTGAGCAAATCCTGCTCCAGACACAGAAACCATTCACTCCAGATAATTTGTTCCTTGCTTTGCTCTCTGGTGTAAGTTGCAACTCACATAGGATCCTTTTTAGGCTCTCGCTTTCCCTGCAACCCGTACCTGCTACACTCTGTTGGGCTCATCTCTTAGATCCGCCTTTCTTATGCCCTGTTACCTGGGCAGACACCCCCTTCCAGCCTCTAATAATGTAACTGCTTGGCTAGGAGGGATTGACTTACCCCTAGTAGGGTCCCTTATTAATGGCACACATTGGACTAAGGTGCCAGGTAACACTACATATCACTCCACTGTCCTCCCACTGTGTGTAAGTTTTAAAAGTTCTAACCCTTACTGTGTACCTGCCCAAACAAAATTATGGGTACGTCATGGGCAAAGGAAATGCCTTAACATTCTTGGTTGCCAGTAGCCTCAAACCAGGCAATGCAATCAGTGCCACTTTCCCCAGCATTCCTCCCTGTGCTAAAGAACAAAGCCAGGCAAGTAATGGATTCCACTTCGGCTGGGAGGTCTGTCATGGGGGACAAGCCCTTAGTCTCCAGTTAGGCAATTAGACTGGAGCCCCTGACGGTTGTTTACAGGGTGAACATACTGATGTTTGCGTCCATTGTGATGTCAATCATAGTTTCGTGGCCATGTCCATTCCTTTATGGGATTTGGGCCGAAGAGGGGATGGGATATCCCAGACCCCAGGTGGAGTCCATGCCACCCCAAGACACTTTATGGCATCTGGGACATCTTAGCACCACCCTTACCACCTGGTATGGGACATACCATAATTCCAGTAACAATTATGCTATAACCTTTATACATAATCACACAGATCAGTGCCTGATTTGCACTACTCATCCATATGTTTTTCTTACGGGAACCAGTATTTCCATTACACCCCAAAACTCCATGTTTGTGACCTGAGTGCAAGGACAGGCTTGCCTCACCTCATGTATCACTAATTACAGTATATCTAATTTAAATATTACTAGTGTTATGGTATTAAGGAGGCAATCTGAGACATTCCTACCAGTCAGTTTGATACACTATTGGCAAGTTTCCTCTGCTTTTGCCACCTTAGAACATGCCATATCCCAGGTCAGACACAAAAGATTCATAGTTGCTCTTACAGCCTTTATAGTCTCAGCCGTAGTCATCCTAGCAACTGCTAGTGTTGCTGTAGCATCTATTACTGAGTCAGTACAAACAGCTACTTTTGTAGATAACTTGACCAGAAATATGTCTAATGAACTTATTCTACAACGGGATATAAATCATAAGGTTCCTTCACATCTGCAAGCCCTCGAGACTGCCTTGGAACATGTAGGGGAGTGACAAGATGGCGCTGGCATTCTGACAGCAATTAAACCGACTGGGAGCATAAGCATATCTCTGTCACCTCTCTACCATGGAGCCAGTCAATACATAGTTGGGATGAGGTGAAACACCTCTGGGTGACCTTACATGATAATTTAACAGCAGTCCTAAAGCAACTTAAATCTAGAATTGCTAAGTGCCATAGATCTACATGCCCAACAGACAGCCATATGGAAGGATGTGCAAGAACATCTCTCCTGGATAGACTCCCACTCCTTGATTAGAAAAAGATATTACTAATTATACTCATGTTTGTCTTACGTTATTTACCAATTCTAGGATGCAAAGCCGGAATACGAGCAGTAATCGCTACGCCTGACAAACCTGTTGCTGCACACATCTGTACTCTTCAATCAACAATACTCTTCAATCAACAAAACCTGATGCAAAAAAAAGAAAAGGGGGAGATGCAGGAGATCAGTCAGGGTGATGGGAAAGTTATAAGGAGAGACGCAAACCTTCTTGGAAGTCCGGGAGGTTTTGCAAAGCTTCAGGAGAGAATACAGGCTGAAGGCAGCTAAATTCTCTTACCCTGATGCTAAGGGCAAGAAGTAGGTAACAAAGGAGTGTAAAGGAATTTATCTAGACGAGTTTATTTACTTTTGCAGACCTTTAATCATCCTATCTGTGCGCGCAGGACTGCTCCCAAGGAGGGGGGAAAGGGGCGACAAGTACCTACAGATTGTGTTGGCTCCAGGCCTTTGTCATTAAATCTGTACTGAATAAATACAAGCGGCTCCAGCTTATCAGGGCTGCATTCTGTCTTCGGTGTCTCTAAGGCCAAGCAGTCCCCTAGCCGCACTCATGCAAAATACCTGTGTCTGTGTACTTTTTTCATCCGTCGCTCAGCCTGAGTCTGCGGGTCAGACTTGGCAGGATTTTGACTTGATATATTGTGTGTGTTTGGAAATGGGGAATAATTCCTATGCTTATGTACTATTGATGGGAATATTAATTGGTTCAGCCTTTCTGGAGGTCAGTCTAATGTTAATCGTTAAAATTTAAATCTGTATGCCTTTTGACACATCAAGTTCATATCTAAGAATTTGCCCCCATAGTAATTCCATGGACATACAAAGATGAGTATAGGGATGTTTCTTGCAGGGTTCTTTCTAAATTATTGCTAGGTTGACTTAACTAAATCCAAATGATGTTATTTGTAATGTAGTACTTAAATGTTTTTCTTGTTATTTTAGCCAAAACTGGACAAGCCAAGGCATCTGTAGCCAAAGTAAACAAATCTGCAGGTATGTTTTTTAAATTAGGATTCTAGACTATTAAAACTTCAAAGTATTTTAAAATCGTATCGTAGTAGTCTTGGATTTCACTTGACATAGTCTGTATTGAATGCATGCTAATCTTTGAGATTTATAATCATCTAGCAGTTTTGAGAAATGATATGTACTAGATAATGCTCCTATAGTAATTATTGAAATAATTTAACTGCAGAAATTTCTCATGGTGAATATCACATATTTTCCTCTTTCTCTTTTATTGAGGTCTCTCTTCTTCTTTTCTTTTATACAATAGTTTAATAAATATGATCCCGTATGGTTTTTGTGAGCTATGGTGGGATTTTAGGTAATAATTAAGTTTTTTTCTCTTTTTCCTGGCATAATCCTTTCCAGTTTGTCTCCCATTTCTGCTAAACCCACATTAATTCAGGGTCATTTCTTTTAAGTGAATAGAGATCAGTGTATTAAATTATCTTTCAAGTTGGGCATGGTGGCTCACGCCTGTAATCCCATCACTTTGGGAGGCCGAAGGGGATGGATCACCTGAAGTCAGGAGTTAAGAGTCCAGCCTGGCCAACAAGGTGAAATTCTGTCTCTACTGAAAATACAAAAAAATTAGCCAGGTGCCAGTGGTGCACACCTGTAATCTCAGCTACTAGGAAGGCTGGGGCAGGAGAATCGCTTGAATCTGGGAGGTGGAAGTTGCGGTGAGCCGAGATCTCACCACTGCACTCCAGCCTAGGGAGACTCTGTCTCAAATAAATAAACAAATAATCTTTCATGTAATATTAAAAAGGAAAGGAAACAGCCTGGAACTGGCAAAAATCATTATTAGTGGCAGATCCAGAATTTTCATATAGTAGTTTCTTAGAAGCAGTAATTTGAGTGGGTCATGGGTGGCTGGGAAACTTGTCTTGAAGCTGCATTTATTTTGCTAACACTTTGCTGTTACTTTGATACCAAGTGTATGGAGTCACTGGGGATGTGGTAGACTGGAATTAAGCTGGTGGCCACTCCTTTACTTGCTGGAAATTAATGCCGGCTATTTTTTATTTTTTCCTTAAGTCCCAGTACCCAGATAGAAGTTATAAAGTGAATTGACTTGTGATAATAACATAGGGATAGTGAAAGAAATATCTTAAGGGCTCACTGAGGCTCAGTTTACTGCAGTGTGGCAAAAGTCGTGAATGACTAAGAATTGACAAGCTAGGTGACAAGCTATAAGGATTTGTATTGTTCTTTTTGAGCAAAGATTATGGACTGTCTTGAATATAAAGGGTGGATTTGTAAATTGGTTCAGTTGATTTTTGTAGATGTCAGTGAATGTTTTTTGTATGATTTTTAAAAGTATGATTGTATTCTCATAAGGTTCCTGTTACGTAATTCTGGCAATCATCACCCTTATATATAGGGAAATATGTACACAAATCTGTTAGTGCCCCAAAGCTTCTCAATATAAATTGGAGTTTATTTTAGATCTGTTGATTTTTTATCTTGGGCTTTTTCCTCATCCATTCTTGCTAGTTGTTATGAATCCTAATTTCGAAGTTAAATCTTGTGTTGCTCTCTGAATGGAAAGTGTTTGGGCTCTGACAGTCTTCTACAACACTTTGATGATCACATCTTTATAAACAGCACCATCTTGGAAAATAGGCCATAGTAATAGATAATGTAGGTACAAATAATGGTCAGAGCAATTTAAATAGTCCTGTACAGCTAGGAAACTGTAGGAATGAGTCAAAACAATCTTTATATGACCTGACCATGATATAAGTGTTCTTGAATGCTTTTTAATCAATTAGGAGCCATGGAAGCATGGGTTGGGAGGGTCTAGGTTTAACTGCTTTTGGAACTGCTAAAAGTATGGGATTGTTTTTATGTCCTTGGAATTAGTAATTTTGCTTCTAGTTGATCCACACGTTCAGAAATTTATTTAACTTGCATGAATGCTGTTTTAAGTACAGGTTGAGTATCCCTTATCCAAAATGGTTGGGAGCAGAAGTGTTTTAGATTTTGGATATTTTTCAGATTTTGGAATGTTTGCATATATATAATGAAATACCTGGGGGATGGGAGCCAAGTCTAAACGTGAAATTCATTTATGTTTCATATACACCTTAGCCTGAAGGCAATTTTATACAGTGTTTTAAATAATATTGTGCATGAAACAAAGTTTTTTTTAAGTACTTATGTGGGAATTTCCCTCTTGTGTCATGTCAGCAGCACTCACGGTTTCAGGTTTTGGAACATTTCAGATTTTGGATTTTCAGATTAGGGATGTTTGACCTATACCCCAGTAGGGAGGTAGATTCTTATTTCAGTGATTTCTTTTTTCTGAAGAAATTATCATCATTGCTAGATTTAGAAAATGGCCTATGTCCCAAAGATGATTTTATGTTTTGAATACAATATAGTCTATTGTTCTTATATTTTTTTCTCTGTGAAGTTCTTTGGGGGTTGTTGATATAGTTAAGTAAACCAGTTTTGACTGCAGCTTTTGTGATTTAGGGAAATCAGCAAGTTCTGTAAAATCTGTGGTAACGGTAGCTGCTAAAGGTAATAAAGCTTCAATCAAAACAGGTAAGACTGTTGGGGAGGAGAGATTTTATTGTTTATTCTTTATTCACGTTTTAAATTTGTATAATAGTTGTTAGCATCTAATACTTGAATAGTAGATATTTCCTTGATATTTAAAACCTGACCCATTTTGTTGGAATTTTGTCTTTGGCAAATAGGCAGATACATTTTTGTGCATGTAAACAATCACATATATATGCAACTATATAACTGTACATTTTTGACAGCTTTGTAATCACAGGTTGCTCTGTCTTTTCCCTCCATAAATGGTTTAAATCTTTGTTTCCCTCTTTTTTTTAGAGTTGTCAATTCATATTGCCATCTCCAGTTTGTACAATTTCTTAGATGCTTGTTACTTTTAAAAAGATTATGTTAGGAGAATTCATTTTTTTCCATAAAGAAATGGAATACTATTTAAAATAAATGTAGCACCTTGGAACTAGAGCAATCTTTTTAGTAGTATCTTTCCTAATAGACTAATTCTAAAGAATCTTTGCAGAAATTACACAGTATTATTTTTGTGTGTATGTGATTATGATGTTGGTCTGCCATGTGAAAGTTAAAGATGTGGCTTTTTTGAGGGCATCACCAAAAAGTTGTATCTTGACTTAATCTTATTGGGAAAGAGGTACTGGAAATAAATAGAAATAATGAATATTTAGAAAAGACCTGCTTTTGTAATAAAGTCAAACTAATTTACTAATACATTAGTGTGAAACATGCTAAATGATTTAACAGACCTTTAGAATAATGGCTCACTGTACTTTTACAAGCAAAATCTGGTGGGAAGAAGTCTCTAGAAGCCAAAAAGACTGGGAATGTCAAAAACAAAGACTCTAACAAACCTGTGACCGTACCAGGTAAGCTTGGAATGTAGTCTTTCAGTGCTTTGTTTTGTTTTCTTTTTTTTCACTTTTTAAGTTCAGGGGTACATGTGCAGGTTTCTTACATAGGTAAACGTGTCATGGGGGTTTGCTGTACAGATTATTTTGTCACCCAGGTATTAAGCCCAGCACCATTAGTTATTTTTCCTGATCCTCTCCCTCCTCCCACCCTCCACCTTCCAATAGGCCCCAGTGTGTGTTGTTTCCCTCTATGGGTCCATTTATTTTCTTTAGATCATCTTTAAGGTATATTTTGAAATTTTGCCTAAAAATTATCAAAGTGGGGATTGCTGTCTTTTGTTTTTCAAAGAGAGATGTTTGACTTAGGTCAGCCTAAGGAGACTTGAAATGTCAAAATAAACTAGCTTAAGTTGCTGTTTAGATTCATTAGTTTAATTATATTAGTGTTTTACTAGACTATTAAAGCAGACTATTTGATGCAGGAAACTCTGAAATAAAGACCAGTATTGAAGTCAAAGCCACTGAAGACTGTGCTAAAGAAGCTATTTGTGGTAGGTCAATAGAAATTTAATTTGTTCTTTTATGTTTAAAGGTAGAAGGAAAGTTAACATTTCTAGAAAAGAAATTCTTAATTTAGTATCTCCCCAACGCATTTACTTATTTTAATTACCAATGCCATACCTAAGTGAAATTAAGATTATTATGATTCATGTCTGTATCTCTTCATCTGAAATTTTGATCTGAAAAAGAATGAAATTTAAATGTATTTTTTAAAAGTCAGTGTCACTTTTGTAGTTATTTTGTTACATAGTTATTCTCTAGACTTTTGTATTATACGTTTTCATGTAGCTACTGTTTAATCTATTGTGGAATAAAGTGGGATCTTGATAAATATGTCTGCATCATTTTAAATTTTATTTTGTATTAAGATGCTGCTTTGGAGACCACAGAAAATGAACCAGTTAGCAAGGTCAGTTTCCATATTTCATTTATTTCTTTAAAGCTCAAGACATTTTAATAAAAGATGTTTTTCTTATAAAGCCAGGTAAAAAATTAACGGTATTTGGCATGTTAGAATTCCAGTCATTTATGACTTTTAACACATGATTTTTAAAAAGGAAAAGAGAAAAAAATGTGATTTTAGCTCAGAAACCCTGAGGTGCAGAGTTAAGTCACAAAAATTAGAAACAGATCATCAACAAATGTACATGTTTTTTGAAGATTACTATTCATTGAGAACAACATGTTATGCCAAAATGGGTTTTGGGTAGACAGTAGTTGGTTAAATTAGAATCAGTAGAATTTTGTGAAATCTGTTTTTTTCTTAGAGGTAAATGGGAGATATGTTAATGGTTAGAATACCAGTTGTTTGCATTTGTGGAGAAGCAAGTGGAGTTTGCAGTTTTATGTAAAGGACAGAAAGTTCACTTAATAATTGTTTTCTTGTGTTTATGTATATTATTATGAATACATTACAGTGATTAATGTACATTTTACTGGTGTAGATTTTTAGATCCTTCAGGTGTTGAGCATAAGTTTATTTTTGTCTGGTAGAGCCATTCTTCAAGTAGTAACTAAGTAGTAAGTCTTACTTTAGGAAGAGTATTTTATAGTACCAATTTAGTTTAAAGTCACACTAAACTGGTTTATGAAAATTGTAACTTCCTGCCTTTTTTTTTCCCCCTAGAGATCAAAAATTGCCAAGTTGACTATAACACATCATCTTTAGAAATTTCCCCAATAAGCATGAAAGGAATAATTGGCATTGATGAGAGGGTTACCTTGAAGAATAAAATAGATCTGAGAGAAGGGATGGCAGAAAACAAAGTGCTTAATTGCATTGAGGATTGGGTTATGGGGTAAAGATTCTCAGGAGCTTTTTTATTATTTATTGCCTAAAAGTGATTATCTTATTCAGGAGGATAAAAGGATACACACTGATTTGGGTGAGCTTGGGGATATTATCACAAGGCACAGGGATGGCGACAGTATATGAAAGGAAGCAGTTGTAGCCAGAAACAAATGAACTTGTGTTTGAAAACAGTGGTTGACAGCTGCTTGGGTGACTGAGACACAAGAATCACTTGCACCTGGGAGGTGGAGCTTGCAGTGAGCCAAGGTTGCACTACTGCACTCCAGCCTGGGCAACAGAGCAAGACTCAAAAAAACACGGTGGGTGAAAAAGAGACCAGCAGACCTGAACTAGATGACAGATGGTATAACTACAATTAGTCTGTGTACTCTTGAAGAGTGTAAATTTGCAAGCTTTTTTGCTTTTCTTTTTAATTTGAGGTTCAGACCAGCCTCTTGAGTTTATCAGACTTTCCTCTGTATTAAATGCAACGATATACTAACATAAAACATGATAATACAGTATAAACTTAAGTAAATATAAAAGCAATTAAAGAAATTTTAATACCAGGTTTTAAAAATTTGTTTTGAAGGAAACAGAAGAAATGTGTGTGATGCTTATCTCTAATTTGCCTAATAAAGGATATTCTATAGAAGAAGTTTATGACTTAGCAAAACCATTTGGTGGTTTAAAGGATATCTTGATTTTATCATCTCATAAAAAGGTAAGAGTTGATTAATAGCTGTTCATATCCTCTGCAAGCAGGCTTTGAAAAACACTACATTTACTTACAAAACTAAAAAGAAAGTGTTTAAAAGCAGTATCTCAAAGTAAACTTCCAAGCTAAGGGATTTTAAAATATAAAATACAAATGTCCTGTATTTTAGTATTGTTGTAATGAGACATAGTTTTAATGATGGGGACAGATGGCTTTCTAATATGTCAAAGTTTTACTCAAGATTTTAGTTTAATAGGAAATGTTTTATATCTTTAATATGTTTAATAGGAAATGTTTTATATCTTTAATATATTTAATATATAAGTATATGTATGAGAAAGGCTTATACCAGCAAACTTCATCTATTTTGGCTTTTTAGGAAGCTATATTTGTAAGATTTTGTAGATCATTCTTCTACTTGTATTTCATACTCTTTCTGCTCTTTTATCAGTGATACTCAAATGGGAAGTAACCATTTTCAGACTCAGACTAATGATGTCATCAATACTTAAAACAATCTAGGTTTATCTTTATGTTCTAAATTTTCTATAAGCGTGTGTTGGCTTTGTGTTTTTAAAACAACACATTAAAATGTATGTAATAATCAACTTGTAGAAAGTATGTTTAATCGAGCGAGATTCCAGGAAGTAGTTTAAGTCATGGAAATGACACCATTAGAATAGTGGGAAGAAGTGTTCTTAAAATAGAAAGGAGTTGGTAGTCACTAGAGATCTTTGAAAGTAGAATAGGATATATGTTTTGAGGCACTCAGAGCCAGTGTGCTTGAGAAAATGGTAGAAGAGAATGAGTACGAGTTATATGTAATTTCACATTATGTTAAAAGTAGATTATTTGAATGATCGCAGAGCTCAGTAAATACACTAAAACCCATTGCATTGTGTACAGCGATTGAACTTTAAACCTAAGTTATCTGCCCAGTTTTGAGTGGAGTTGAGTAAAATTAAAATATTTGGAGACTTAATGAAACTACTTTAAACATTTATGAAATTAAAATTAACAAATTAAAATGAAAATTTAAAAACTGAAGAGTATTTGTTTTTAGGAACAGGATTCACATCTATATTATGCAGTAACATTTTAAAACTACAATAAATAAATAGACAAACAACCTTAAGAGATAATTCATTTCAAATAGGCTTACAACTAAAACATACAGCTTTCTACCTCATTAACTATCAAATATATGGAAGAAGTTTCAACCTCTACTTACCAAGGTGTGAAAATTAAAGCCAAAATGTATGGAGCTACAGCTTTATACCTATGAAGATAACAGAATGAAAAATGACTTCACAATTATTACACTTTTTTTGGTTCTTTATTTCTCATATTTCTCATATTTTGTCAATAAATTTATTTACTCAAGAAATACTAATATTGATTAGAAATGTATCTGCTACATGCCAGATACTGCTCTAGGTACTAAGGATACAGTGTTGAATAAGATTTTTCTTAATGTCAGTGGCTAGAATGTCTCTTCTTTTTTCTCTCTTTAGTTTGCCTTAGTATAGTAAGTTTAGTCATTCATTATTTCTTGGTTATGGTTGTAATATTCTTAGTCTTTGGGCCTCATTTTTCTGAGGACTGCCTTTTGTATCTTAAAAATATTTACTAAGTTGTTCAATTCACTTGACTTTGAAGTAGTTTGTTTATACTTGTAAGTCTGTTTTTGAGAAAAATTAACGTAAGAATTTTTTGTTACCGTAATTTCTATTTTAAAAGGCGTATATAGAAATAAATAGAAAAGCTGCTGAGTCTATGATAAAATTTTATAACTGCTTCCCAGTATTGATGGATGGAAATCAACTCTCAATAAGTATGGCTCCTGAAAACATGAATATAAAAGATGAGGTAAATCAGACCACCATTTTTACTAGCTCTTACTAAGTTTTTAAATCAGATTTGTTACAGTCTGTTATGTTTTCTAGTTTTCCACTTTGGGTCACATTTTTCTCACAGACACTAAGAAAGCTTCTTCCTGTCCCTCCAACAATCACCCAGTCACCCATCCAACTGTTTGAGAATTACTTTCATTGTGAGGGAATCCTGTTCTTCATGCATGTTGGGATGGAAAAAAGGTTGAATTTTATCAAAAAAAAGGTTTCTCTCTTATCTTTCTGCCATTATCTGTCATCTAAACTAGGATTCTGGAAGTTATCTTTAATTTTTTTTCTATCATTTCTTACATTTAGTTTCTTGCTAAATCTTGTTTAACTCAGTGAGCTTGTTCCCTCTTCCTCATCCCATATACCATTGCTTTATCTCTTAAAAACTCTTACTAGTCCAGGCATGGTGGCTCACGCTGGTGATCCTAGCACTTTGAGAGGCTGAGGTGGGAGGATTGTGTGAGCCCAGGACTTCAAGACCCAAGACCACCCTAGGCAACAAAGTGAGACCTCATGTCTACAAAACTTAAAATAATTAGCTGGGCCTGAAGGCGCACACCCGTGGTCCCAGCTCCTCAGGATGCTGAGGTAGGAGGATCACTTGAGCCCAGGAGTTCGAGGCTGCACTGAGCTGTGATTGTACCACTGAACTTCAGCCTGGGTGACAGAGGGAGACCTAGTCTCTAAAACAGACAGACAGACCGCCTCCTGGACCTTTTGCGTATACAAAAGTAATTGTCTTTTCTACATACACGCTACCTTCAGTTTTATAAAATTGCCTCAAGTTCTCAGCTTTTATCTCATGTACACACCCTTCAGTGTCTCTATGTGGCCTATAAACATTTATTGTCAACTGCTAAGAAGCATGAGGTAAAAATATTGTATGCATTACATGAGGTAGAAATGTTACATCCTCTCTAGAGGCAGGTAGAAATGCATGTAATGTAAAAACACCTTTCATTAAGAATCACTGTAATGTGATATAATTGGTGAGATTGTTTTATACACGTCAGTAGTATCAACAAGAAAAAAAGTTTAGGATCCTCAGTCTTACAAAGTCCAAGTTCCTTTGCCACACACAAAGCCTTCCATTAGTTGTCCTCTGCCTGCTTTGATATCCTTGTTTCATGATGTTCTTGACCTCTTCATAATTCAGTAGCATCAAATCTGCATTTATGCTCTGTGCTGTTTTATTTGCCTGCATTTCTGTTCTTTCTCATCTCCTGCTTTGCTTAGTTAACTTTTCTTTTGTAATTTGTATTATCTTCCTGTTGTCTAAATTAAATCTCTTTATTCTTTATATGTGAATTTGAATGTCTTTCCTAAATGGTACTGTCTTACTAGTCTTTTATGTTCTTAGGGGATATTAGTCTTTTATGTTCTTAGGGGAATAAGAAGAATTAAATTGTATGAGTTAGGATGAGGCTTGTTGAGAAAAAGATTTTTGGAAAGAATGTAAATCTTGCTGCTGCTTAATTTTATGAAATACTTCGTAATGCATATTTGTATAGATTGTCATGTTATAAATCTTACCTAAGTAATTATTTATTTGTATGGGAAAGAGCTTATACCATCAACCTTTATCTATTTTGGCTTTTTAGGAAGCTATATTTATAACCTTGGTAAGAGAAAATGACCCAGAGGTGAGTTTTGCATTTAAATGCTTTTGTATACTTATTTAATTGATGGAAACATTGTTTTACTTGTTTGCCTTTTAGGGATTAAAACCTTAGAACTAATTTTAAGATATTGAGGTGATGGAAATGTCAGATGGGTCTTCTTGGTACAAATAAAAAAATAAAGGGTTATTGTAGCCCTTAATGTGAAAAGATTGTTCAGGTACTGGAGTGCATACTCAGTGGTCTAGTAGGTCAATATCTTGTCTGAGGATGTTTTGGGTAAACATTATGTTGATAGTAGAGATATTTTACTTCCCATTTTAGTACATCGTTTTACTGATTACTCGTATGTAAAATCAAGACCTCACTATCTTCCCCCATGTAGTCATTTTCTTACTCTTGGGAGAGAACATCATCTAACCTGTGTAATAGTTTAAGTTAACGTTAATCTGTTTTACGGTTTGTTGCTTCAGCTGTGGTTTTTTCTATGCTGTCTCTTAAAAAAAAACTACAGGCAAATATAGATACAATTTATGATCGATTTGTACATCTTGATAATTTACCGGAAGATGGACTTCAGTGTGTACTTTGTGTTGGACTTCAGTTTGGAAAAGTGGATCACCATGTATTCATAAGTAATAAAAACAAGGTAACAAGTTCCCTCATAATTTAGCTATACATTCTATAAAGAATATATAATAACCCTGTATTCTGACGATCTGCAACTTCTAACTCAGCTTCTGATCTGAAGCACCTATAAATATTAACCACTTTGCACGATTATGATAAACCAGAATATTTTATTCTAGACTGTGCCGAGAAAGAAGAGATGATCTCTTTTTTCCAAACTCCTAGTTTTTAAGGAAAAATAAGACTTACACAAGGGGGAAAGGTAATATAGTGCAGACAGCATTATCTTACTGGGAAGTTTAGACCTGAATTCCTTTGGCTCTCATCTTAACTATCTTTGTGGTCCTGGCTAAGTTGGTTTACACTTATTTGTAAAATGAAAGGGGTATTACCCAATATTTCTTTAAGTCCCTTCCAGCTATGAAACACCTGAGTTAGGTCTATTTGTTTGTTTATATGGAAAGAGAGAGATACAGATAAAATAATTGCTGGATGCAATGGCTCACTAATCCCAGCACTTTGGGAGTCCCAGCACTCAGCCTCGGCTGAGGCGAGGGGATTGCTTGAGCCCAGGGGTTTGAGACCAGCCTGGGCAACATAGTGGGATGCCGTCTCTACAAAAAGTTTAAAAATTAGCTGGGCATGGTGGCATGTGCCTGCGGTCCCAGCTGCCTGTGAGGCTGAGGCAGGAGGGTGGTTTGAGCCCAGGAGTTGGAGGCTGTAGTGAGCCGTGTTCACGCCATTACACTCCAGCTTGGGTAACATAGCGAGATCCTGTCTCAAAAATAAAGTAATCATTCCTTACTTTCATGATTTGGCCTCTTAAAGAACCAAAAATTATTCATCTGTTTACATTTGGTATGCCTTCTGCATTTAATACGTGTTTCAGCTATATGTTCATTAAAATTAAATTTTTGTCAGCCATATTATTACCTAGAAAGGCAGGGTTTTACCTAAAAGTAGACAGTATTCATAAAGAGCACTTAATTAACCAACAACTAGATATTTCTTTGATATGCTTCTGACAAATAGAGCATAGAATGGAATATGATAAATAGTGTGGCTTAGAATGGAAGGTGGGGCACAGATGGCACATAGGAATTCTGAACCTTTCTTGTAAACATTTTTAATCCTCTATTTAAAAAAATACCTATCATTCTCTTCAGTTTTGCCTTGCCTTTACAACATTTTAAGGATTGCTTTCTCTTGTTTCCTTTAAATAAGGATTAACCTTACCTTTGTAATCACATATCTGAAACCTGAAAGAAGAATATATTCCAAACTTTTAAAACAATTAAAAACATTTTTATTGTAGCAAAATACACAAATTTTACCATTTGTAAGACATAAATTTAACATTTTAACCATGTTTGTTTTATTAAGCACCTTCACCACCATCTATTTCCAGAACTTTATCTTCTCAAACTGGAAGCTTTCTATCCTTTTGACAATAACTCGCCATTAATTCAGCCCTTATCAACCTTTATTTCTGTTTTTATAAATTTACTCTAGTTACCTCATGTATGTGGAATTGTATTTGCTTTTTTGTGACTGGCTCATGTCACTTAGCATAATGTCTCTAAGGTTCATCCATGTTGCAGCATGAGTCAGATTTTTCTTCGTTTTTAAAGCTGAGTAATAATTCTGTTTTATGCATATAACACATTTTTATATCCACTCATCCGTTGATGGGCAGTTGAGTTGCTTCTCCCTTTGGTCTGTTGTGAGTAATGCTTCTGTGAACATGGGTATACAAATACATGTTCAAGTCTCGGCTTTCATTCCTTTTAGGTATATACTAAAAAGTGGAATTGTTGGATTATGTGGTTATTCTAATTTTAATTTTTTTAAAGAAATATTCATAACTTTTTAATCTTCTCCAAAGGCAATTCTTCAGTTAGATAGTCCTGAATCTGCTCAGTCAATGTACAGCTTTCTGAAACAAAATCCACAAAACATTGGTGACCGTATATTGACCTGCTCATTATCTCCAAAGATAGACTTACCAGAGGTAAGATTTCTCTTGCTTCAGCTTTTGTGCTTTTAGAAAATACAGAGAACATAAAGGTCAGTCTTAGGCAGTAGTCAAAGTGTTTCTGTGTTTAGAGATGATTTTGACAATTTGTTTTGCAATCAGTGTTCCAATTTTCATAGTTTATAAAGCAGTATAAATTTGTCTAAATGAGAATAAAGAAATTTTCAACAGTGTAACATATATACATTTGCATATTTATTGTTGGCATGTAGGTATCTACATTTTTGTGTACAGTGACTCCTTGTATGTAACATGATTGTCTCCAGAATGCAGCTACTTTGAATCCATTTTGGCTTCCTCTGGGTAGAAGGAAGTTTGTTTATTCTTTTTGTTTCAGTTATATTTATTATAAACTGTTTTGGGGTTAAGAAATAAGATTTCACAGGTTCTTGGCTTACGCAGTAGTACATGAAGGAAAGCTATGAATAGTCAACCTTTGAAAGCATTAAATTCAAACTCAGATATTTTCTCCTTGTATTCCATTGTATGCTGATGGCAGAGGTAAATAATGGGACCTTACATTTGGTGTCCATGTGTTGTTTGTCAATCTGTTAAAAACCTTGTACTATCTAAAGAAAAAGGCAATTTCATCATCTAAATCTAAATTAGAGTATCTGTAAGTAAATGTATTACGATAGGTACCAGTTTAAGCACAAATGAGTGGCTCATTTCACTTGATAATTTCAGAAAAAATATTTTTAAAGTTTTTAGCTATTCCTCAGCAGAACATGCATTTTTAAAAATTTGTCATTTATATTTTTCATATTATTATTTAGTTGTGTTCAACTAAGTTCAAAATTAAACACTGACTGACTGTACAGAAATCCTTATCCCAGAAATACAGTCCCAAATTCTTAGAGTTAAAAGAAAATTAAACCAGTGAAAATTTACATAAACTTCTGCTTGAATTGGTACTTCACTTCCTAAGTGCTTACCCAGAATCTTACTCATATAGCTTAAGTTGGATAATACATGTGGCTTATTTATAACCGTTTTTAATTGACTACTATTTAAAATGAGTAAAGAATCAACTTTATATTATCCTCTCTTCAACACCTACTGTTTTTGTTAGACTGAAATGTTACTTCTTTGTTTAGTATGTGTGACCTTTACTTCAATATCTGTAGTTAGCTTGTATACAAAACAATGTAGCACTCCATTCTAAATACTGAAAACTAGTATCTGCATTTTTGATATCATGAATATGAAAATATTTACTGCAGAATTAAGTAGTAATGAGAATGGGTTTACAAAGAAGGCAGTATGTAATGTGTCCATAACCTCTACACTCACAGGTGAGTTTCTTATATTCCCAGTCATTTCTCAAAATGGTGCCACATTTTCATTTTCATAAGTGTTTAGATTATGGTTTTCTTGTATGGTTTAGAGTTTGTATTTTGTTGTTGAATGGGGAAAAAATGGCAGTCTTCATGTTACTCTGATCATCTGTGTAACTTAGTTACTGTTTGTTCAATGAAATCTCCTTTCAGAGCTATTCTTGTGACTCTTTTCTAAAGTCAGGGCCATTTGCTTTGTCGACCAATTATACACCTTTGGTTTTCTTTCATTGTTTTTCTGAATTATGTCTGCTTTTTCTTGGATTCTGTCACATCACAGGTTTTCTGTTTGCTAGAGTACATTCTCAAATATATATATATATTTTTTTACCCCAGAAAGTATGTAGAGGCAGTACATTTTCTGAATCTCTGAATGTTTGAAACCGACTTTATTTTGCTCTTACGTATTTCATTGATGGATTGTCAGGATGTAAAATTCTGTGCTTAGGCTATTTTTCCTTTGATTATTTTTAGCATCCAGAATCCAGTATTAGGAGAAGGCTGATTTGGGTCATAACTATTTTGTTCCTCTGAAAGGTTTTAGGATTTTTATGTTAATTCTTTAAACTAGTTTTTATGTTTGTTGGTTTTAAAGACGAAGTCTTAACTGTGTCACCTGGGCTGGGGTACCGTGGTGCAATCATGGCCTTACAGAATCCTCAACTCCTGGGCTTAGGCAATCCTCTCACTTTAGCCTCCAGAGTAGACTCTAAGGGCATGCCACCATGCCCGGCTAACTTTATTTTTTAATCTGATTTTTGATTTTTGTTTGTGTGTGTCGATGGGGTCTCACTGTGTTGCTCAGGCTGGTCTCAAACTTCTGGCCTGAAGTGATCCTCTACCCTGGGCCTTCCAAAGTGTTGGAGTTACAGGTGTGAGCCACTGTGCCTGGCCCTAAACTAGTATTTATCTAATTCCTTTTCTGTATGCTTACATTTAGGTATTAGAATACCATGATGAACATTGTTTCAATGTCCTAGGCCTCGAGGATTATATTTTAGTGGAGGAGATAGACTATAAACAGATACAAGTGGTAAAAAGACTGTGAATAAATAAGTTGAGATAAAAAGAGAATGATTAATGTGGGGAATGTGTATCTTAAAGTAGTCAGTGATAGTCCCTCAGCAGAAGTTATTTGAGAGACCTGACGGAAGAGAGCAAGCTTTAAGAAAATTTCAAGGAGGAGATTTTTTAGACAGAAGAACCAGATCAAAGGCTTTAGTGACATATTTAGTGATTCAAGAATTTCTAAAGAGAGGGTTGGTAATGCTAGTCCAGTGAGCAAGGTTTTTTCCTTGGTTTGGGACTCATTTCCTACATCCTGTGTTTAGAGCAGGAAGTTTTTCTTTTTTTTTTTTTTTTTCCTTTTTTTTTGAGGCGGAGTCTCGCTCTGTTGCCCAGGCTGGAGTGTAGTGGCGTGATCTCGGCTCACTGCAGCCTCCACCTGCCGAGTTCAAGCAATTCTGCTGCCTCAGCTTCCCAAGTAGCTGGGACTACAAGCACGCGCTACCATGCCCACTAATTTTTTTTTGTATTTTTAGTAGAGATGGGGTTTCATTATGCTGGCCAGGCTGGTCTTGAACTCCTGGCCTTTTGATCCACCTGCCTCAGCCTCCCGAAGTGCTGAGATTACAGGCGTGAACCACTGCTCCCAGCCCCAGGGAAGTTTTTCTATTATTATTTTTTGATTTATTTCCTTCAATTTTTAATATTCTATTTTTCCGGAAATAGCACCAGCACTGATTTCGTAGATACTATATTCTCTTGAATTTTTCTGAGGTTGTTCCTTTGAGTTTTTTAAAAGGCACTTCAGTTGTCTGAAATATCTTTTCTTTAGCTTACCTTGTTCACTTTTGTGCATTTGTTTTTCTGTTATTCCTTTATGAATAAGGAAGTAAGTTGACCAGTATAGGTATTTGATGTAGAGTTCCTCTGATACCATAAAGGGTTTTTTTTTTTTTTCCTCTAATAAACCTTTCTCCTGAATGGAAAGCTGCTAATAAACACTGTCTGTAATTGGGACTTAAAAACCATCATCTTTAGTTTTGGCAGTATCATTAGGATATAAACTAGGCTTACCACCAGATATCCCAGTAAAGGAAGTCTTTACTGTTGGACTCAAACACCTATGCCAGGAATCCTCTGTAGACACATTGAATTTCCTTAAAGCACCGTTTTCAGTTTTTAGTCTGACAAAATCTTTCTAGAAAGTTTCTACCCAGAGAATGCATGATTTCTCAGAAAAGGCTTTCTTCTATTATGTATAAGCTCTAAATGGCAGATATTTTTGCCATTTTGTTCACTGATGCATCCCAAGTACCTGGGACAGTGCTTGGCATATAGGGATGGATTTTTAATTCCTGCCCTTTTTGGGGGCTCCAGAATATTGCTTTTTTGGGACCCACATACCAGATAAATAAAATATCAGATATCAGACAAATATTTAAAAGGATTATTGTTCAGTTTTGTTCAGCATTTCTAGGTATTTTGAATAGGAAACTTTTTTAGACAGCTGATCTCTCTTAGAAGTCTTTTAAAATAATTCCACAAGGAAGATGTTGATATTTCACATTTATTGTTTAGGGAAAAGATAGAATTTCCAGGCTTCTAAAGTTAAAAAAGTTTCTCATTTATATCATTATTAAGGAAACTTATTTTTTCATTAATGTAAGTTATTGTGTGTGACCTAATTTGGAGGTCTTTAATTAGAAAAAAAAATTCTAGAACCTGATAGTAATGTAGACACTGAAAACTAGCTGCTTTGATACATTTTTAAGTTTTTTTTTTTAGCTTAAATTTTAACTAAAAACATTGCTTTTATAGTTAAATATTTCAAATCCAGTGGAATAGCCTCTAATAAAATGCTGATTATATTACAGGTGCAAACTGAGCATGACCCAGAATTAGAAAAAGAAAGGTATGTTGCTGTATGTTTACTAACACTTTTGTGTAGTATTTAGTTACTGAATTTTATTGCTGTATTTTATAGTAATGACTCACATGTAGTGAAAAGTTCTATTCTACATATTTATTCTGTGTACATATGGGCTTGCTACAGTTTTCTTTTTGGATTCAGCCTGACCTAGGAGTTTTCTTTGTTGTTTTTTGTTTATTTACTCTCATTTAAGTATTTACTGAATATTTAGGATAACTGAACATATAAACAGTTTCAATTAAATAAACCACTTCTTTATAAAATGTTTTAAGATTCTCCAATAACTCAACTTCACAAACAGTAATTCCATTGTTTTTGTTAGATTTTCCTATTCCAAAATAAACACGATAGTAAAATTTTAACCTTTTAACGTTACTTAATTTCATTGCGTATTTTGATATTTTTAAAAACAACTGGGTCGGGGCAAGTAAGTGTCCAAAAAAATTATGTATACAGTTTTGCATTATCAGAGCAATGAAAGCTTGTTTTTCAAAGTCTCCACAAAGTGGTGACTTACAGCCTCGTTTTGACCACATAAAGTACACCCTCTCCTTAATAACTTTCTCATTCTGATGAGTGTCTGCCTTACCACCACCGTTGTTCCACCAATTAATGACTTGCCTTTCACTGCTATTCACTGTAAATCACTGATTTAGAATATTTCTTTTTCCTCCTGTGTACTGAGCCATCCGTATTTATTAATCCATATTGTAAGAGCGTATATTTGTTTGAAACAGCAGTTTGAAAGTGTTTAAATATGAAAAGTGTTTATCTGATGCACTGATGTTAAGATCCCTGTAAAACAGAATGTCTTAATGGATTTTTCTTCTCAGTAATTTTCATAAAATCAGATTATTTTAGTTAATAAAGATGATGAGTACGTTAAAATATACCAGGAACATTAAGCAATAGGTTTGCTCTGTGTGTCAGCACAGGGTTTTTTAATTTGTATGTCATCATACCAGGTGCATTTACATACCTAAGAAATAGTACCACCAGCAGTGTGTGATGTGAAAGCTCACAAAGGGCTTAATAAATAACAGTGCCAATGTAGTACTATATATAGACCTAAAGATTGGTCACGAAAACTCTGTGGCAAAACCCATTTTATTTCATTTTACACAGTTTTTTTGAGGTCCGCATGAAAAGTTGTTGTCCATAGCAATAGCAGTTGGTCATTGTTCTCCTCTCATTGTTTAGACATAACTTTTAAAATTGAATATATTTCTTAATGACTTTAGAGCTATTCAACCTCATAAAACTAATTTTTAAAATTAGCACCAAAAACTTATTAATTCCCTTTTTTTTTTTTTTGACTTACATTAGAGAAAAAAATGTGGAGTATGTCCAGAATACTAAACGTGTCTTTTGGAGTGAACTGATGCTGAGAAAATACTATTTGTTGGTTTTGTTGTGTGTGTGTGTTTTTTTTTTTAGAAACAGGGTCTTGCTATGCTGCTCAGGCTGGCCTTGAACCTCCTGGGCTCAAGCTGTCTTCCCACCTCAGCTTCCTGTGTAGCTGGTACTACATGCACTTGTTTTGTTTTATTTTATTTTGTTTTGTTTTGTTTTGTTTTGTTTTAAAGTGCTTATGGTTGCCAATTCATTATGAATATGATACTTTTGTTTATAACTAAACTATTTAAATACTGTTTAGAGAAAACTCACGTGGATACAATCATAATTTAATAATTCACATTATGTCTGTGCTCATCCTGTTGACATGTAAACAGATTAAGGCCACAAATAAGAATGCTAGATGAAATTTTTCTAATTCATTAATATTAGAAAGTAACCAGTTGGCCTCTGAAATAAACACTAATCTTCAGTGTTGTGAAGTCCCAGTTTAAAGTTTCTCAGGATGTTTGCGTTTCAGTGTTAACGTTTGTTCTCATGCCCAGCTTTTACTGTATGCTTTTTCCAAAGACTGTGAAATTCTGGTATTATTGGGATATTGGGGCAGGAGGGAGGAGTGGCAGATGAGATATCTATATCTCAAATGCCTTTCTGGAATCCTTTTTTGTTCCATTTCCCAGAATATGGCTGTGTTTTCATTTGATCGTTACAAAGGGTGTTGTTTAACTTTGGTGTTAATGTAATTTATTTGACATTTCAAACTCTTTTCAAACTAACTTGATCGATATTGAGGCTTTTTTCCCATATTAGCCAGAAAGCAGATACTGGTTTTGGTAAATGACTTCTCTAAAGAGAACACTATGATTTAAAAAGACTAGCACTCAAGGACAAATATGGAATTAAATAATTTTTCTGAGTAGACCTGTGTTCTCTGTTTCAAGTATGGAACTGCAGAATGATTCAGTTTGTATGAAAGATAGTAACTTTTTTATTGAAAAACTTGTAAAGGGGAAAGTCTTGCTGTATCCTTGAGCCAGGAATCAAGGTCTCCGTTGTTATTCTAGCCCCATAGATGTTTTTACATAGGCGTAAGTTTCTAAAGCTTTTATATGCAGTACAGTAATGAGGCAGGAATTTAATATATTCATTATTGGAAATGAGTCTTGTAATTTAAAGACAAAAGCTTGTTTTGAGAAATAATACTCATATACCTGCTGTAACTGAATGTCACTACTCTTTTTCCTGTTGTGTTTTGCCACAAATTTTATTTTGAATTGTAAAGATTTGAAACTGTTAAAATTAGCCATTTATATTTTGAATAAAAGGGGTGTGATTATTTCAAATAAAAACCGTTTTAGCATGCAAAGAATAACTTGCACAATGAATAGAATATATATTGATTAAGGTTTAGGGTCAGGAGGTATTTCTGTAATCTGGTAGAAAAGTTTTCTCCTCAGGATGTAACCTTTGGGGCATGAGGGAAGACCAGTTTGTTTCAAATGATTTAAGACCCTGTTGTGGTAGCACGACTTATTCCAATACTTCTTAAATATGGTTAACATCTCAGCACACAGATATACATCATCTTGTGTTGTTAACTAAAGGGTACATGGCCACCCTCTAAGAAGCAGGTCAAAAGGGATGATGGCTCATCCTTTCCTTCCTTAAAAAATAGGAGAAGAAAGTCAATACTTTCTAATAGGTTTTGATATGATAGGATCACTTTCTGGTGTCTTTCTCCAATCTGCTGCTTCTCATTATGTGAATATATTTGGTAAATTTTAATTTGCATTGATAGCATGTTGGGCATTGTTTTTGGAAGCTAAGATTTTCCTTGTTCTTCTTCAAGAAAACTTCTGATTTGTGGAACATTAATATAAAAATAACTTATTTTGTGTCTACCTCAGTGAAGGTACTGGAATTATAGGACCACTCACTTTTCATATACTTTAGATTTGGAGGGAGACCATGATGAAATAAGATGAATTACGTATACTTGGCCATGCATTTCTTCCATTTCTTCTGAATAATATTACTTACACATTTAAGTTAAATATTAGAATTATACATTATTCTCTTGAATTGGGAAGGTTTATTTTTTAACATACGTCTTCTTATAGCCAAAGGCAAATATTTATAATAAGACTGTATGTTCACGTGATTGTATAAGGTTTTGTCACTAACTTTAAATCTTCACTAGAGTATATAAAGAATACTTTCCAAAAAAAGTTTTAAATATTATTAATAAATATGGTTCTTAGGTAATTAAATATTTCACACCCAAAAAAAATAAAAAGGTGATATGATTTAGAGTATGGTCTTTTCCCCCCACCGGTTGCTTTTATGTTCTTTTTAGGTAAGGTTCACTTATAAAGTTTTAAATCATAATGCATGGATCATTAGTTTTATTGTAGAACTGTACACATATTTTATTATTTCAGTTACCACTGTTGGGAATAGGACCTGATAATATTTGAAGTGTCTGAGATTCACATTTGTCCTTTCAGTGTCAGGGGTTAGCTTGACAGAGAAGGGAAAATATTGGCTATAATCACATGAGCACAAAAGGAACATATCAACAGTCATAATTTATATTATTTACATATTTCCATCAAATCATCTTAGCCATTTTATGCCAATTGGTTGGATTTCCCAGTGCTTATTACGAATGCATCAGGAAGTCTTAACAATTGGTGTCAACAGGATTCTTTATAATGGTTGAATTCTCATCATAGTTTGATTTTTGTTTGTGTTTTTGTTTGTGTTCTTTTTGTTTGTTTTTAAATACTTTTAGCCCTGACTTGAAAAACAATCCAGTTGATGAAAGTGAGGTGCAAACAGCAACTGATAGTCCCTCTGTTAAACCTAATGTGCTTGAAGAAGAAAGTACTCCCAGCATTCAAACAGAAACTTTAGTACAGCAGGAAGAGCCTTGTGAGGAAGAACCTGAAAAAACAACATGTCATTCTGACTTTGCTATTGAAACTTTGGAGCTTGAAACTCAAGGAGAGGAGGTCAAAGAAATTCCTTTTGTAGCATCCACTCCAGCCAGTGTTGAACAATTCACTGAAAATGCCGAGGAGTGTGCTTTAAATCAGCACATCTTTAACAGTGACTTGGAGAAGAAAGAGGCAGAAATTATTAGCCCTAAAACAGCATTGTTACCATCTGACAGTGTGTTTATAGAAGAAAGGAACATCAAAGGAATTCTAGAAGAATCTCCATCTGAAGCAGATTTCTTTTCTGGAATTACACAGACTATGGTAGAAACTGTAGCTGAAGTAGAAAAACATGAAACTGTTTCAGAAATACCGCCATCAACTTGTATTGTGACATTAGTACCGGGAATTTCCCCTGGGGATGAGAAGACAGTGGATAAAAAGAGTATTTCTGAAAAAAAAAGTAACATGGATGAAAAGGAGGAGAATGAATTTAATACTAAGGAAACCAGAATGGATCTTCAAATAGGAACAGAGAAGGCTGAAAAGAATGAAGGTAGGATGGATGCAGAAAAAGTGGAAAAGATTATGGCAGCAGTGAAAGAAAAGTCTGCAGAAAACACTTTATTCAAGGCATACCCAAATAAAGGAGTGGGTCAGGCTAATAAGCCTGATGAAACTAGTAAAACTAGTATTCTGGCTGTATCAGATGTATCTAGCAGTAAACCAAGCATCAAGGCTGTTATGGTCTCTTCTCCTAAGGCAAAAGCTACAGTTTCAAAAACTGAAAATCAGAAAAGTTTAACAAAATCTGTGCCCAGAGATCAAATAAATGCTGAAAAGAAACTCTCAGCCAAAGAATTTGGTCTGCTTAAACCTACAAGTGCCAGGTCAGGCTTGGCAGAAAGCAGCAGTAAATTCAAACCTACTCAGAGCAGTCTTACCAGAGGAGGCAGTGGAAAGATCTCAGCCCTGCAAGGCAAGCTTTCTAAACTGGATTACAGAGACATAACAAAACAATCTCAGGAAACAGAGGCTAGACCTTCCATCATGAAACGGGATGACAGCAACAATAAGGTGAGGAGGGTAGGAAGAATGGCGCAGTGTGTCTTTGAAGTGCTTAGCTCCGCTGCTGTAGCTATGGAGTAGGAGATGTAATCTTGTTTCATACTTTCATCTCCTCACTCTACCCCAGAAGCTTCCATTTCCTTTTCTTAAATGATTCCATTGTTTAAGCCAGTAGACATTTAGAGTATTAAGCTCAAGTTCATAATTTATTGACAAGTTTGAAAAGCATTATTTGGATACAATTTGGAAACAACTGTGGTTTAAAAAAAAAGTCTGCTGTGAATCTCCTAAGGTGATTTACCACTCTGCTTCTGAATGGGAAACTGTTTCCTCTCTTAAACTGAAGCTTCCTTTGTCAGGTCACAGATTGCCTAACGACATTGTGGGACGAAAAGATCAGTAAAACTGAATTTAACTACAACTTGTAGAGACTGTGCCTATACTGTTTAGTGACTGTTGACTTAGTTTTGTATACGTGTTAATTTGCATAATTGACTGTATTTAGGTAATGTTTACTGGGGTTTTTTTTTGTTTTTTTTTTTTAAACATTAGTAATCTGGTTGTAAATTCTGTTTTTCTGTATTTCTTATTTACTATTTCAGACTTTGACTGAGCAAAACACTAAGAATCCTAAAAGCACTACTGGTAGAAGTTCCAAATCTAAAGAGGTAAAAAATGGATCACAGACCCTAACCCTTCTTTTTCATCTCCATAGTTCATCTATCTTACAACTTGTGCCTGTCTTAACAATGTTAGAGAGTAAGCATGTAGAGCAAGGGATAGGAATGAGATGTTTCATTTTTAACTTATCTCTAATTCTACCATTAATTTACTTTTTGACCTTGAGCTAGTCTAAACACCTTGTGTTCTTGGGGTCGGGGGGGTGGGGGCGCAAAATGTTATACAGGGACAGAAAGAGAGTATAGTAGGGAAATACCTCCAATCTCATATTGACAGGAATAGGTTGTAGACACAGAAAAAATTATATATGTAAAAGAGACTGACATTTGACTTGAGTCATCCTCATTTTGTTAAAACAGGTTATCTTTTTGGCTGTAATTGAGCCTTAAGTGGATGGTCTCTAAGATTTACTGGTACCAAGTTCCATTGTCAAACATATTTTATATTTAGTTGTTATTTTAGGTTTTTACCATTCGTAGAATTTTTTTTCAGTCATTTTACTTTTCTTACCTGGTAGGGGATAAATTTGGGCCTATGTCGTTGGGGCAAGGAGAAATGTTACTAGTTTTAAGCAGAAATAAGGATTATGGCTACTAAAGCAGAAGTAAGGATTACGGCTACTTCATTTTGCTTTGTTAACTTGATACTGCAATCGCTTGCAGATACTCTCCCTAGAAATTACAGGGTACATATTCTAATGTCGTTATTATATATAATAGCAGTTGATCATTGGTAACACACTAAGTGTATAGGAGCCCCGGCAGGAATTTATCTTCTTTACTATTGACAGCATTGAAAAAAATTACAGATACTGTTCTTTTCAAATACAGTTATATTAGGCATTGAGTCTTAGTAATAATTTTTTCATACAACTTTCTCAAAATGTAACCATTATATTTCTTTTATTATTATTATTATTATTACTATTTTGCAATGAAGTTTTGCTCCTGTCCCCCAGGCTGGAGTGCAAAGGCACGATCTCGGCTCACTGCAGTCTCTGCCTCCTGGGTTCAAGTGATTCTCCTGTCTCAGCCTCCCAAGTAGCTGGGATTACAGGCGCCTGCCACCACGCCCAGCTAATTTTTATATTCTTAGTAGAGACGGGGTTTGACCATGTTGGCCAGGCTGGTCTCAAACTCCTGACCTCAGGCGATCGGCCTCCCAAAGCGCTGGGATTATAGGCATGAGCCACCACGTCTGGCCTGTATTTCTTAAAATATGTATTCTATATATAATTAATTAATGTGTAATCAGTATATACTGATAAATAGAACAGACTAATTAGCTGTTTACTTTCTAACTATATTTGAGGTGCTTTTAGAAGTCCAGTAAGTCTCCTAGAACACTTATTAGATGTTTGACATATGGAACAGTACCTCCTTTGTATTGTCTGACAAATACTTTAAATGTATTTTTATGTGTCATACTTCAAAACTCATCATTTAGGAAATGTAATCTTAATGAATTGAAGTAAAAGTGAAATTAGGTTGATATTGTTAGGATTTTACCTTTGGCTTATACTTTGTGAATTTATAACTAAGTCATTTGTGGGGCTTTAAAAAAAATAACTCTTAATTTTAGCCTTTAGGAAACCTAATTTGCACTGAAATTCTCCCACATGATCTTCATGCACATTTATTGTGACTATTTGGAATCTAACCGGTGGTCAAAATTTGTTTATAATACTATGATTTTTAACTTTCCAGCAGGAACCATTATTTCCATTTAATTTGGATGAATTTGTTACTGTGGATGAGGTTATAGAAGAAGTGAATCCTTCTCAAGCCAAGCAGAATCCACTAAAGGGAAAAAGGAAAGAAACTCTCAAAAATGTTCCTTTCTCTGAACTGAACTTAAAGAAGAAAAAGGGGAAAACTTCTGCCCCTCGTGGTGTTGAGGGAGAACTATCTTTTGTAACATTGGATGAGATTGGGGAAGAGGAAGATGCAGCTACACATCTAGCACAAGCTCTAGTCACTGTGGATGAAGTAATTGATGAAGAAGAACTAAATATGGAAGAAATGGTAAAAAATTCAAATTCACTTTTTACATTAGATGAATTAATTGACCAAGATGATTGCATTTCCCACAGTGAACCTAAAGATGTTACTGTTCTGTCAGTGGCTGAAGAACAAGATCTCCTCAAACAGGAACGCTTGGTAACTGTGGATGAAATTGGAGAAGTGGAAGAGCTACCTTTGAATGAGTCAGCAGACATAACTTTTGCCACTTTAAATACTAAAGGAAATGAAGGAGATACTGTAAGGGATTCCATTGGCTTCATTTCTTCTCAGATGCCCGAAGACCCTTCTACTTTAGTTACTGTAGATGAAATACAAGATGACAGCAGTGATTTGCATTTAGTGACTTTGGATGAAGTAACTGAAGAGGATGAAGACTCTCTGGCTGATTTTAACAGCCTTAAAGAAGAACTTAATTTTGTTACTGTTGATGAAGTTGGAGAGGAGGAAGATGGAGATGATTTAAAAGTTGAATTAGCACAAAGCAAAAATGACCATGCCACAGATAAAAAAGGGAATAGAAAGAAGAGAGCTGTGGACACAAAAAAGACAAAACTTGAAGCCTTGTCCCAAGTGGGTCCAGTAAATGAGAATGTTATGGAAGAAGATCTAAAAACCATGATTGAAAGACACTTAACAGGTAGATAATTGGAAGGGGTAGTCTTTTTGTTTTATGAGGGGATTACATTTAAAATTAATTTTAAAATACATGTGGCATTACCAGTAATGTCACCCAGTATTGATATTAGAGGCCAACAGACCGTTAAAAGTCAACAATAAATTTTTCAAAGAAATGTGTACAAGTTTCACAGTTTTTTAAAGTTACACAGCAGAACTTGGTCCAGGTTATACTTCAAGAAAGGATGACAAAAAAACAGAAAACAAACTAAAGTAGCCAAATTAGAATTGAAATGAAAATGATATATTTGTATTGTGGGAAAAAGACAACTTTTGATAAATAGAAGAACATTTACATCAGATTGCCTCCCAGTTTTTGCTTAGACTTAGGATTAAGAACTATTTATAAAGGAACTATTTTATTTTAAAGTAATATGGTAATGATACAGAATAGTAGGGCAGCTCACTTTCCAAACTTGAGGGAGATAAACATAATTTCCATTAAGAAAATCTTGAAGCCAAGTATTGTGGCTCACATCTGTAGTCTCAGCACTTTGGGAAGCCGAAGTGGGAGGATCGCTTGAGGCCAGGCGTGTGACACCAGTCTGGGCAGCCTAGCAAGACTCCATCTGTACAAAAAATTAAAAAATGAGCCAGGGACAGTGGCATGCATCTGTGGTCCCAGCTGCTTTGGAGACTGAGGCGAGAGGATTGGTTGAGCCCTGAAGGTCGAGGTTGTGACGAGCTATGGTTGTGCCACTGCACTCCAGCCTTGGTAACAGTGTGAGCCACTTTGTCTCCAAAAAGAAGAAGAAAAACCTGAAAGATTTAATTCAACTAAGAATAAAATACTAGGAAGGTCCCACAGGCTTATGGAACAAATTAGGAAAACATAGACACCATGAGAAAAGAAGTTAGAAAAGCATAGTTATTTGGAAAATGATAACTGGGAACAAAAGGAAATGCTTAGATTAAACTGAGTATTTTAAAATAGAATTCTTCTATTTTATATTAGCAGTAGGCTTCCCACCCAGATTTGGGTATTTTTTGCAAAAATGTATAATGGTGATTCAGACAGTATAATATGTTTAATTTAAAGCAATTTAAAATCTGTTACTAGAGCAATAAATTAGGACTTTCTTTTTAAAGCTAAAACTCCAACCAAGAGAGTTAGAATTGGGAAAACTCTGCCATCAGAAAAAGCTGTTGTGACAGAACCAGCAAAAGGTGAAGAGGCCTTCCAGATGAGTGAAGGTAAAGCAGGATTGTTGGAATGGGAAGGAAAGTTACACAACACACGAGAGTAGTTGAAGTTTTACAGATCTAGCTAAGAAGAAAAGTAGAAAATCAGTGGAATGGAGCAGGGGTGGGAAACGACAACTATAGTTATTAGATGTGGGTAAGATTTTGATCTTTGTAATGTAGAGAGAATGGATTATTGATATTAGAATGTGACAGATTAGAGGAAATGATCTTCGAAAGGTTTTCTGACCATGTTGCAGCATCAGAGAGAAATTATTTATTAACTGGCTATTATTTGTGGACCTTGCTATATGGATGCTTCTAAGCAGCCAGCCAGTGAATTAAACAAGAAATCTTAATAGCATTTATAAAATTTAACTTGAAACAAATAAGGAAATGTCTAGTGAGAGATAATACTTTAGGCACTCAACCAGATATTTGTCATATTCATTGTATTGGGCATCTTTCATAACAGTGTTAAAAAGGGTAGACGAAAGTACATAGCTCCTGCTCTCAAGGGGTTTATTGATTCAGAGAGGTTAAGCAAAAAATCACCTTACCAGTATGATTTAAATAGAGCACTATAAGAATATCACTTTTACCATTCTTTTTGTAGCACCCTCATTGCCCTCTTTCTTTCCTATCCTGTCTTCTCTAAAGAAAACTTACCAAGTATGATTTGGTCCAAGGAGTTAATTGAATTTGATTTCAGGTGGGCTGTCAGTGCTGCTCCCAATATATTAGAGGTCTCCTTCCTTTACTATTTCCTAACCAGATGTAAAAGTAGCTTTTTCCCCACTCTACATCACCTAGCCCGTTTCTCACTGGATGTCCTTGCTTTCGTTTTTATTTCCCAGAGTAAATCTAGGATCTCCCTTGTCTACCAACTTATATTTTGCTTTGTACACATAAAATTTGGCCAAGTTTTTCCCATTGAAAGAAATATCCCTTTGACCTTGAAATCTCTCTAGCTCCTATCTTTCCTCCTTGCTTTTAGAGCAAAACATCTAGAAAGAACCACCTACTTTTACGTCTTAATTTCCCATTGAACTGGATGTATTTTGGTTTCTTTCTCCTGCCGCCTTCCTGAAAATGATGTTGATGACCCCCAATAGGTTGTTGTCAAACGTGATTTTTTAAAGTGTTTTCTTCTTAAGTTAGTCTTACTCGACTTTTCCACATGATTGGTTACTTTTGATAATGCCCTCTCTTGAAGCTCTTTGCCAAGTCATGGTCAAGTGGGTATTCCTTCTTCCTTGTCTATTCTTTTCCATAACCAATCTTTGATAACCAAGCTATAGGTGGTAGTTCAGTAATTAGATTCTCGCGTGATTTCACGAGGTCACTCCCGGACTTCAGAATTTCTGTATGGTAGGGCAACTTTAGCAGTCAGCTTGCTTAGAACTACCTCATTGCAACCAAGTAATATAAAAGGATGATTTAGTTACTGCTTACATAACAATATATTTCTGCTAATGAACAATATGTTTTGACAAAAGAACCCAGCTTAAGAAAAAGTCATTTTTCCACACAATTGTAAACCTAAATCATTTATTTTAATTTATTTTAATTATATAATTTTAATATATGTTATATATTATTAAGATAAATGTGCCTTTGGAGTGGCAGGAACAGATATGTTTGGAAAAGTTTATTACCCTGATGAAGAAATAAACAATTATAGAAAGAGATTGGAGGCAAGGAAACCAGATTATTTTAACCATCAAGTTAAGAAAAGGATGATACCTTTTTCTTATTGACTGTAGGACTTGATCAGTAAAATGTGAGGAGTAAGAGTAAGTAATGATTTCAAAGTTCCTGGCCATCCCCTCAGGGAATACTAAAGAGTAGCCCAGATGTATGGAGGGAACACTGAACTTGAAGTCACAAAGTCTTCGTTCCACCCTGTGTCACTCACTAGCTATGCAACCTTGGGCATATCTGTTTATTACCTCTTTTGATTGTGCTTTCTCCATCTCTGAAGAAGTAGGGATGGGATAATAATGATTTGACCTGCCTATCTTACATGAGATAAAAGCTAAATGATTATATATGTAAAAGGGTTTTGTCAAGTATTAGGCAACAGTAAGGCATTTCAGCTACTGAGGGTAATCAGAATTGCTTGGAATCAGTCTTCATTTTTGTCTGTCCCCAAGATCATAGTATGCAGTCTGCTAACATTGAGTGCTGCTTATGTGTTACTCACTTTGGTGGGCTTTAACATTTATATTAATAATTTTACTTGTGATTCTAACAGGGGTCTTAGGCTATCATTTTAGGCTCAATTTTCTAGGTTGGAAGGGCCTCAGTATTGGGCCATGGAATCAATTTCTGCTGGTACCCTTTTCCCTTAATCTCCACTCTGCTCACCTTAGCACTTTGCATATATAAGTTCTCTTGCCAGTAACGATAGGACTTGTATTAGTCTTTAAATTCTGCCTGGAACATATATAAATAAAATTTGCTGTTAGCTTTAGACTGTATTCCTAAATCCATTTGAATGGATTTACCCATTTATTCCTCACATTAAAGAATCTTGGAGAACATTGTGCAAAGAATGGCCAGATGGGATTAACCAAGGGAGGTTTTCTCTGAGTTTTAAGGTAAGAATTATCCAATGCTAACTTTACAAAGTCTGTAAATCTATTCTGAATAGCTTTTTTTCCTTGAAAAATTTTAGTTGATGAGGAATCTGGATTAAAGGATTCAGAACCAGAGCGAAAACGCAAGAAGACTGAAGACTCTTCTTCAGGCAAATCAGTGGCATCTGATGTCCCTGAGGGTAAAGTTAAAATGACATTTTTTTCTTACCTATATGAAATAAAAATTCAACACCATAATGAGTATTCTGTTGTTCAGATGAGTAATTGGGTAACCTTGCCTGCACTGTCATTTAATAGTGGAAATTTGCATGTTTTACACAGTGGCATTTTTGAAGACAGCTTACTGGGCTGTTTTTACCTGAGAAGGATATTTTTACTGCACTCTTGAAATCTGGGATGTATCTCCTGTTTTATTCCTGGTACTTTCTTTGCCACTCTGGTGAGAATTGAGTTATACTTGCCCAGGCAGAAAGTCACTCCAGTTAATCAGAACATGCTGAAAGTCTTTGCTAGCCGACTTTGTTCATGGTCAGCTAAGGTGAGCTGAGGGGGACTTTATTCAGCCAGCATACTCCTCAATCAGACAGTTGCCCAACATTCTACCTCTTCTCTCTCTTTTATTTTAACGGGATTCCTAAAAGGTTTATTTTTATTGTATTTTATTTTGAGACAGGGTCTCACTCTGTCGCCCAGCCTGGAGTGCAGTGATGTGATCTCAGCTAACTCCCAGGCTCAAGCAGTCCTCTCACCTCAGCCTCCTGAGTAGCTGGGACTACAGTCATCTACCACCACACCTGGCTAATTTTTGTATTTTTGGTAGATACAGGATTTCACCTTGTTGCTCAGGCTGCTCTCAAACCCCTGAGCTCAAGCAGTCTGCCTACCTTGGCCTCCCAAAGTGCTGGGATTACAGGCTGGAGCCACCTCAACTGTTAGGTTCTTTTTTTTTTTTTTTCTTGAGACGGAGTCTCGCTCTGTTGCCCAGGCTGGAGTGCAGTGACGCAATCTTGGCTCACTGCAGGCTCCGCCTCCCGGGTTCATGCCGTTCTCCTGCAACAGCCTCCCGAGTAGCTGGGACTACAGGTGCCCGCCACCACGCCTGGCTAATTTTTTGTATTTTTAGTAGGAATGGGGTTTCACCGTGTTAACCAGGATGGTCTCGATCTCCTGACCTCGTGATCCGCCTGCCTCGGCCTCCCAAAGTGCTAGGATTACAGGCGTGAGCCACTGAACTGTTAGGTTCTTATGTAATGACTTGGTATTCTGAAGGATTATTGAACAGTTCTTTGTTATCTGAAGATTCTCCTTGGGAATCTATTCAACTTGGCATTATACCAAAGCAGTGGCATATTGCCTTTCCCTAGAGGCTCTGGAATATTATAGAATGTGTTAACGAAATAAAAACTTACATTTTCTGATTAAAATTACTACTATTGATCCCTAAATTTATAGCAGTGTGTACTGTTCTTATATTTAAGTATATACTGTGCTTAATATTTTTGTCATGTTTAAATAAATTGATGAAGGCCCGTTGTGGTGGCTCACGCCTGTAATCCCAGCACTTTCGGAGTCCAAGGCAGGCAGATCCTATAGGGGAGGTCGGGAGTTCGAGACCAGCCTGGGCAACATGGTAAAAACCCATCTCTACTGAAAATACAAAATTAGCCGGGCGTGGTGGCGTGCACCTATAATCATAGCTACGTGGGAGGCTGAGACAGGAGAATCACTTGAACCCAGGAGGCAGAGGTTGCAGTGAGCTGAGATCGCACCACTGCACTCCAGCCTGGACGACAGAGTGAGACTTCGTCTCAAATAAATAAATAAAATAAATTGATGAACACAACTGGAGATTAATTATTGTTAATTTTCTTATCCCCTAGAATTAGACTTTCTCGTACCTAAGGCTGGATTCTTCTGTCCAATTTGTTCCCTATTCTACTCAGGTGAAAAAGCAATGACAAATCACTGCAAGAGTACACGTCATAAGCAAAATACTGAGGTAATTTTTAAAATTCTTTAAATTTTAAAAATTTAAGAATTTTAAAATTCTTAAAAATTAAAGTTTAAAAATATTGAGGTGTTGTTAATTGTCTTAGAATCAAATTATTTATCCACCCCAAAAGTACATTTTCCCCCCCTTTAGGAGAATGTTTATGCCAGTTTATTCCTCTTAAGTCCTGTTTTCTCTTTCAGTATACCTTGCCTGTAATTTCTAGTCTTTATTCCTTTTCCTTGAACAGCAACATTTGCCAGAGTAGATTCTGCAGATCACTAAGTCTCATATGACATTCCATTATTAAAGAAACTGCGTATTTTGATGACCTCTTCAGTCATGTAGACATTAGCACTTTATTAAAGTTTCTAAATTGTCTAGCCAAAATGAATCCGCTTAACTTCATGCAACTCATTTATTAAACTGATTTAATCATAAAACCTTTTAAATTGTACTCATCTTTAAGAAGTGTTACTCTATAGAATCATCATTAGCCATAATTGAAGTGGTGGTTCTAGTTCCTGCTGAGTATTTGAGAATTTTGTACATCCTCTCTGTTGAATTTGTGGCACAGACACTCATCTAATGTTTGTTTATTGAGCTGTTCTATGCTGGATGCTTATTTAATCTCCTCATCAACTTCATGAGGTAGATGCTATTATTTCAATTTTAAGGATGAGAAAACAGACTTAAGGAGGTTACGTATCTAAACACAAGGGCACATAGCTAGTAAGTAGCAGACCTAGGATTTGAACTCAGCTCTATTTCATTCTAGGCCCAAGCTCTTATACATTATGCTTTGCTACCCATGTGCTTAACTTAGTTCGTCATGTCACTTTTCCATTTAAAACCTTCTAGTAGCTTCATATTGCACTTGGTCTAATATCCAAACTTCTTATTTTGGGTCTTTAAAGCCCTGCATGATCTGATTCTTTTCTACTTCTCTGAACTCAGTTTTTTTTTTTTGCGTTCTGTGTTTCAGCTTTTCTGGCTCTCTTTGTTCTATTTTTCATACATGAGAGGCCCATTGCTGCCTTTGCACCTTTATATTGCTGTTGTTTTGCCCCCTCCCAGTCTTACTTGCATGGCCAGTTCTTCATGTTTTTTGTCTCAAATATCAGTTCCCCAGAAAGGTCTTTGCTTAAGAAAGGCCTAGCTAAGTAGAACCCCCCAAAAAGTTCAACCTCAGTTACCTTGTTGCTGTGTCTTTAAAGTGCTTACCACCACCCCCAAACTATTTTATTTTTTTATTTTATTGTTTCTCTTCTCCCATTAGAGTGTAAGCTCTATGGTATAAAAGATCCTATCTGTCCTGTTGCCCACTGAATCCTCAGGCACCAAGCGTAATACCTGGTGTATCATAAACATCAAATGACTGATGAATGAAAGGAAGAAATGTTTATATAAGGCACTGTGTTTATAATACTTTGCAGGATCAGTTTCTTTTAAATTATAAATATACAGTAGATAAGTTTGCACACATAGCAAAATAATGTCTAATAAGTATTTTATATTGCAAATTGCTTTTAACAGAAATTCATGGCCAAGCAAAGAAAGGAAAAGGAGCAGAATGAGGCTGAAGAAAGAAGCTCTAGGTGATTGGGGGAAAGTGGAAAGAATTATACTAGAAATTTGTTTAGGGTCCAGTTGATTTGTGTATTTTTGTTATCATTTAATTTGTAATTTTCGTTTCAGAAGCAAATATTCGTGTTGTACAAATTTCTGATTGCCCTAAATGTAGAGAGACTGATGGGGAAAGTATGATGGGTTTGATTTTTATATCAAATCATCAGGCATGGAGAAATATCTTTTAGAAGTGTTAAAATAAATGTTCCTACTGTATATTTAAAATACCATCTGTGTTTGCGGCTGATTTTTTAAAGACTTGCTTGCCTCTTATTGCAGACAAAAGTTTTTCACTACAACTCCTGTGATTTGGGATGTTTGGGGATTCTTCATGTATCACTGGAAGTCATAGCATGACAGTATTTTACTTGGCTTCAACCATTCATGTATATACAGGTCATAGGTTTCTTAAAATTCAGTTTTTTTCTGGATAAAATTAGATTACAGCATGTTTTCCCCAGATAGGTTTGAATGAAACTTTGCTTGATTTTTATATGTATTGGAAAGGTATTTTTTCTGTTTCTGGGAACACTTGCTGTTTCTGCCAGAACCCATTTAAGGTAACACCAAGCTGGTCATTTATTATTAGCTTGTATCCGCAGAGCAGCTATTACTTCTGTGGACCACCGGAGTAGCTTTTTAAACCATTTGAATTATAGTTGAATATGTTTATAAGAGGTTTTAAGGGCACAAAAAATAATTGAATGGCTAGCAGGTGATGGAAATAGCCCTATACTTTTAAGTTTTTAGATTGAGCCATTCTTCAGACATAGTCTGCTTACTTATAATTGTTTTAGTATTTGATGCCTCAAGATAGAGTACACCAATTAATAATACAAAGAGGATGAATGGAGGGGAACAACAACAACAAAACCCCTACTTTTTTTAGATCTCTTATTTCCATCACAGCACGAGAGAGACAACACAGTCAGCTTTGAAGGACTTGGAGAACAAAAGACAGCACCTCTTTGTCACCTCCTATGAAACTCACTGTTTTAAAACCTTATAGGTGAATCTGTCAAGAGTTTGTTGGAATTAAAACCTTATAGGTGAATCCGGATAATCAGAGGGAGAAGAGCTGTTAAAAGATTGTAGAATAAGGTGCCTGTAAACTACAGAAACACAGTCATAGTGAATAAGAATCTTACTTTTAAAGAATCTTCCTTTCTCCTCAGCTTGCTTTTGGAACTTTTGCAACTAGGGAAGTTATAAACTTCTTTAATCTTGTCTGGATCAGTCTTTTGAAATTGGGATTCTAAATTAGAATGAGAGGAGGAGCTGCTAAAGTATAAAAATGGCAGGGGTGATTTTTGTGTTTTATCCTAGTGACCAATGTTGACCATTAATTATACATTATAAATAATGTTTTTCTCTGGGACTTTTTGCACTTAATGCTGGTAATTTTTATCACAGGGCTTCAAATACAAAAGATTTATATGAGGTTTTCAGAAAATAAACATGTGCTCTTTGCATATAATTTTAGTATTGTTCTTGACATTTTCAGAAAAATCTGCCTCCTCTAGTCACACCACACAAATGGAACATCATATACATAGTAGTTTCTGCTTATTAGTTGATTGAGGGATGTAATTAGGATTGCAGCTGACTTAATTTTCTTTTCTTTCTTTTTTTTTTTGAGACAGAGTTTCGCTCTTGTTGCCTAGGCTGGAGTGCAGTGGCGTGATCTTGGCCCACTGCAACCTGTACCTCCGGGGTTCAAGCGATTCTTCAGCCTCAGCCTCCCGAGTAGCTGGGCCTACATGCGTGTGCCATCACACCTGGCTAATTTTGTATTTTTTAATTTTTATTTCTTTTTAGTAGAGACGGGCTTTCTCCAGGTTGGTCAGGCTGGTCTTGAACTCAGCATCTAGACTCCAAGGCAAAAAAAGTTTACATTCATGATGCTCTCTATAAAAGTTTTTAGATTTTATTACCCTTTCTGGCATTAGAATGCTGTGGAAACTTGCCTCTCCAAACTTACTCCTTTTTAATCCTTCTTTAAAAAACATTTATAGGGGATTCAGGTTTTTAAAACTTAAATTTTTAATTTTACTAATTTGTTATTTGATTGTGGAAAATGTCAAGCATATTAAGACAATAAGATAATTACCCTCATACACTAGTTTCAATAATTATCAGCTGAAGGCCAGTTACGTTTGTGTGTGTGTATCTCCACTCCCAGCTCTCTTGTATTACTTTAAATCTCAGTATGTTTTACTCGTTAATTGTGTATTTCTAAAATGGATAAGGGTTCTTTTTAACATAACCAGTACCATTAAAAATATCTCTTATTTTATAGTTTGGTTCAGATTTTCAGCTGTTTCATAAGTCTTTTTTTTGTGGTGGTTGCTTTACTAAGTCTGAATCCAGATTCAGATAAGATCCATACATTGTGACTGGCTGGTAGGTCTTTTAAATTATACCATTTTGAGTATATAGGTTCTTCCCTCCCTCCCTCCCTCCTTACCTCCTTCCCTCCTTGTAATTTATTTGATATAGAAACTAGATTCTTGACTCTGCCAAGCAGTGCTGCTCCAGATGTCTTTGGACCCAGTGCAGTGCCAGATCAGAAACTAGTACTAGTTTATGATTACTTAAGTACAGAAATTGAGGGTTTCTAGAAACATTTTGACAGTGATTTTATATTCGTTTATTGAATCTTACAATTTAAAAAAATGGAGTTTGTATGTTTTTGTGGGGCTTTTTAAATTTTTGTCTTTTTTTTTTTTTTGGTACTTTACAGAATAATTGGTCTATAGTTAATTGAAAATTAGGGAGAAAAAGAAAACTGATGAAGCACATAGTTTGAGAAGCACTGTTGACAGATTTCCCCAGGTCTGACTTTGTTGCTTGCAACCATGTAGTACCTTTAATGTGTCCCTTGCCTCTCCGTAGCTTATAAATTGGTGAGTGAATATAGACACTTGATTAGAGTTCGTTTTTTTCTTTCTTTCTTTTTGATAAGACTACTTTAGGCAGTGATGTGGTCTTCCTGATAGGAGGCGCAAACGGATTGCCTTCTTTGGGTTTGAGTAGCAGCTGATGCTTAGTTTTGATCCACTTATTCATTAGGGGTTGCAAAATAATGATATCTTAATTCTATATCCCTGTTTCATGTGTAAGCAGGAATATTTCTCTGCAAGGAGAAACTCTCCCTCATCTGCTCTTTGGCTACTTAGTGGTACGGTTTGTGTAAGAAACACACAGATATGGGATGTTTTTCCTTTACTTACCTGTTTTTTTCAGAATGAGTTGATTCTTTGGCATCCACCAACTGTGATAAATTTTTTTCTTAAGCATTAGTATGAACTTGTGAATTTTAACATACTTGATGTTTGAAACCTCTGCAGTATTAGTGTTATTGATCCTCATATGTCCCACATTTGATTTGATTCCTCATTTCTACTAGTAGTTACCTGTATGTCAAGATGTTTCAGGCTCACTTCTCCAGACCTGGGGTCAGCTATTTCTCTAAAGAACAGTGGCTAATTAGGGGTGTTCATTGCTTCTGGGCTGGTTATTACTTTCCCATAGATGGAACTTGAAGTGTATGTTTTGTTTTCTAGACCAGGGTTCTCACTCTGTTGCCCAGGCTGGAGTGCAGTGGCACAATCCTGGCTCACTGTAGCCTCAGCCTTCTGGGTTCAAGTGATTTCTCGTGCCTCAACCTCCCAAGTAGCTGGGACTACAGGCATGTGCTACCACACCTGGCTAGTTGTATTTTTAGTAGAGACAGGGTTTCACCATGTTGCCCAGGCTGGTCTCGAACCCCTGGCCTCAAGTGATCTGCCCGCTTTGGCCTCTCAATGCATCTGTTTTGTTTTTAAGTGAAAATTCATCATTATTTTACTGATTCTTCTGGTTCAAATTCATAACCTCTTCTATCTTAAATATAGGTCTTCTTTGTCCTGTGTCAGGTATTACAATTCTCCAGGACATCAGGATGATAGACATAAACTGTCACAGAATTGCTTAGCTTTTATCTCACCTTACATGCATCACAGTCACAATAACAATGCCAAGACCTTAACCAACAATGTGATTATTGAAAACAGTTAAAAAAAATTTTTCTGTTTTACTTTTGTCCTTAGGGAATACATCATTAAGAATATACATTCAAATAGGGGAAGTCTCAAAGGAATTTTGTGTGTGTAGAACGGGGTACGTACTAACTAGGTGTATATATTTGTGGGTTACATGTGATACTTTGATACAGGCATGTAATGTGTGATAATCACATCAGGGTAAATTGGGCATCCATCACCTCAAGCATTTGTCCTTTGTGTTTCAGACAGTCCAGTTATGCTCTTCAAATTATTTTTAAATGTACTATTAAAAAAAAATTTTTTTAAGCAAGGTCTCATTCTGTCACCCAGGCTGGAGTGCAGTGACACTATCTCAGCTCACAATAGCCTCAACCTCCCTGGGCTTAGGTGATCCTCCCACCTCAGCCTCTAGAGCAGCTGGGACTACAGGTTCATGCCACCATGCTCAGTTAATTTTTGTATTTTTTTGTAGAGATGGGATTTTGACATGTTGGCCAGGCTTGTCTTGAACTCCTGGCCTCAAGTGATCTGCCTATCTTGGCCTCCCAAAGTGCTGGGATGACAGGTGTGAGCCATTGCACTCAGCCTTATTTATTCTTTCTATTGTTTGTACCCATTAACCATCCCCCTTCTACCCCGACTACTTTTCCCAGCCTGTGGTAACCATCTTCCTACTTTCTGTCACCGTGAGTTCAATTGTTTTCATTTTTTAACTCCTACAAGTAAGTGAGAACGTACGATGTTTGTCTTTCTGAAAGTGGCTTATTTGACTTAACATAATAACCTCCAGTTCCTCCTGTGTTATTGCAAATGACAGGATCTCATTCTCTTTTTTGTGGTTGAATGATACTCCATTGTGTATATTGAACCATTTCTTAATCCATTCATCTGTTGGTGGACACTTAGATTGCTTCTAAATCTCGGCTATTTTGTATAGTGCTGCAACAAATGTAGAAGTGCAGATGTATCTTCAATTTACTGATTTCCTTTCTTTTGGGTATATACCTAGGAGTGGGATTGCTGGATTGTAGGATAGCTGTGTTTTTAGTTTTTTGAGGAACCTCCAAACCGTTCTCCTTAGCGGTTATACTGATTTACATTCCCACCAACAGTGTACAAGTGTTCCTTTTTCTCAACATCTTCGGCTGCATTTGTTGTCGCCTGTCATAGATAAAAGCCATTTTAACTGGGGTGAGATGATACCTCATTGCAGTGTTGATTTGCATTTCTCTGATGATCAGTGATTTTGAGCACCTTTTCATACATCTGTTTGCCATTTGTATGTCTTTTGAGAAATGTCTATTCAGATCTTTTGCCCATTATTTTTATTGAATTATTAGATATATATACTTTTTTTCTTGTAGAGTAGTTTGAGCTCCTTACATCTTCTGGTTATTAATCCTTTGTCAGATGGATGGTTTGCAGATGTTTTCTCCCATTCTGTGGGTTGTCTCTTTGTTAATTGTTTCCTTCACTTTGCAAAAGCTTTTTAACTTAATGTGATCCTATTTATTCATGTTTGCTTTGGTTGCTTGTGCTTGTGCGGTCTTTGCCACAAGAAGTCTTTGCCCACTCCAGTGTCCTGGAGAGTTTCTCCAGTGTTTTCTTGTAGTAGTTGCGTAGTGTGAGGTCCTAGATTTAAATCTTTAATCTATTTTGATTTTTTATATGGGGAAAGTTGGGGGCCTAGTTTTATTCTTCTGCATATGGATATTCAGTTTCCTCAGCACCATTTTTGAAGAGACCGTCGTTTCCTGAAGGTATGTTATTGGAACCTGTGTGAAAATGAATTTACTATAGATATATTGGATTTATTTCTGTGCTCTCTATTCTGTTCACTGGTCTATGTGTCTGTTTTTATGCCAGTACCATGCCATTTTTGTTACTATAGCTCTATAGTATAACATGATGTCAGGTAATGTGATTCCTCTGGTTTAGTTCTTTTTGCTTAGGAGAGCTTTGCCTATTCTGGTTCTTTTGTTGTGGTTCTGTATAAATTTTAAGATTGTTTTTTCATATGTGAAGAATATTACTGGTATTTTGATAGGGGTTGCATTGAATCCACAGATTGGGTAGCATGAACACTGTAAAAATATATGAACACTTTAACAATAGTGATTTTTCTAATCCATGAACATGGATTATCTTTATTTTGTGTGTGCTCTTCAGTTTCTTGCATCAGTGTTTTATAGTTTCATTGCAGTGATCTTTGGCTTTTTTGGTTAATTCCTAGGTATTTTATTTTGTAGCTATTGTAAATGGAATTACTTTCTTGATTTCTCAAAGGAAATTTATAAAACATAGAATTGAATGAAAATGACAACAAAATAAATTAAACTCTGAGATGCATCTAATGAAATGCTGGGAGGGAAATAATATAGCACTGAGAGCTTAAATTATAAAGAAAGGTCTCAAATCAGTAATCTAAGTTTCTGCTTCAAGATACTAGAAAAGTTAGAATGAACTAAATCCAAAGCAAACAGAAGCAAGGAAATGATAGAGCAGAAATTAATGAAATTGTAAACAGGAAAACAATAGAGAAAAATTAGTGAAACAAAAAGCTGGTCCTTCAAAAATAATAAAATTGATAAATCTACAAGATTGACTAAGAAAAAAAACACCCAAACCACTAATATGAATGAAATAGAAAAGATCATAACAGATCCTGCAGCCATGAGAACAAAAGGAGTACTGTGAGCAACTCTACTCAAATACAACTTGGAAGAAATGGACAAATTCCTCAAAAATCAGAAAGTACTAAAATTTAGCCAAGATGAAATAGAGAACATGAGTAATTCTGAAACCATTAAAGATACTGAACTTGTACTGAGAGCATCCATGAAAAAGATAACCTGCAAGTCCTGATGGTTTCACTGGAGAATTTTACTGAACATTCAAAAGAAGGATTGATTTTGTACAACCTCTTCCAAAGAAAATAGAAGAGGGAACACTTCTCAACACCCTTTTTTTTTTTTTTTTTTTTTT
>NW_012102210.1:764797-822101 GCF_000951045.1 Mandrillus leucophaeus
TCCCCAACACCCTTTTTTTTTTTTTTTTTTTTTTGGAGACAGAGTCTCACTCTGTTACCTAGGCTGGAGTACAGTGGCACAATCTCAGCTTACTGCAACCTGTGCCTCCTGGGTTCAAGTGATTCTCCTGCCTCAGCCTCCCGAGTAGCTGGGATTACATTTTATGAGGAACTTATTTCAGGCATGCACGACTGGTTCAATACTGGAAAATCCGTTTAATTCACTGTATCAATAGGCTAAAGAAGAAAAAAATGAGTGTATCAATTCATTTAGAAAAGGCATTTGATATGAAAATCAGCACTTACTCATCGTTCTCAGTAGATCATAAACAAAGGAACTTCCTCAGTTTTATAAAGAGGATCTACAGAAACAAAATCTGGCATCATACTTAATGTTGAAAATGTGTGTTCCCTCTAGGATTAGGAACAACGAAAGGATGTTCATTCCTGCCATCGTTAGGCAACAAACTTAGTACTGCAGTTTTCCAGCCACTGCAATTCTAGGCAAGAAAAAGAAAAGGCATGTAGATGAGAAATTTAATGAAACTGTCTCTATTTGCAGATACTTGACTGTCTACCCAGAAAACTTCAAGGAATGTGTAATAAAACTTCTAGAATCAATGAGTAAGGTTGAAGGACACAACATCAATAGACAGCAGTCATTTATGTTTTCTGCGTACTGACAGCAAACAAGTAGAAACCAAAATAACAAGTGAAGTACATTTACATTTGCACCAAAGAAAATTACTTAGGTATAAATGTATCAAAACATTTGTAGGATCTATATGATGAAAATTATAAAAGGCTGATGAAAGAAATTAAAGAAAACCTGAATAAGGTGATTTATCATGTTCATGGATTGGAAGACTCAATATCGATGTTACCTCTCCCTAAGTTGTTCTATTGGTTTAAGGCAATTTCTACCAAAATCCAATCAAAATTTTTTGTAGGCACAGTCTTACTCTAAAGATTATATGGAAAAGGAAAGATTATGCAAATAGCTAAAACAGTTTTGAAAAAGAAGAATAAAACGGAAGGAATCTCTTTCTGATGCAGATGCTTACTACACAGGTCCTGTAATCAAGAGTGTGCTGTATTGGCAGAGAGAAGAGACATAGATTGATAGAATGGCGTAGAAAACCTCGAAATAAATCTACACAAATACACCTAGTTATTTACACAGAAGCAAAAGCAATTCAGCAGATGAGGAGAGCCTTTTCAACAAATGATGCTGGAGCAATTAGACATCCATCAGCTGAAAATGTACCTTGATCTAAACCTCACACCTTACATTAAAACTAAAAAACTCAAAATTATATATTTAAAGTTATAAAAACTCAAGGGACCATAGGTTTAAAGGTAAAACATAACACTATAAAACTTAAAGAAAATAAGAGAAATTCTTTAGGACCTAAGATTGGGCAAAGAGTACTTAGACTTGACATCAAAAGCACAGTTTATAAGAGGAAAAATGGATAAATCTGATTTCATCAAAATTTTTGTTCTGTGAAAGACAAATTATAGACTAACAGGAAATATTTGCAAGTCATAAATCCAACAAAGACTTTTACCTGGAATACATAAAAAAGTCTCAAAACTTAACGTTTAAAAATTATCCAATTAGAAAATCAGCAAAAGAGATATTTCACTAAAGAGGATATACAGATACACAACACCTGAAAACAGTGTCAAATATCAGTAGCTGTTAGAGAGATATAAATTAAAACCACAATGAGATAACACTGCGCATCTATAAGGATGCCTAACATGAAAAATAGGATAACACCAAGTGCTGAAAAGGATGAAGTTGAAACTAGATCACTCATACAATGCTGATGAGATTATAAAATGGTGCAGCCACTCTGGCAAGTAACCATATGACCAAGCACTTACACACTTGAACATTTATCCCGTGGAAATGACCCATTTTCACATAGAATGTATACAAGAATGTTTACATAAATCTTCATAGCAGCTTTATTCATAGTAGTTTCGAACTGGAAACTATCCAAATATCCTTCAATGTGTTAATGGTTAAGCAAACCGTGGGTACATCCATACCATAAAATACTATTTAACAGGTTTTGTTTGTTTTTAAGGAAAGCTATTGGCCAGTATTGATAGCATGCAGCAACTTGACCCTCAAAGAAATTACGTTGAGTGAAAAAGGCTCATATCAAAATGATAAATGCCACATGATTTCATTTATGTATCATTCATAAAATAACAAAGGTGAAGAACAGATTACTTAATGCCAGGTATTTGGAATGAGAGGATCATAGAAGGGTACTAGGAAGGAATCTTGTGATAGTGAAGTTGTCTTGATGATGGTGGTGATTATGCAAAGCTGCACATGACAAAATTACATAGAGCCATATACACGAAAATTAGCGCATGTGTAACTGGTGAAATCTAAAGAAGTTCTATGAATTGTACCAGTGCTATCTGTTGATTTCGATATTGTACTATAGTTGTTTAAGATGTTAACCTTGGGGGGGATGGAGATAGGTAGCACAGGGCTTCCCTGCATACTACTTTGCAACCTCCTATGAATCTATAATTATTTCAAAAGAAAAAGTTAATTGGATTCTGGGATTGGGTTGGTCATATATTCAAGGAGTGCATTGATAACCTCTTTGTCAGGGGTGAATGGGATATAGTAATTGGTGATGTGCAGTGTCCTCACAGTTATTCAGATTATTGCCAATAGCATCATGGAGTGAAGTGCAGGTAGAGGAAAAGGCATTGGGAGATGAAGTGTCTGAGGCACTTAAGTCACTATGACAACAAAAATGATTATTAAAACTGAGGTCACCTGTTTCTTATAGCCCTCTTGAGCATATTTTGAGAATAAGAGAAATAAGAAGTTAAGAGCATACAGTTAAGACAGGCACGGAGGGCCAGGCGCGGTGGCTCAAGCCTGTAATCCCAGCACTTTGGGAGGCCGAGACGGGCGGATCATGAGGTCAGGAGATCGAGACCATCCTGGCTAACACAGTGAAACCCTGTCTTTACTAAAAAAATACAAAAAAATAGCCGGGCGAGGTGGTGGGCGCCTGTAGTCCCAGCTACTTGGGAGGCTGAGGCAGGAAAATGGCGTAAACCCGGGAGGTGGAGCTTGCAGTGAGGTGAGATCCAGCCACTGCACTCCAGCCCGGGCGACAGCGCGAGACTCCGTCTCAAAAAAAAAAAAAAAAAAAAGGGCACAGAGAACCAGAAGGCCTCCATGGTAGCTTTGAAGGAGTCCCTCATCTCTTGGAATCACAGAGCAGGTAAGGGTGAGGAGCCTCTGATATGACACATTCTTCTACCACCTACCTGGTAACAGGCTGACTATGTTCAGTCTCTTTTGTCATGGAGGATACAATGCTTTGACCTCACAGGAGATACTATGGATATGGATTTGCCTTCCCTGAACTCAGGGCTTCTGATGGTACACTGTAGATTTATGAATGGACTTCTCCATCACCATGGAATACCATCCAACTTCATTTTAACAAGGAGATGCATTTTTTTTGGTAAATGGGCATGTGGGCAATGGGCCCATGCATGCAGACTTGAGAAGTTTTACCATACAGTCCATCACCCAGAAGCAGCTGGCTTGTTAGATGGAATGAGCTGCTAAAGACTGGTTATGGCACAAGTTGGAGACAGCATTGTTGCAGGAAGTCAGGTACCCTGAACGGAGGGACCGACTGGAGCTGCAGCAGAGGAACATAAATTGTAAAGATTTCATGGACATTTATCAGTTCCTAAAATTAATGCTTTTATAATTTCTTATGCTTGTCTTTACTGCAGTCTCTGAACATAAATTGTGAAGTTTTCATGGACATTTATCAGTTCCCAAATAATAGTCATAATTTCCTATGCCTGTCTTTAATCTCTTAATCCTGTTATCTTTGTAAGCTGAGAATGTACGTCACCTCAGGACCACTATTGTACAAATTGATTGTAGAACATGTATGCTTGAACAATATGAAATCTGATTGTAAAACATGCGTGTTTGAACAATATGAAATCAGTGCACCTTGAAAACAAACAGAATAACAGCAATTTTAAGGAACAAGGGAAGATAACCTTAAGGTCTGCTGACTGCCTGTGGGGCTGGGCAGAATAGAGCCATATTTTTCTTCTTGCAGAGAGCCTATAAATGGATGTGCGAGTAGGAGAGATATCACTAAATTCTCCTAGCAAGGAATATTAAATATCAAGACCCTAGGAAAAGAATTGCATTCCTGGGGGAGGTCTATAAATGGTCGCTCTGGGAGTGCCTCTCTTAGGTGGTTGAGATAAGGACTGAAATACGCCCTGGTCTCCTGCAGTACCCTCAGGCTTATTAGGGTGGGGAAATACCACCCTGGTGAATTTGAGAGACCGGTTCTCTGCTCTCGAACCCTGTTTTCTGTTGTGTAAGATACTTATCAAGACAATACGTGTATAGCCGAACATAGACCCTCATCAGTAATTCTAATTTTGCCCTTACCTTGTGATCTTTGCTTTGCCTTTTGCCTTACGATCTTTATTGGCCTCAGAAGCATGTGGACTTTGTTCTTCTTTTTTGCCTTTTGAAGCATGTGATCTTTGTGACCTACTCCCTGTTCATACACCCACCCCCCCTTTTGAAATCCTTAATAAAAACTTGCTGGTTTTGTGGCTCAGGGGGCATCATGGTCCTACTGATATGTGAGGTCACCCCTGGAGACCCAGCTGTTTAATTCCTCTCTTTGTACTCTTTATGTCTCATCTGGCCAACATTTAGGGAAAATAGAACCTATGTTGAAATATTGGGAGTGGGTTCCCCCAATACAGCATCCTAAGAAATGTAGCTGTTGTCCTATGGAAACTTCATGTGCCTTAAAATAGAGGCCAACACATGTTGCTGTCTCTCCCATGGCTAGAACTTACAGGTTTAGGAACCAAGAAGTTGAGGTGAGAGTGCCTCCTCTCCCTATTAGACTTACTGACCCACTTGTAGGATTTTAGTTCCCGTCTCTGTGATCTTGGCCTCAGTGTTTTTGGAAGCCCAAGTGCCCAAGAGAGGAATTCATATACCAAGAAATAAGAACATGACTCTAATGAATTGGGAGCCAAGACTGCCCTCTCACCTTTTGGAGTTCCTCATGCCAGTAAATGAATAGGAAAAGGATCACTGTGCCTAATGGGAATGATTGATCTGTTTGCCAGGGAGAAATTGAATTGCTGCTACACAGTGGGGACAAGAACTGTTCAGAACCCAGGAGATTCATGGGAGCGCCCCTTAGGTCTCTCCTGCCCGATAGCCCTGGTCAGTGGAAAACTGACAATCCGGTAAAGATAATCCCACCAAGGACTCCAGTCTGCCTAGCCTTCATGCTGGCAGAGGGTGAGAGAAACATGAGTGGAAAGATTTAACTCAGATTACCAACATAGGCCTTGCCACCAGCTACAGAAGTGGAGACTGTAGCAGCTTTGTGTGGTGATTGTTGTTTTTAATCTCATTCCCCTCCATTATATGGTGGATGGCACAAACTCAGGATGCTCTGACAAGTACCCATCCTAAAACCACTGAGGAGGGTTGAATATGGGTAAAGATTGACCTCAGAGCCAAGCTGTAGGCTTAAAGGGGATCACCTTGGAGGAGAAGGTATTCTTAAATGTCAGGATCTGATTTCTGGATCAGACAACTGGGTAATGCTTGGGCAAGGGAGCACAGTTACTGTGAAGGACTGGCTGAGTATTAAAGACTGTACCCTGCTTTATCCTGTGGTCTCAGCAGGACGTTTATAAAGCTCAGTTCTGTTTTTCTCAAGCTGAATAATGAAGAACCTCAAGAAGTGTTCCTTAGCTGGCTCTGTAAAAAAGAAAGCTGTTAGGAAGGCCAGGGATTTGCTAGTGTCAACGAATTACGTGGGCTCCCTGAGTTTTGGAGAGCCTGGTTAATAGGGCATGTTATGGAAAGACAGAGCCCCACCAAAGTAGCAGGGTTTGGGCCTAGAAACCCGTACATGGCTCTGGCAGCATTCATCCCAAAGATAATTCTCCCCAAGTTTCCTGCTGCATCTGCTTCTCCAACAAGTTCTTCCTTGTTCGTCAGGATTAGGTTCTAAGAGGTCCCTTCTCTCAGTTCATCTTCTTAGAGATGGAATTGTCCCTAAAGTAAGTCGACATTACCAGATGCATATATTTGAGCTAATGTAACTTCCCCAAATGTCCAGAGAGTGGAAGTCTCTCACCACCTCAGCTTGCCCATGCACCTCCATTGATCATACTCTTCAGATTATCTCTCCTTGTCCTCAACTAGAGACTCTCTTGCATGAGTCTTGGTAAGGATTTCCATGCAGGCATATGTCTTCTTGATCTGCAGAACTCTTTCCCCTGGTAGTAACTCTTCTTTGAACAAGAAGTATCTTTCACCATTTTCAATACCTCTGTTGTTAAAACCTCAAATGATTCCAACATTTTATAGATGTCAGAGATCATAAACATTATTTGTGGCTTCATTTCTAAAGTTTTAATCCTATAAAATACTAGTCACACATTCCAATAATAGTAATATTAGCTAATATTTAACACCATAATGTATGTTAAGCATTTCTTTTATGAGGCAGGCATTTCTATAGTTCTCATTTTACAGATAAAGAAACCAAGCCGGGAAGGTAAGATCACTTGCCCAAGGCCATACGGCTAGTAGGTAAAGAAAGCTAAGATGTGAATCCATGTGGTCTGACTCTAGCGTCATCTTTTTACATTGCTGTCATTGTTCTTGTCTTGTCCTACTGGTCTTACAGTTTTTAGCTGAAGATTACCTTTCCACTGTCTTTCCCCCTGCCTCCCGAGTCCTCCTTTTTTCACTTAAAGCCAATTTTCAGACAGTCTTCTCAATCATTGTGAAATGTACTCCATCCAGATTCAAGAGTGTATTCATCTGGCATTTTAGGTTATGATCCAAAGAGCTGAAGTCTATTCTTTGACACAACCTAAGTCAGTGGTTCCTGGTTTTTGGTCTGCATAAGAATAAGTGAGAACTTTTAAAAGCCAGATTCCTGGGCCATTCCCAGAGATTTTGATTGAGTAGGCCTGGGAGTGGAGGGGGACCCAGGTGTCTCCATTTTTTACAAGAAGATTCTGATGGAGGAGACCTTTAGATTCATAGTACTTTAAGAAACACTAGGCCAGTCGCAGTGGCTCACATCTGTAATCCCAGCACTTGAGAAGCTGAGGCAGGATTGCTTGAGCCCAGGAGTTCGAGACCAGACTGGGCAATGTGGCGAAACCCTGTCTCTATAAAAAACAACAACAACAAAAAACACTAATAAGTCAAATATTCACTTCTCTTGGTGCCCCTTTTCCAAAGTCCTGGCTGTCAGCCAAGAGGGAAACAAAGTGAGACATTTGTTGCCCTCTTAACTCCTAAAGATGTTCTTTAGGCCTTTTCTGGTGATGTCTTCCCATGAATCAACAGGAGTCCTTTGGGGTGTGAGCTGCAGAAAGCTTTCTGGCCCCTCTTTTCCCTGAGACATGCAATAGGGACACTCAAACCTGCTCTTTTTGCCTGCATCAGCTCTGCCCGTGCCTTCATTTTGTACCCTAGCTAGGAACCAGCCATCACCAGCACCTGACTCTTCTCACTGCTGGAGCCAGAACAGGTTTCCTCGCATTTGCTAGGATTGCTGCATCCTGTGGGATGTTGTGGCCTCTTCCAGAAGATGAGATAACCCTACTTTGGGAAGAAGTTGAACTCCTGTTCCTTAGTCTTATTGCCCTCACTTCTCAGGTTTGGATCTCCCTCACTTCTCAGAAGCCTTCTGTGTGTGTATTAATCAGGGTTCTACAGAGGAGCAACCAATAGGAGGTGTATGTGTACAGAGAGAGTAAAATGAAGCAGAAACAGAGTAAATAAATCTCTATTTGTTACGGGATTTGACTCATGCTATTATGGAAGCCAAGAAGTCCTACAATATGCCATTTGCGTGTTGGAGAATCAGAAAAGGTCACACGTTGGGAATGGAGGTGGGGTGGCCACCAGGAGCTCAGCTGTGATGTCCAAAAGCAGGAGATGAATGTCCCAGCTCAAGAAGAAAGAGTGGCTCTTCTAACAATCACTGTGTGTGTAGGCTTTCCCTCATGCTCTCTAGAGACTCCTCACCCTCTGAACTAAATCCAAAAGGAGAACTGTGCACACAGGCTGACCTGTTCACATTAGTCCCAGAGCTGTGCTCTTGCAGCTCAGGAGATAGGCTGCTCTTCACACCCTGCACAAGGGGAATGAGGGCTTTCAGAAACCCCTGCACCTTCATGCTGAGCTCACTCCTTTCCATTGTGTCAGCAGCCATGCCTGAACAGAAGATAGTTTCTATTTATTGTTTACTGTTTATTATGGTAGATTCTTGGGAAATTGAAACTCTCTGAGACTACCATGAGTTTTTCTTCTTAGGGGAAGCAGATGAGATGACCAGGCTGTTACCAGGGTCTATGGTTCTTAGCGAGCTTTGCAAGGATCTGTGGTTTTGGCAGAAGACAGAGAACATAGAAATAATGTAGTGTGTTCACATTACTTCTTTGGTGAAAAATCTCTTCTGTTTTTTTTTTTGTTGTTGTTGTTGTTTGTTTTTTCTATTTTCTGTTGGAAAATAGTATCAAACTTGTCCCTTAGTTTCTCAGTGAAATTGGAGAGCCACCTCCCTCCCCTTTGTTTCTGTCCTGAAACAGTAAAGTAGTAAAAGTGGCCTGAAAACCAGCCCTCTTTAACAGGTTGGTTGTGTTGACAAAGCCTTGGTGTGTTCGTTTCCTGTGGCTGCTCTAACCAATTGTCACAACCATGGTGGCTTAAAAACAAATTTATTATCACAGTTTGGCAGGCCAGAAACTCAAGATCAAAGTGTCACCAGGGCCACAAGAACTTGTTCTTTTATAGCAAGAAACAGAACTGTGCTTCATGCTCAGGAGTTGGAGGTTGCAGTGAGCTGTTTTGCCACTGTGCTCCAGCCTGGGTGACAGAAGGAGACTGTCTCTAAAAAAAAATAAAAAGAATTGTGCTTCAAGTTACCCTAAGTAAAATGTGCAACAACTCACTATAAAGACACTGGACATGTTGGTCTGGATCCCTGGCTGCTAGCTACAGCAGCCAAGCCTGGATATCTGAAACAAGAGAGGATTTCAGAAGAGCTCTGGGGGGCTCACAGAATGGAGGGAGGTTGGAGAACTTGGCTTTGGTTATGGACAGGACTTGGACAGCAGGCGCCATACCTGGTCATTTGCTGTCACATGGCAGCTGCCATGTCTGACTTCCTGAAGCTCAAGAACTTGTCTCAAGTCTTGGGAGAGAGCATCCAACTGTCTGAGCCTGGGCCACACTGCCCAGTGACACAGAGAGGGAGGCCCTAGCTCTGAAGCTTCCAGAAAAAAGGCAGGCACTTCTGCCCACCAAGACCACTCATGAAGGGTGGGAAAAGGATGTTTTAGGAAGAGGGAGATTAAAAGCTGGAAGCCAGAAAGGACAAATATCCATGACAAGAGGTATCTCAGCACTCACAGGCAGGGAAACTCAAGGAATGAGAGCCGGGAACAACAACCAGAAGGCTCTCTTTCTGGGTCTTGGTTTCCCCACCTCGCCCCCTACATGTGATCTCTTTTTCTCTGACTGCGGAACTTTCTCCACTTCTCCATGCACGGGGCCCCCTCTGAACCTCCCATTTTATTCATCTCAGCTCCAGCCACACAGAAGCTAGCTTCTCTCAGTCCCAATTCCACATTTTTGGGAGATAATGTGATTGATTCAGATTGGGTAGTCTCAGAGAAAGTGGTTCATTTAAATAGAGAAGATACCCCAAATGTGTCCTACAAGTTGGGGGCAGACATGCTCACTAGAGGTTTATTTCTGCACAGACAGAAAAAGTTTGAAGACAGCCTTCTGTATGAATAAAGTAGTGAAGTTGCGAGGAAGGTGTTTAACCTGTAAGGAAAACTGGCTCTTTTCAAATCACTGTAGCCACACCATATTTGCAAGCAGCTAGCCACTTCTTAGGTCCAATTTTAGCTCTGCCACAGAGCAGGTTCATGTTACTTTATACATCTGAATAGAGCCAAACTGTACTTCTTCAAAAATAGACCATAATTTGGGCTTTCCCTACATCAACAGGGCCTCCTGCCCTTCTTCCCAAAGCAATTAAATTTTACTCCCTCCTTGGTATCTTTCTCTAAAACTTGAATCTGAAAAGTGCTTGCCACAGAGAAGGTACCAATAAATGTTGGTAAATGAATGAATGAATGAGTCAATCAATCAATTACCACATCCAAGCCAAAGCTGTTTTCTCCAGCAACACATAATGGCCAAGTTCTGTAGTGGGAAACTTGATTGCTTCACCAGCTCTTGCAGAATTTCCTTTCTTCCTCCTAGCTTTGCCTTACTTTGCGCCATCCCCCTTTTCACAACCTTGGTCCAAGTCACCATAAACTCTCCACCCTGACCCTCTGCTGTAGCTTTTAACTCTTCACTTCCACTCTGATCCCTTGCACTGTGTTCTCCAAGGGCAGCCAAAGGGAGCTTTTGAGACGTAAATCAGATCCTGCCACTCCTCTAGACTTAGCAGGCCTCAGGAAGCTTCCCCCACGCCCTGCATGGTGCCCTCCAGCCTGCCTGCCCCATCCCACAACCCCTTAATCTACACTCCTCTCCTCCCATGACCTTGACACAGAGCGCTTCCTTCTTTCTCTCTGGAATACTCTCTTTCTTGCCCCCACCTCAGTCCTGCCCAGTGAACTCCTAGCTGGCCTTCAGATCTTATCTCAAATAGCTCTTATTGTCCTGGGCACTCGATGAGGACTCCCTGCTCTCTGTTCTCACACTCCCACATTTTCTGTCTTTTATGGCGCTTACGTATTTGTAATGGTATGTGACTGACGTGTTTATTCCATAACTCAGTTTCACTCACTGAACTGGAAGCTCTTTGAGGTTAGGGACTCTACTCGTTTGCTAGGGCTGTCATAACAAAGTACAGCAGACTGGGGGTCTTAAATAACAGAAATTTATTTCTCACAGTTCTGGAGGCTGGAAGTCCAAGATCAAGGTGTAGTCAGCAGGCTTGGTTTCTTCTGAGGCCTCTCTTCTTGGCTTGCAGATGGCCGCCTTTTCCCTGTGTCTTCCCATGGCCTTTTCTCTGTGTGCGTGCATCCCTGCTTTGTCTTTGTATCTAAATTTCCTCTTTTTATAAGGGCACTGGTCAGATTGGATGACCCTAATGACCTCACTTTAACTTGTTCACCTCTTTAAAGGCTCTATCTCTAAGTAGAATCACATTCCAAGGTACTGGAGTTGCCTTTCACACAGAAATTTTGAGGGAACCTAATTCAGCCCATAACATGGACTGTGTCACTTGTGCCCACCACTGTGTCCCCCACCCAGGACAGGGCCTGACTTATTTTAGAACTTGATACATTCCCATTAAATGAATGATTGAATTTCAGCTTCCCCCTTCCTCTTCCTCTCCCCACCATACATTGTGCTAAATGCAAAGAAAAGAAGGCATAGATCACTACAGAAGGACCCTGAGTGACCACAGGAAATGTTTGCTACCCTAACCTTGAAATTATAGACCTTTTTGGGGAGTGTTGCTCTTTTCTGGTATCTCCCTATGGGGAAAAATCAGCCACCTGTCAGCGGCCAGCCCATCCTGCCCTGGGTGTGTCTGCTGCCCCCATGGGCTGCTGTGGGAGTTTTGCTGACAGCTGCACACCCATCCAACTGGCCCTCTTTAGAAGGTGAGTCACGGCTGCCGGGAGTGTGGATCTACATATCTGCAGGAAGGCAGTTTAGCAATAGGTACTAGAACCTAAAAAAAGTCATATCCTATGACCTTAGAATCTAATCTGAAGAACTGGGCGGCGAGGGAGGGGGGCTAAGATGAGTTTATATCTATTTTTTTATTAAAAAGAAACTCTCTTTCTCACTATTATAATAGAATCTGGGGAGAGCCTAAATGTGAAAGAAGAGAAAGTTTGTGAATCTAGTACATTCATATGACAGACAATTATATAGTTACTGAAAATATTCTTTATGAATAATTTTTGAATGATGCAAGATGTTACATGAAAACGTGGGACACAGACTGCATTCTACACTCAGATACATAATAAATACTGCAGTTTACATGTGTATATACATTCAGAGGAGAAAGCCTGGGCTGCCAAATACCCAAATGTTCATATACTATTTTTTTCAGAACCAGAGATTTCTTTCTTTATGCTTTTTGTTTTAAAATGGCATGTGCTGCTTTCAAAGCCAGAAAAAGGGGACAAAGTTTTTAAGACAGCTGCCTTGCTTGTCAATGAAATTCTCAGCTCCAGGCTTCTCTTACGGAAAGAGCCTCCCCAGGATCCCCCGTCCTACCCGGGCGGTTGGGTTGGGTTCTGGAGAGACTGCTCCAATCCCCGAGGCGGAAGGAGGCAACCGACTTGGCGCAGCGCTCAGCCAGGGGTGGAAGCTCGGGGGAGGAGCCGAGCCCTTCTCCTGTCCAAGAGCGAGATCTGGGCTACGCCGGGCGCCCGGAGCCCTGGTCCAGCCCCCGGTCATCGCGGCCGCCGCCCAGCCAGGTGCAAAATGCCGTGTCATTGGGAGACTCCGCAGCCGGAGCATTAGATTACAGCTCGTCGGAGCTGGGGAAGGGCGGCGGGGGTGGAAGATGAGCAGAAGCCCCTGTTCTCGGAACGCCGACTGACAAGCGTGGTGAGCCCAGCGTGGGTGGGTACCCAGCCTAGCCCACTGGAGCAGCCGGGGGTGGCCCGTTCCCCTTTAAGAGCAACAGCTCTGAGCCAGGAGCCAGAGATCCGAGCCGACCTCGCCCAGCCAACCCTCTCCAGCTAGGGGACCCACAAGCGGGGCCTCGGCCCTCCCGACCTTTCCGAGCCCTCTTTGCGCCCTGGGCGCACGGGGCCCTACACGCACCAGGCATGCTGAGGGTCTTCATCCTCTATGCTGAGAACGTCCACACACCCGACACCGACATCAGCGATGCTTACTGCTCTGCGGTGTTTGCAGGTAGGAGGGGCCGGCCGCCCCCGCCGGGGGTCGGGGTTGGGTAGAGGAGGTGACGCCGCAGCTCTCAACCTTGGAGAGCACCTGGAGCTGAGAGACAGGAGACTTTCTGGCCCCGCCAGACTGACGTTGAGTGTTGCAACGACACAGGTCTGCAGAGGGCGACTCAGAGGGAAACTGAGGCTGGAAGGAGAGATGTGCCTGACTGGTGCTTCTCCTGGAAGCTCAGCCCGGGTTGGCACTGAGGTAGGCCAGGAAAGTGGGACCAGCATCTCTCCTCTCACCTTTTCGGGATCTCCGAAACGAGGTCTTTCCGCGTTGCAGGCGGCGAAGCGCTGTACTGCAGGGCTCTCCTCCTTCTCCCCGAAGGCCTGGTCCCAGGCCTATTTATAACCCAGCTCTCTTCCCGCCCTGGTCTGCGCCTGGCTGCTTTCCTGGCCCTTTGCTCTCTCTCAGAGGCTGGCCTGGCAGGCTGGCAGCCACTGGAGGCGGAGGCACCCTACCCTTTTACAGGATGGGGGAAATTTAGCAGCTGGGCACAGCTGTCACAGCACCAACCTTTAGAGACTTTCTCTGCCCCCAACCCCTGCCCCCAACGGACCAGTAGATGGAGGGAGGTGGGTTCATATCTGGTTTCTGTCATCAGAGTGAGGCCTCCTTGAGCAGGAAAGCTACTCCCCTATCAGATTGGGACCTCCCACAGGAGGACCTTCATAGAGTTATGACTTGACTTTTCCTCCAGGAGCTGAGGGATGGGCCCTGTCTGCTCTCCAGGAACCCTTCAGGACCAAGCAGAGCTAGGATCTACACAGCTGGGTCTTTGGGCTTGGAACCATACTGGGGGAGAAGAACTAGGGGGAAAGAGTGTGAACCTCCCACCCAGCCTGCGGGTTTTCCTCTCAGCCTCCACTACCTGCCACTCCCCTTCTCCCCAGAGATCTGACTTCTAACTACATCCCAGGCTTCCAGAAATCATAGCATTAGTTGGTTTCTGGCCATTCAGCACAGACATTCCCTTTCAGTTCCACAAGCTCCTGGATACACCTGTTCACAGATGCCATCTGCACATATGATCCCAAGCACATGCACAGCCTGGAGCGTTGGAACACCTGTGATGTTCCAAGGAATAGAAGCTCTGAAAGCACAGGCCCTGTGTCCAGCTCAGCATGTGCAGGGGGTCATGTCATGAGTACACTCTCCCGGGTGTGAGATTCAGGGCTTCTGGATTTGTTGGACCAGAGCAGAGCTCAAGGAGGAGTTGGTGAATGGTCCTGAGGCCTGGAAAGTAGTGTGCCCCAAGAGCAGGGGCCAAAGGGGTGGTGGCGGTACTCCAGCTGTGCTTTTTCTTCTAACATGCTGCTTTGACCTGCTCTCAATCAGTTTCCCACATGGCCTCTGGAAATGAGCTTTATCCAGGTGTTTCCAGCAGGGAGGACATGGGAGTCTTTCATGCTTCCTCTCTGCATCCTCAGCTCTGGGCAGGTCAGGTCAGTGGCCCTGTTTAGTAGCCTGGTTGAGGGCTCTGGGCTCCTGTTGCACAACTCCAGGGGACACCATTCATACTGTAAAAAGCCCCTTAATGGAGGGGAGGGAGGACAGGCACTCTGTGGGTGAAGCAGCCTCCTCCTGCCCCAGCACCTCTTTCCCATTTATAGCCCCCGAACCTGGGGGCTGAGTAGGCTTTGTGAATGGTGCCCTCCCCAGGTGCACACAAGTACACTCAGCTGCAGCAGCCCCTGCTGTCAGGGGCTTTGTCTCTGGCTTCTACTCAGCCTGAACCAGATTTTCTTCCACCTTCCCTGACCACATGCCCCCTCTTCATCCCCATACACTCAATACACCAGGCTCCTACCTCATGGTCCCTCACCCAGGCTAGGCTCAGACCTGTGGTTGGAGAAAGGAAAGAATGAATAATAGATGGCAGGCACTTTCTAACCCCAGAAGTACAGGAAGTGCCGCTGGTGTGGCTTTTGTTATTTCAGCCCCAAGGGCCTGTGTGTGGAGCAGTTCCCCCCATCCTGCATCCTCCCATTTACACATCCCTGGCTGGACCCTCTCCCCACCCCCACCTGCCTTTTGCCTGCTGCCTGACTCTTCGGGGTAGGCTCCCCCTTTCCAGGGCCCAGAGCACACAGCTCACCTTGGGAAAAGGAAGTACATTTTCTGTGCCAATCCGTCATGAGCCCCTGAGCCTAGGAAGAGACTGACTGGAGCCCCCACCCCTAGTCATCACTGAAACCACCAGGCCGTCCTGGGGAATGCAGTCCCTCCCCTCCCCCAGCCCCTGGCCACATTTCACTTCCTGCATTAGCCAAGCTCCAACCCATGTCCAAATTTGGCCTCCCCATGACATTCAGGCCTGCTCACTCTCCTTCTCCCTGGCAGGGTCAGCTTGGTGAATGATTACACAGAAGACTTTGGTCTCAGGGATGCAGCTCAAAGCAAAACACCAGTCTGGGAAGCCTTTTCTCCCCAGCTGGGTTGGGTCTGCTCTTCCGAGGCTCTTCATCTGTTGTCCCATAAAGCCCCTCCTTTGGTTACATGATTGTAATGCCCTGTAGTCACACTTTCAGCCCCTTTGTGCACGTAGACATTCATTTCAAGCTCACAGAAGCTTTGTGAGGCAAAGGGCAGGGATATTATCCCCCCTTAAAGACGAGGATATTGGCCCAGAGAAGTGCAGGAGCCTGGCCAAGGTCACCTAGTGGCCACAGCGTCCCCACCCCCAACCCCTCATCAGTGCCCTCTGTTGTTCTCAGCATCCTTGGCGCATGAATAAGAAAGTGCTGTGGAGAGCATACCATGTGCTGCCCACACCCAGGGCACTCGGACCTGAGCCAGCCAGGGAGGGCGGTGCCTGGGGTCCCCAGCAAGAGGCTGAGTCAGAGTAGGGGGAGTGCAGGGCTGCAGGAGCACAGTGTGAAACAATTGACCAAAAGATGGAGGATTCTGGGGTTTCAAATGCGTGTTCCTCACAAAGAGAGGGAATGGACATTTGCCAAGCACAAAAGCATACCATTGTCAGATGGTGTTTCTTTAAAATCCCACCAACAGTCCTATGAAAGAGATCTGTTTAACTGACACCATGGTTATTTTATGGCAGATACTGTTCTAACTAGAACGTTAATATAAGCTACATCATGACCCAGTTATAATTTGTACCAGGCACTTACATGTAGACACATGCACCTCAATCCCCTTAGCAAGCATGTGTGGTAGCAACTGTCATCACTCCTGTTCTACAGATGAGGAAACTGAGACATGAAGAGGTTTAGTTGCCTGAGGTTATACACTGGTAAGTGGTGGGGTTATGATTCGAGTCTAAGTATCTGGCTCCTGAGCCCCCACAATATCCCCAGATTTAACCACTCTACTATCTACCTCTGACTTTAGCTTGGATTTACCAAAGACAAGCAAGAAAAGGTGGAGGGACAGGACTTGAATCCAGGCCTGGCTGAGACTCTGATGCCCCCCTCAGTCTGCACTTTGACTTCTCTCATCCTGCCACATCACGTGCATGGTCCTTACTGCTGTTCGCTCACCCAAGCACAGACATCCTCAGCCCTTATGTTCCAGTCTTGCAGATGCTTTCTTATCTCAAGGGGCCCTTGTTCTCTGCTTCACCCTCTCTATATCTGATGGGACCAATCAGTCACCAGTTGATGCAGGATACTCCCTCCAGGCAGTACCCTCATTCCGGGCCAGCTCACAGCTCTGACAGGGCTATGGTGGCTGCCTAGATTCTGATAAGCCAAGACCAGAGCAATGGTCACGTGGCACTGAGGTGGGCAACCTGTGGTGGGTGTGGCAGGTGCTCTGGAACTTCCAGGGTCGTGTAACTTCCAGGTGCTCTGGAACTTCCAGGTCGTGTAACTGTGGATCCCAAGCTTAGCCAGTCTAGGAGAAAGTAAAAGTTGGGCGGGGGCTCAGAAGAGCGGCTAGCTGGCAGCCTGAGTCACAGTCCAGTGGGATAACAGCATTGAACAAGAGGGAGAGAAGGACTGTCTGCATCTTGAACTCGGGATCCCAGGTCTGCCACTTTCCAGCTGTGTGGCTTTGGGCAAGTTACTTAACCGTTCTGTGTCAGTTTCCTTATCTGTAAAGTGTTGATAACAATAGCTTGTACCTGCTTTGGAGGAATGATTCTGGAGAGTTTGTGTGTTAGTCCATATAAAGCACTTCGAACAGCCAGGCAAGCAATAAATGTTAACTATAATAATTATTATTACATATAATTTTACATAAATTTATTATGATAATCATTATTATTAACATATATTGTACATGTTCTAAGAAATAATTGTATACATCCATCAATGTCTTTTTTGCTTGGTCAAGTCTATCCTCAGCTTTGTTTGTCCATCCACTGTCCTGCCAGGCTGGACACAACAGGCTGAGTGGTGGGTGGCCATCTGTCTGCCCCTAGGGACACTGGGCCTGTCTTCTCTGGCTGCCCCTCCTAGAGCAGTCCCTTCTGAGGTGAAAGCATTTGGCCACCTGCCTGATGGCTGGCAGTGGCCCTCACTGGGGTACTTTCTCTTTCCGGGAACAAATATTCCTCTGGTGACACCCCAGTAGCCCACAAACCTCTTCAGTCCCTCTCCCCAGGCCAAACTCACTTTCTTTCTCTACTTCCTGCATACTAGTCTCTTTCCAGATTTGTCCACTAGCATGGGATGTTAGCAGACAGAGCATTCACATCTATTGTGGATGTGTGCTGTGCTGGAGTTGCTAGTGTTTTGTTTAATCCTCCCAACACCACTGCAAAATGTCCTCATTCTCTTGATTACACAGAAGCGGAAACAGACACTGAAACGTCCAATCACATGCCTCAGGTCACACCGCTAGGAAAGGGTGGCCTAGGACAGAAGCCCAGCACAGAAGCCCAGGACTGTTTCCACTATGGATTCCACTATGGATTTCTCCCCTGACAGGCCCTAATCATGGCTGTAGCCAGAACCAGGACTGCACGTGGGTTCTACCCTCTTGCTGGACACACAGGTCCCCTGTCAATTCTAGCTGGTGGATTGGGATATCCACCGGACACGTATTCTTAAATGAATGTGAAGGGAGAGGGAAGAAGGCCTCATCTATACTTCTGGAAGCCTTTGGACATTGGCAAATATGCCCTGAAGGAGTCCTGTTAACTCATATAGAATGTTCCTCTCAAGGTCGAGGACATTGAGCAGAGAGGCAAGGTTTGTTTGCCTCCTGGGCTCTGCATGTTTAGGTCTTGGGAAACACAAAGAACCAGCTAACATTAGGAGAATGTGGTCAGAGAAGGAGAACTGGCCCAACTCCAGCAGCAAGAGGGGATCAGAAGCATGCCTTCCTCGATGGTCAGGAAGGTAGGGCCACAAATAAGTGACAGGGATCACAAACTCACGCACTTCCAGAAGCATGGCAGGTGGACTGAGATCAAGCCAGAGGGGACATCATATATGCCTACTGGGAGTGAGCTGAGGGGGGACACCTGGTTTACAGGTGCCAGATGGTCAGTGTTAGGTGGCAAATCTAGGCCCAGATGCCACCTTCTCTGATTTTTTTCAAGAGAAGCTGTAAATTCAGATGTATATGGAAAAATCTTCTAATGTTTAAGGTACAATTTTGTTATAAAACATTGTACTGATTAAAGACAACATGTCTGTAGGCTGGATGTGTCCCAAAGAACACCAGTGACTGCTTCTGAGACACAGTATTTCATTCAGTCCTGGAGACCTTGGGCCTGGGCTCTCTGGAGAGAAGACAGTCAGTGTCCTCTCCCTTGGGCTCATCAGGCAGCACCTGTCATCAGTGACTACAGGATGGAGTGAGTGGGAGCGCTTTAGTCCCTGTCCCCCTTACCTCTGTCAGCCCTGAAATACTGCAATAAGCATGAAACTCAGTTTGCAAACAGGCCCCTCAAGCCCTTCCTTCCAGGCTGTGTCTCCTAAGCCGGCCCTATCACCTTTACAGTGGGGCTGGAGTAGCCTGGGGTCCCGAGGAGCTGCCGTCACCTGAAGCCTCAGGTGGGATGCAGACCTAGCTGTTTGTAAACAAGCCCTAACACACACTGGTATAAGCATGATGGTCTCTCCACTCACATAATAGTTGAATGTAGACAGTCCTGGCTGGTAAGACTCTGACCCATGGGCTGTCCAGGACCCCAGCTCCTCCTGTTTCATTGCTCTGTTATCCCCAGAAGTTCCCTTTGACAACGTGGTTCATGATGGCGCACGCCCCTGTCTATATTCCTGCCAGAGGGGAAAGGGGGCCAGGGAGGCGTGCCCCTTCCCTTTAAGGACACATCCAGGCGGTTATATACAGCCCTTCTGCTCATATTCTGTTGGTCGTCAGTTAGCCTCCTGGCTACATTCAGCTATGAGGGAGGTTGGGAAATGTTTTTATTTGGGTGACCATGTACGCAAGTAAAGTGCTATGGAAAATTTCTGTGGATGAAGGGGAGACCATATATTGGGGAGTGGAGGTCAGGTCTCAGCCACACTTTCCATTAGAACTTAATTCCTGATAGTGTCCCCTCGGGAGGAAGCCCTATTGAGTTACTAGGCCTCAGTATGAAGTCTGCAGGGATCAGTTATCTGATTATGGAGAAGTCCAGGGCAGTGAACATCAGCCAGACCAGGAAATTGGAGGCTGGGATGAGAAAGAGGCCTCAGGAAGTGTCCAGGGGTCAGATCACCAGTGGTTGCTTTTCTGGTTTGCAGAACAGATGTGGGGAGACCCTTTTCCTTGTACACAAGCCAAGGGAAGGCAGAAGTCCCTTGGAATGTTCCTATGGAAATATTAGTTACACCCACTACAGATTTCCATTTCCTGTGCTGACTCTGATGGATTGGAGCTGGGGTAGGGTGCGGTATGATAGGGGAAAAAGCAAAGCCAGGAATCATTGTGATAGACAGAAAAAAAAAAAAGAAAGAAAAAAGAAAAAGAAAAAAAGGCTTTGTAATATCCAAAAATCCCTCTAGGGGGCAGTACTATCCCCTTTGAGAAGCACTGGCTGGACTCACCAGGGGCAGAACCCACACCCGGGAGCCATGTGCAGTGTCCACTATACCAACGCCAGGCCAGTCCTGTACCACACGCTGGGAATACCTGGGTCACTAAGGCAGACTTGGTCTCTCCCTCGTCTCTCCCCTCCACAGTCTAGCTGGACACGAAACGGGTAATTACACTAATAGTTATTCCTGACCATTGTGATGTGTGCTAAGAAGGAAAAGCACTGCTGTGCAGTCATTTGCCAGAGGGACCCATCTAGACCCTGGGATATCATGACTGCTTTCCTGGAGAGGTGATCTTTAAGCTGAGGCCTGAAGTATGAATAGGTGGTTCTGCAAAGAAAGAGAAGAAGGCAGCTGGAGGCAGAGAGGACAGCCGACCTCAGAGCTGAGAGGGAGCCTGGCATATTCTAGAAACTGACAAGGAGCTAGAGCTCGGAGAGCGAGAGGTGGAATGGCCTTGCCCTTTGGCCCAAGGAAATGAATCTAGGTTTCATCCCAAGAGCACAGGAGGGCTTTGGATAAACCTCCCAAGAGGCTTTTAGCAGGAGAGTAACCTAATCTTATTTGTTTTAAGATCACCTGGCTGCAGTGTGGATAATGGGCCAGACATAGCCAGAGTGATGATGCCTCCAGCTAGGAGGCACCTGCAGTGGCCTGGGCAGGAGAGGGTGGTGGCAAGACTTGGAGGAGTCACTTGGATGCTTTGGGCACATAGATGGTACCATAGTCATGGGTGTCAGTAAGGATGAAGATGATTTATGCTGCAAGCAACTGAAATCCTGGCTCAAATAGACTTAAATGAGCAGAGAGGCAAGGTTTGTTTGCCTCCTGGACACCCCATGTTTAAACCTTGGGAAAATCAATTTATTAAATGATAAATAGTCTTAAGGGGATCAGCTCACTAACTGGTGTCCAGAGACCCAGTGAGCTCTGGGCACATAGATTATACAACTCTGTCACAGGATCCTTAGGGTGTTGCTTTTTTCAGCTGGAAACCTTTGTACTGGTGGCACCTTTGCCTGAGTTTTGCTTGGGCCCACTGGGCTCGTTCCACCCACTCAGCCTGGCAGGCTATGCTCAGCTCACAGTACCAGCCCCGATCCCACGCCTGCCAAGGGTGAGCCAGGCACCGAGCAGCAAGGGGTGTGTGAGCAAGTGCAGGGTCCGGTCACTGCGCACAGCCAGGCATGCCAGCTGTGGTGGGGCAGGCAGCTCCAGGTGCTGGTACAGGTGCTGGCTCTGTGCGAGGCTGCAGCTGGGCCAGGCATAATGCAAGCGGCTTCCACTGTGACTACCGGGGAATGCGGTGGTGCCCAGAAGCTTGGAGGCACCAGGAACTGCAGAGCCCCAAAGAGGGTGTCACAGCCATGTGACCCCTAGGTCTGGGCTCCCCGAAGGGCTGAAGCTTTTATCTCCTTCTCATCACCTGCAACGTGGCAAGTGGAGTTGGGGGGCAGGTTGTTTCAGCCCTGTTTGTGTTACAGCTATTTCATTCCTGCTATTCACCAGGTCCTGAGTTCTTGTCCTGTGTCCAGGAAGAATGAGGTACACAGACAACTGGAGGGTGAGAAAGGTGGAGAGAGCTTCATTGAGTGACAGAACAGCTCTCAGGAGACCCGAAGTGGGGTAGTTCCTTTCTGCAAGTAGATTCTTCTGATGAGTGTCCAGCTCTCAGCAGACAGGAGACCTGCAGAGGGTAGCTCCTCACTGCAGGCAGGTCTTCCTGACGAGTGGAGGAGACCTGACCCAGAGTGGGTAGCTCCTTCCTGTACCTAGTAGTCCCAACATCTGTATGAGTCTAGCTGAGTCCTGGGATTTTATGGGCTCAGAAGGTAGGAAGTGTGTGCTGATTGGTCCATGGGTGGCCAGGAGTGGGCCAGGGGAAAAAGTACTATAAGTTCTCACTCTGGGCTGAGGACTCCACCTGGAACTGGCAGCCCAGCCCCCAGGCTTCAGGCCATCCCTGGCTTGTAGGTGGGGTTTCACCCACCCCTTTCTGCCCAGGAGACTGTCTGCCTCCTACTGCCATCAACATGCCTAGTGCACCTAGGCTGTTCGTGCAGAGGGGTGCTTGCAGGTCTGGACAGAGCCGCCCCTCAACTTCCCTCCTGAGCTTGTCAGTGCTCAAAGTCTGGGGGGCATTGAGTCAGCAGGGGGCTGGTATGTCAGTGCACACACCTGGCTGGGTTGCAACAGCACCTGGGCTTGGACACAACTTTGCTCCACCCTGGAGTGGGTGACTGGAGTGGGACGAGGCCAGAGAGGGAGAGAAGGCACTTCTGAACCTGCAAGCTTCCTGGCCCCGGAGAGTGCAGGGATGCCTGGGTCTGGGGCCACAGCCAAGCAGCTGCAGCTGTGCCTGGGAGCTCTGGGCTCCCACCCCACCAACTTGGTAGGGGGTGGGGCTCCCACCTGTTCCCAGCCCCCACCAGCTCTGCAGAGTGCACAACACTGGCCAGCCTCTCTACTGCAGTCTGCGTCTTGGCAGTGGCCATTCCAGATGGGCCGCTGCTGTCAGCAACTCCATAGTATCATCCTGTACCCAGGCAGGCTCCATTTTTCTCTCTGGTCTGCTGTCCATTGTGTCTGCTATGTCCTTAACTGGTCAGCAATTGGATCTATAAGCTTCCTTATGCACACGAAGCAGGAGAGGGAGTTGGGCTTCTGTATTCATGGCATATAAATCTGTCTCTCCAGGGGAACGACTTAGGACACAGGTCTCTTGCTAGACCGATAGCCATTGCCGAGAAATGTGCTCAGATAGAGTGGGATCCATCCTGGAGCTGGGGCTACGTAACTGAGCAGTCAGGTTCTGCTAGGAGGGAAGGGGGTCTGGATGAATGTTGAGGGAATCAAATGTCCACCTCATCTTGAGGGGAGACGAGAAGGGTACAGTTGGGAGGAAGGGGAGAGGGTCCAAGCAGCTAGAGAAGGTGCTGTGATGAGAACGGGCTCAGACTCTCCTCTCTTTCCTTTTCCCCACCCCCATGCTCATCCCAGCTCTGTCCTTTACCAGCCTTCCACTTCTTGGGAGCACTTCCCACAGTGCCTATAGATGTGGTTGCCACCCTCTGTGGTTTCTACCCCCAACCAGAAGCTCCCTGAAGGCAGGGATGTGACTTATTTTCAGCAAGTCAGAAGTGATGGATGAATGTTTATTCTTTCAGTCCATCATTTAGAAAGAATTTATGGAGACCATGCTTTGCACCAGGTGCTGTTTCAGGCACTGAGCAAACAGCAGTGGACAAAACAGACCAAAACCTTTGCATCCTTGGAGCAGACATTCTGATGGGGAAGACAGAAAACCAGTAAGACACATATGCTACACAGTGATTGGTGCTAGAGAAGAAGCCTGAAAGGGAGATGAAAGAGGGAAAGTTGTGGTTTTCAATTGTGTGGCCAGGTTGGTCTCATTGGAGTGAATAGCTGAAGGAAGGGAAGACATGCCAGCCAGAGGGAACAGCTGGCAGAGACCCTGGAGAGGCGCTGGTCTGGCCTGTCTGGGGAACAGCTGGAAGGCTAGTATGCTTGAAGGAGCATGGGTCCTGGGGAGGTCAGCCAGGGCTTTTAAGGCTACGTAAGGCCTTTGAGTTTTGTGCTGAGTGAGATGGGAGCAAAATTGGAAGACTTTGAGTAAAACCAGGTCATGAGAATTGGATTGAGGATAGACCGTGGGGGCAAGGGCAGAGCAGGAGACACATAGGGAGTCTATGGGGTTGATTAAATGACTCAGGCAAGGGATGACAGGCTTCCACTGGGGGCGGTTACAATGGAGATGGTGAGAAATGGTGGGATTTGGGGCATATTTTGAAGGAGAGTGGGAGGGGGATTTGCAGTTTTGGTGACGTGGTGGGGTTGAAGGTGTCACTGGGTGGGTTCAAGACAGAATGGAGGAGGGAGATTGGAGACAGAAAGTATGGAGAGCTCCTTCCAAGGGCATTGTTGTGAAAAGAGAGAAATGACCAGTAGCTGAAGGGGATGTGGGGTCAAGGGTATGCTTTCTTGAGAGCAATAGCATCATACTTATGTGCTCATGGGATGACCTGGTAAACAGAGGAACTTGGTAAAGCAAGAGAGCAAGAGAATCACTGCAGACTCACCACTGAATGGGAGAGAGGGGATGGGGTCTATGTCCATGTGTCCAGTTGTTCTCAGTGGGGAGTACGGGTGATTCATTCGTAAGAACAGGAGAGAACTCACAGGATTTGGGCACAGATGCCGAGGGCGTTAGAAGGAGCCTGGGGGCCTAAGGAAGTTTTCTGCTCCGTAAAGAGGAAGCAAACTGAGAGTGGGGTTGGGCGATGGGGTATTCTAGGGGCATCTGGGAGAGAGGGAGGCAAGATGTATAGTATGATTGCCCCCAGCAGTGAGGGCTCGCTTGAGTTAGGGGTCATGACTACAAAAGGCACCCCTGAGGCCGTCTGTGTTACTCTCCAACACATCAATGGTTGGGGGCAGGCTGAGTTGGATTCGCCAGGGTTATGGCTTAGCCCTGTGAGAATGATGTATCCCTCAAAATAAGAGAGGGGAAAGGGAGTTGAGATTTTGCGCTGCAGTACATTTAGGTTGAGTGAGCAGGTTGGTTAGCGAGGACTTGGGAGGTGGGAAGACGGACAGTGCCCTGACCGGGGCTAGGTGCTGGAGTGCTGGGGGATAGAAGCGCAAAGCCAGGGCCCCTGTGTCAAGAAGTTCATAGGCTGGAAAGGAACCAGGCATAATAAGTGAAGCGACTATCACCGTTCAAGGCTTACACCTTGAGCAGCTTTCCCACTGTGGAGACTAGGGAGTGTAGAGATTGTTGAGGATGGGGGACTTGCAGGGGACAGAATGGGCCGCAGCTGGACCCTGGTTCTCCAGGGAACTCAGTATGATTTGAATACAGATCTCTGCCTCCAGAGATGAGTGACTCGACACAGCCGAGGAGAAGGCTCCGGGGCGGGTTGGCGGGGACTCGAACCTCGGAGTCTCTCCCGTCCCGGGGGTCCCAGTAAACCCAAACGGCCGCCCCGGCAGCCTGCAGAGGGGAGAGGACGGGCTCCTGGGCGCAGATCATGGGTCGGGTGGAGAGAGGCGAGAGGCAGGGAGGCCGGGGGCTCGGGGTGCACGGCACGCTCCGCACACTCCCCCTTCAGCGCGCTCTCGGACTTGGTTTCCCCGAAGACACACTCTCGTCCCCGCCTCTGATCGCCCGCTCCTTCCGCCTGCACTCCTGCCTCCTTTTCACCCCTTCGCCGAGCGCACAGGGCAGGGGCCAAGTCCGCACCAGTGCGCACCCGGCCCGGGCGCCCTGGCTGGTGTGGAGCCTTGGTCACCGGAGGCTCCCGCGGAGCAGGCCCCACGGCGCCTTGTGCGCTCTCGGAGGCCGAGCTGCGCGCCCGCGTCAGCTGCGCCTGGTTCCTGGCCGGGAGCTGGGACCCGCGGAGCTAGGGACCAGCGCCCCCACAGGCTCCCGTCTGACCCCTGTCCCTCCCTGCCCGCCGCGGACAGGGCGGATCTGGGTAGGGGCCGGAGGGGAGGGTCCGCCCAGTGGGTGTCCGGTGTCCTCCCTGCAGCCTCTCCCAGGCATTGGCCACTTCTCCGCGGAGGAGCAGCGAAGGCTACAGCTCTCTTGGCGCGGCTGCCTGGGAGCCGGGCGCTTGCTGGGTGGGTGTTCGGGCCCGGTGCTCCCGCTCCCGCCCCGACTGCGCGCCTGTGCGCCGCCGGGGCTGCCCAGCCATGCTGTGCTGCCTGCTGGTGAGGGCCAGCAACCTCCCCAGTGCGAAGAAGGACCGGCGCAGCGACCCTGTCGCAAGCCTGACTTTCCGAGGTGAGAGCCCCGTGGCCGCCGCGCCCACGCTCGGGTGCTACCCGACTCTCGGCGCTCACTGGCGGGTCTGCAGCCCCTGCTCGGGAAATAACCCTAGTCCAGGCCACAGTTTCTCCCTTTGTCGGCAGGGACAGAAATCCCAGTCCCAACTGCTGCAGGGGGGCGATGAGGAGAAATGAGCAGAGCACAATAAATGCCACAGGGCTTTGAAAAATTGGAAAAGCGAAAGTGCCGTAGGTCAGCGGTTATCACTTTTCTGAGACTGATACCCAGAGGAAATAAAGTCCGAGCTTTTACTGGGTAGTGGGGATAAGGGTAAGTTGGAAGATGGGTACAGAAGGTAGAGAGGAATCAGGGCCACTGAGAAACGGGGCGTGTAGATGATGTGCTTTGAAAGTTGTCTTTTTTCTTTCATTCATTCATTCATTCATTCATTCATTCACCCATCTTTATCCAACATTGGCTATATTGAATCTGCCCCATCTTAATCAGTAGGAAAAGGAACAGAATAGTATGGAAATGGCCTTGATACAAGGAATTTTGAGGAATGTCAAGGATATTTTCTCTAAATTCAAGAAGCTAAGCCCCTACATGTAGTGCTTAGAGTAGATACAGGTATCTCTGTGTGGGGCAGCAGAGAAATCACACACACACACTCCGCTTCTCACCAGGCGTCCTGAACCCCCTCCCCCAGCCCCTCCAAGACAGATTCCCACGGGAGCGGGTGTCTCAGGAGGGGAAAGGGAAGAGGAAGGATCTGTCAAAATTAAGAGATGGAACAATAGCTGTGAGTCAGGACCCCAGTTCTGCAGAGAAAGATAAATAAGGAGAGGAGAGAGGATTTCCACTTAGCCAGGAGCCATACCCTGTAGCTTTGTGGAATCAATAATAAAAATAAGGATAATAAAAATCTATGTATCAGAAAAGATGGTCAAATGAAGAGGGAAGAGTGGCTGGTGTTCTCATAAGCCTCCTTCAGTGGAGGCACCAAGGGAGCTCTTTTAAGTCTGACCTGTGATCTGAATCATATCTCCAAGCCCCCCCAAAATAATGATAGCTGAAAGACACGATTTGGCAAAGGGAGATCTACATGTAGCTTTTATTCTTTGCTGTGGGACAAGTTATATGTATTCCTCTTTTGAAAAGTGTGATTTGAAATGTTGAAGAAAATTTCGCTATTTTCATTGATCGGTGACATGCCTGGGAGTTCACTATGCAAGAGCAACTTCAAGACAAAGTCCTTCATTCTCCGCTGTCCATAGATGCTGCCTAAGGCTTTGCTGTGCGGAAATTGCGGGGTCACGATTGGCTGGAAAATAAATTCCCTAAGGACACTGAGCAGGGCACATATTGGTATATGGCTCTGGATGCTCTAACACTCTTTGGGTCTGCTCACAGCTCTTTCCCTTGTCTTGTAACAGTCCTGTGGTGGCTACCGATGTCTCCATTCTGCAAATAAGGAAATTGAAACCCAGGGAAGTTAAATGTGTTCAGGTCAGTGGTCACGGCAGGGAGCTACCAGCGCTTGGAGTGGGCACTGTCCTTGAGTCGGGAAGATGACCAAATCCCTTGAAGCCCCTCTTTACTATTGCCCTGGCCCAAGTACCCCGAACACGTGCAGCTGCTATCTCGCCCAGATTACTGTATTCCTTCTTTGTAATGCCTTACTATTTATTTGCACTGATGATCTCGGAAAACAGAAATACCATATAATAGAATGTAACATCTCCAGCTGTTTCAAGTCTATTTGTGTTTCAAAGCCCAGGGCAATGCCATCTTCTCCAGGAGGACACCCAGGATTCCCCTGGCTGTCATGAATCTCTCCTCTCTGGATGACAAGCAGCAGCACCTTGCTAGGGATGCTCGCCCCCTCGCCCCCACTGGCCTGTGCTCAGCTCCATGCTTAGGGCATCAGGGTGCCTTGAGAGCAGTGACCTGTCCTATTTGTTCATTGGTTTGTCCCAGTGCTGAGCACAAGTAGGTGCTCTCTAGTGTTTGTGCCCTTTCTGGCCCAGCCTCTAGCCATCCTCCAGGTGTGCCTGGGAGCTTCACTCAGTCTGGGACATGGTTCACTCACTTGACTGTTCTTGAGGATCACTTGTAGAATGTGTTTGAGAAACAGATTCCAGAGTCCCCAGCTGAAGACGTTCTGATGCAGCAGGTCTGGAAGGTGACCTAAGAATCAGCATATAACAAATACCCAATGCAGGTTATTTTGGAACCGCATCTTGGGAAAAATGGGTCTGAGATGTGGTGGCAGGTGAAATTACTGTGCTCCCCCTGGTGGGAGCATTCACGATGGAGTTTGGGGCTGAGTTGATGCCTAAGGAGGGAAACCATTAGTGGTAGATATTTTTGACTGGTTGTGTGAATGAACTTACAAAGCATTGTAAGTTCACACTTACACAGAACTTTTGTAAGTTCTGAACTTACAAAGCATTGTAGGCTGGGGGGACTCAACTCTGGCTGCACGTCAACATTGTGTGTGGGAGCTTTACCAAAGACCACCGCCAACCTCCCTGCCTGCCTTTTCTGAAGCCAAATCCCTTGCGGTGGGGCCCCAGGCATAGGTGTTGTCTCTGACAAATTTTCAGGTGTTTTGGATGTGCATCAGGGTTGAGAAGCACTGAGCCCAACCTTCTCATGGCACAGATGGGACAGTGGCCCGCTTGCAGAGAAGCCAGCCTGCACTGTGTGTTTGGCTCCTACAGGCGGCCTGAAATGTATGGGGCTGGGCTGGCCGCACTTTCCTTGCAGTTGTTCCCTGTCTCGGATGTAATTTCAGGACCTGCCTCCCAAAATAGACTATGAGCTCTGGGAGGCTGGACTCTGAGGGCAATTTTTTGGCTTCCCCATCTAAGGACCTCTATTAATAGTAGAGGCTACTAATGAATACTGCTCATTCTTTTGTTTTTATATTAATTAATTCATTAACTAAAAATACCATGAGTAACTTGGCCGTGGTAGATATTTTTGACTGATTGTGTGAACGAGCAGCTTAATTTCCTATAGTATTTAATCGTCTGTACTTCTTTTCTGCCCTGCCCATTTTCCATTCCGTAATGTGATTATTTATATCCCTCTATTCATGCATTTAGTTCATTGAACAAACATTTACTGAGTACCTACTATGTGCCTGGTGCTGTTGTTCTAGGTGCTTGGATGCATGCAAGAACAAAACCAGATCCCTGCTGCTTTAAAGCTGAAACATCTTATTTCCTTGAAGGCTGGATCTGCTGTGTCCCCACTTGGTGAATTTCTGCCCTGTGTCATCAGCCCGGAACCCAGAAGTCATTACTGACGCTTCCCTCTCCCTCATCCTGTCAGTCCTGTCAGGGCGTCTCCTCCTCCAGCCTCCCCCTCCCACCTCCTCTTCTCTATCTCCTGGGGGTCTCTAGATTTTGGGCAGGAGTCGGGAGATCTTATAGAACTAGTTGGAGGTGGATTCCTATCCTCAGGGAACACTCTTCACTCACCTGTGTAGGGAAAGTGGGCTGAAGGCCCCGGACTCTCTGAACCTAGCTGTTTACACATCACAAATGACTTAAAATATTGAAAACAGCGGCCGAGTGCGGTGGCTCATGCCTATAATCCCAGTACTTTGGGAGGCTGAGGTGGGCGGATCATGAGATGAGGAGATCAAGACTATCCTGGCTAAAACGGAGTAAAACTCCGTCTCTACTAAAAATACAAAAATATTAGCTGGGTGTAGTGGCAGGTGCCTGTAGTCCCAGCTGCTCAGGAGGCTGAGGCAGGAGAATGGCGTGAACCCGGGAGATGGAGGTTGCAGTGAGCCAAGATTGCGCCACTGTACTCCAGCCTGGGCAACAGAGCAAGACTCCATCTCAAAAAAAAAAAAAAGAAGAAGAAGAAGAATAAAAGAGCTTTATGTCCTTTTTTCCTTCCCTCTCCCTCCCTCCCTCCCTTCCTTCCTTCCGTCTTTCTTTTCTTTCTTTCTTCTTCTTTTTTTTTTTTTGGAAATTGAATTTTGCTCTTATTACCCAGGTTGGAGTGCAATGGCGCGATCTCGGCTCACTGCAACCTCCGCCTCCCGGGCTCAAGTGATTCTCCTGCCTCAGCCTCCCAGGTAGCTGGGATTACAGGCACCTGCAACCATGCCTGGCCAATTTTTTTTTTTTTTTTTTTAGTAGAGATGGGGTTTCACCATGTTGCCCAGACTGGTCTTGAACTCCTGACATCAAGCAATCCACCCGCCTTGGCCTTCCAGGGTGCTTGTATTACAGGCGTGAGCCACCGCGCCTGGCCTGTTTTCTTTTTAGAAACATAATATGTACTTGCTGTTAAAAATGACAAACTACAGAAAGGCATGAGGCAAAAGTAAAAAATAGCCCCAAATCATGCCACGCCGAATTAACTTGTTAACAATTTGACACGTTTCCTCCAAGATTTTTTTCCCTTTTAAAAAAAATTTTAATTATGAAATTTAACATACAAGCATCGTACAGAAGATATAAATATATGATTTAATACAGTAGTTCTCAACTGGGGGCAGTTTTTTCCTCAGAGGACATTTGCCAATGTCTAGAGACATTTTGGGTTGTTGCCACAGGGGTCGGCGGCACAGGGTGTGTATTTACAGGGTAGAGGCCGGGGATGCTGCTAGACATGCCACAGTGCAAGGGGAGGCCCCCCACACCAAACACAGAGTTATTCAGCCCAAATAGTAATAATGCCATGGTGGAGAGTAAATATGTGTGTGAAGAGAATACCTGTGTGATATCACCCAGGTCAAACAGGTCAAGAAATAGCACCTGGTCAGTCCCATTTCTCCAGCAGAAGTCTCCAGACTCTTTCTTTCAGCAATGTTTGCACATTTGCTGAAAAATAAACCAGGGGGCCGGGTGTGGTGGCTCACGCCTATAATCCCAGCACTTTGGGAGGCTGAGGTGGGCAGATTGCTTGAGGCCAGGAGTTTGAGACCAGCCTCAACAGAGTGAAACCCCGTCTCTACTAAAAAATACAAAAATTAGGTAGGCATGGTGGTGCGTGCCTGTAATCCCAGCTACTTGGGGGGGCAGAGGCACAAGAACCGCTTGAACCCAGGAGGCGGAGGCTGCAGTGAGCCAAGATCTCACCACTGCTCTCCAGCCTAGATGACAGAATGACACTCTGTCTCAAAAAAATTAATTAATTAATTTTGAAAAGGGGCATTTTTTATGTCAGTAAGTATTCGTCTGTAAAACCTTTTAAAATGTCTGCATAATATTTTATTATATGAATGTACCATCATTAATTTACTCAACCTCCTATTGATGAATATTTAGGTTATATAAATGTTTATATTTATATCCAGTGCTTAAATTATACAGTCACTGTGAGGCACATTCTGGTGACTAAATCTTTGGCCACATATTTAATTATTTCCTTTGGGTAAATACCAGAAGATAAATTGCTATGTCAGAGGTTATAGACAGATTTAATGCATTGCTGCATTTCCCAAATTGTTCTTAAAGTCTAAATTGAATAAAGATACAGACTTTGAATAAAGTCTGTATCAACTTTATTCTCCTGTCAGCCAAGTATGAGGGCTTATTTTTCTAATAATCCTGCTAACACAAAGCACTGTCCTATAAATCTTTGACACGTTCTTAAGGTACAAATACTATTTGTGATACTTCATTGTTATCACCTATTCGCATTTATTCTTACTGAATTACTTTTTCATTTGCCCATGGTGGGGCATGTTTTTTTTTTTTTTCTTTGTTTGCAGTTGTTTTTTTTTTTTTGGGATTTTTCCCTTTTTTGTCATAGATGTTTCTAACATCTTCCCCAGTTCTGTTTTTTTTTTAATTGGCAAGTAAAAATTATATGTAAATATCTTCCCCATTTCTAATTGGCCTTCTGAGTTTTAAGACTACTTCTCTTGAAGTGCATTTCACCATGGCTCCTTCCCTTTTTGGCCACTTCTGTGGTTCCAGCTAGGATTTAGAAAGTTGGGGTGGAGGGTGGTTGAGGGGGAGAGGAGCAGTGCTCTGAGGGTGATAGGGGAGAAGCTGCCCAGTTCCTGGGGTGTCTAGGCCTGAGTAAACCATGGCAGCGCAGGTGTCAGAATGACCATCTACCTGTGCTTTTTGTTTGGGGGTGTCTGTACCAAGAGGTAATACAGGCCCTTCCTTCAGCCCAGGCTAGGGCCATCTTTCCTTCTTTCACTTGCTGCTGCCTTGGGGTTTTCTGCTGATTCTTTGAATTTCTGTCACTTTCTTGGTCTTATGAGAATTCTAATGGGGCCGTCAAGAAATGCCCTGCACAAAGTAAGCCCTCAATAAATATTTGGGGGAAAAGCAAGAGTCTGCATCCAGGCTACTGTAGGATCCAAAGCCCCCTGCAGCTTCTGAGAGTAACTCCTGTTGCCTGACTCATGGGCAGATGCAGCTGTCTCTCTGTCTCTCTCACTGGGAGTCTGAGACACCGCAACTCCTCTCCTTCTCTCTGTCCCCTCTCTAGGCGGGACATCCGAGCATGGGAGACCTCTTCTGCTCCTCCTCCTTCCCATTCCCCAAGCTGATACTGGCTGGTAGACCTCAGGCCCACCATCTATGTCCACACCCTTTCTCACCTGGACTTAAAAAAAACATGGTGGTAAAATGCACATAACATGAAATGCATCACCTTAGCCATTTTTAAGTATACAGTTCTGTGGCATTAATCTTTGTGCAGTTATCACCATCTCCAGAACTTGTCATCCTCCCCAACCAAAACTCTGTATCCATGGAATACTAACTCCCTATTCCCCTCCCCCACTGTCCCTGGTAATCACAGTTCTACTTTCTCTATGATTTATTTTTTATTTTTTGAGACAGAGCTTTGCTCTTGTTGCCCAGGCTGGGGTGCAATGGTGTGATCTCGGCTCACCACAACCTCTGCCTTCCAGATTTGAGCGATTCTCCTCCCTCAGCCTCCCCAGTAGCTAGGATTACAGGCATGCGCCACCATGCCCAGCTAATTTTGTATTTTTAGTAGAGACAGGGTTTCTCCACGTTGGTCAGGCTGGTCTCGAACTCCTGACCTCAGGTGATCCGCCCGCATCCGCCTCCCAAAGTGCTGGGATTAGAAGCGTGAGCCACCGTGCCTGACCGATTTTGACTACTCTAGGTACTTCATATAAATGGAATCATACACTATTTGTCTTTTTGTAATTGGCTGAGTCACTCAGTCTAGCACCTTGGGGTTTCATAATGATTCTTACACCTGCTGCTGGTCCCCAGTTCCTCAGAGCAGTTTGGGAAGAGGGCAGGGCCCCCTTTGCTCACCCCGCATAAGCTGTGAGCCTTCCTGTATCTTAAACTTCTGCTAAATTACATGCATAAAGCCACATCTCTCAAGGCCAAAATTAGTGATCAGGAACAGGGCGGGTCGAAATCCATGATGAGGAACTATTTTCTTAACTGTTTCCTAATTATCAATGTGCCTTCCCTTTTCTTGGTGTCTGTAAATCACATGATTGTACTGAGTGAATGTTTCATTTGTTTCTGCTCCTCTTTGGGGCTGCAGCACCCATGAGTGACCCCTTCCTTCATGTTACCCAAGAGGGTCCCAGAGTTGGCCCTTCTAACCAGGACTTAGTGAAATCTCATTGAGGGCTTCTATTCTCCTCATCTTCAGGGAAGGTAGGAAGTGGAAAATGATTAAAAGATATTTAGCACAGGGCTTGGCACACAGATATCGCTCACTTAAGGAAGCCTGGAGCACCAGGAAATGAGTTTCCAAGTGTGCAGCTCAGGAGAGGCTGCAGATGGAATTTTCCATGTTACTCCTGTAGGTCACAGGAAGCTGATCTGTGATGGGGGAGGGGAAGTGGACACGTAGCTTGCATCTCAGGCCTCCTCAGAACCCTGTGCAGCAAACACTTTTGTTATGATCCATTGATTGCTGAGGAGCAAGGCCTGGAGGTTATGAGTCCTTCCTAAGGTCTTCCCTAAGGTGGCTGTTAGTCGAGTGACTCCAAAGCGGTGTGTCTGACTCCTGCTGGAGCCACACCAACATGGGCCACAGAGAATTCGAAGTGGCTCAGCCAGGACCCTTCCCCTACATGACGCCTCCTTTCATCCTCCCTCCGCTGACAAACAGCCACACCATGAATGAAGTCTTGGGGCGTTCCCTGGAAACAGCGCTTCTATCCTCTCGTGAGGAAGTCAACTTGCAGTCAACATGGAAAGAAAAGGACCCATTCGCTCAGCACCCGATTACTGGCCACCTCGCTATAGACTGGGGTTACTGTTAGTAACATGCGTAAGGCATGGTGTTTGCCGCCAGAAACTCCCAGCCCAGTTGAGGGTTCAGAGCTAGACGAACACTACTATGCTGCTGTGCTGCGCATGTGGTCACAGCTTGGTTAGGGAGCACCAAAGAGAGACCAGCTGCCTCTTTTGGGAGAGTCAGGGGAGTCTTACCAGAGGAAAGACAACCGTGCTGGGTGCTGAAGAGTCAGTAGGAGTTCACTAGATCCATCAGAGTGGGCATAGAGGGAAGGGCAGGAGAAAGAAACTCACATGTAATCAGCATGCTATGTGCCAGGCACCTCAACATTCTATCTTGGTAATTTTCACAACAACCTCTTGTAAAGTAGGTATTATTATGATGAAATTGAGGCAGAAATGTTAAATGAATTTCCTAAGAGATTATTTTATTTTTTAGAGACAGGGTCTTGCTCTGTTGGCCATGCTGGAGTGCAGTGGTATGACCACAGCTCACTGCAGCCTCAAACTCCTGGGCTCAAGCAAACTTCCCACCTCAGCATCTTGAGTAGCTGGGACCACAGGCACCACATGCACCACTACATCTGGCTAATTTTTAAAAGCTTTTATAGAGATGGGGCCCCACTCTATTGCCCAGGTTAGTCTTGAACTCCTGGCCTCAGGCGATCCTCCCACCTCAGCCTCCCAAACTGCGGGGATTACAAGTGTGAGGACCTCACCAGTCCCTAAGAAGTTCTTAAAGTGTACGTGGAACCTGGGGGGAATCCTCAAGATTCTTTGAACAGGTCAGAAGGTCAAAACTCCTTCACAACAACTGCCTTTTTCACTGTTTGGACATTTGTACTGATGGTACAACAGCAATGGCAGCTAATGCTACTGGCACCTTAACATTAATCAAGGCCTTGGCAGGCTGGGCGTGGTGGCTCATGCCTGTAATCCCATCACTTTGGGAGGCTGAGGTGGGCAGACCACCCGAGCTGAGGAATTTGAGACCAGCCTGGCCGACATGGTGAAACCCTGTCTCTACTAAAAATACAAAAATTAGCCAAGCTAGGTGGTGGGCACTTCTAGTCGCAGCTACTTGGGAGGCTGAGGCAAGAGAATCGCTTGAACCTGGGAGGCGGGGGTTGCAGTGAGCCGAGATCACACCACTGCACTCCAGACTGGGTGACTGGAGCGAGACTCCATCTCAAGGAAAAAAAAAAAAGGCCTTGGCACTAAATTGTGCTTCTTGTGTTTTTTAGATTGCATGCACTCACAATTAAAAATAAAAAGGCAGCTTCGTTTAAGAGTGTCCTTGATGAAGCAGTAACAGGATCAGTTTGAATCCTCCTGTACAGGTGTTGAGAATGTTCTGTGTGAAGGAATGGGAAGTATGTATAGAGCACCTCTGCTGCCCATCACAGAGCGATGACTGTCTCCAGGAAAAGCACTGGACTCACTGCTTGAGTGACAAACCGAACTAGCTGATTTTTTTTTTTTCATAGAATACTGTTTTTACTTTAAAGAATGACTGACAAACTATAGTTATTTGATCTGGGCATTGGGCAGATATTTTCTTAAAAACGAAAGAGTAAGCCTGCCATTTCAAGGAAAATGGCTTGAAATACCACTTGCTGCCAATCAAAGAAATTTGAGCTTTCAAGCAGAAATTGGAGTTTAGAAAACTTTAAGAAGTAACTTCCAGCTTCCCAGTACTGAAAGTGTTACTTCCCCAAAACTGGGATTTGTTCACATGGGGAGTAACAAACGACTCTGCATGAGAATGCAGATTTTGATCAATAGGAGTTTTATTACTTGTCACAAGCCAGAGCACCGGGACAAAGCAGTGTCTCCCTGAGGCAAAGTGACAAGAGGGTTTTATGGGGCAACGGAGAGGGGAGAGGGTGCATAATGGCATGTAGAGGACGGTTCCCAGTGGCATAGATGTAGTGAGTCAGGTGTCAGCACACAGGTCGCATGTTATGGTAATGAAGCTACAGGTCTCCTGGGGTGCAGGCTTTAGCGTGGTCATGGGGAAAGTTCACTGGGGTTCATCTATAAGTTCCTGGGGCCTGTCAGGAACTGGTTTTAGCCCACTAGGTGACCACCTGCTACACAGAGCTTGAAAAAAACAGGCTGTAAGACAGAAAGCTGTAAAGCAGGCAGCTTGCTCAATCACCCTACCTCCTTACAGAAGGCTGATGGTGACATTATGAATGAGTGTAATTTTTTGTTAGGGCATTATGAAATGTGTCAACATCTGGAAGATGTACATAACTGATTGAACACAAATTTTCCAAATGACCAGTGCAGCCGTTACAGAATCATACATGGGTGAAAGATTCAGTCAAAGTGCAAGATAGAACAATGAATTTTAACGTAGCAGAGTACAAACTGTTCATTGGTCTGGTTTCAGATTTCACATTGCAACTCACAGTTAAGAAGTTAAGAACTAATACTTGTTGAGTTTTGATGTAGTATCAAAGAAGGATATTCATAATTATCTGAAAGTTTATTATAATAGGCCTCCCTTTCCAACTACATATCTGGCTGGATTTCTTCATAGACATCAACCAAAAAGAGGAGTCTCAGCAGTTTGAATGCTGAGGTGTTAAAGAGATTTGCAAAAATCTAAAAGTGTCACTTTTCGTTTTTTGGGAAGTTACAGTTTTTTGTTATTGTTGTTATAGATGTGTCACTTATGTTAATATTTATTGGGCTTATTATTGTGATTTTAAAATTAACTACTAAATAATTATTTTTAATTATTTTTAAATGCTTCAGTTATAATTTCTAACGTAAAAATTCACGGATACAGGCCACCTAAGTAGAAGCTCTTTGGCATCCTCAATAATTTTTAACAGCGACATCCTGTGACCAAAAAGTCTGAACTGCTGCCTCAAAGAATCACAGGAAATAAGTGTTTTATAGTGGTCTGTGATTTCAAATTTCGTGATTTTTTCCATGATCAGTGATTCGAAGCGGGAGAGGGAGTTTGGGAGCTAACCCTCTCCCTGCCGGAGGTTTGTTGGAATCTCTGCAGCACTCACTACAGCGAGCAAATCTTTACAAGATAACTCCCTTAGAATCTCCCTGAGCTCCTCTCTGCCTCCCTCTCTCAGATGGTCTTTTGCTCCCTCTCACGTGTGCACTCTCTCTCTCTATTTCTCTCTCCTCTTCTTCAAATCCTCCCTCACCCCTTGCCTGCCTGCTCGATCCCTCTCTGCTTCCCTCCTCCTCTTCTCCAGGCTCTGAACCTGGCAGGGTGGGGCTGACCCCACAGGAGGCTGCACCGCTCCAGGCTGAATGGGCACTGATGTGCTTGACTTTAAAGCTTACTGGGGCTCCTGGGAGATGTTGCCAGAGGCTCAAGGGGCTTTCGTGGTCCAGGCAGGACTCTCTGAAAGCTGAGCCATCCAGGTGGAGACCAAAGGCTTTCCACTGAGTCTTGCACAGGTCGGGTGGAATGAGTGATCTTTAAGAGCCGACCCAAATAAAAGTTCGGTGTCGGGCTGAACCCCTTGAATTGTCTGTTGAACGCCCCATCATTTCTGTTCCTGATGCTTACTGGAAAAGTCAGACATGGGTAGCCCTTCCTGTGCTCCCCAGAGCACTGCAGAACAAAGCTTCATTAAATGCTTTCTCTTCTTCTCTGGGTCTTTCCACACTCTTTCTGTGGGTCAGTGTCTTCATGGAAGATATGTCTGCAGACCTACTGGGCTTAGTGGGGGAACCCCTCGCTCTGACCTGTCAGTCCACACAGTGGGCCCTCAAGCGGAGAGGGCCGAAGCTCTGTCCAAACTCCTTGTTTTGTGGATCATTCAGAGAGAAATGCACTTGCCAGCCCAGTAAAGGACCAGGGGCTGCGGCAGCTGCCTGTTTCTCCCAGCCTACGGCTCTTCTATGGAAATGACCTCCCTGCTCACAGCTGTAGAACCTGCCCTAGGAGGGGGGTCTCCTTGTGCGTCTCCCTCTCCACTTTTCTTTCAAGCCTCACCTGTCCCACCTCACTGGGGACAGGCACTCGCCCCTTCATGCCCACCGCTCCAGAGGAAGGGCTTCTGCTGTGCATCGTCTGGGGCACTGTGGGTGAGCTCTCAGCCATCAAAGTGTTAGATCTTCTTGTCCACCTCAAAGCCATTCTGCATGCCCTCAGCCGGCCCTCCCAGCCACACAGAGCTTCCTTGGGACAGCTTGCCTCAGACAGACCTCTTCAAGGCCTTGGAGGGTGAAGTGGATTTTGTTTTAATGGAAGTAAAATTAACATATCATAAAATTCACCATTTTAACCATTTCAAAGTATATAATTTATGTGGTTTTAGGTTGCAATGTTGTACCATCAACATCATGATCTAATTCCAGAACATTTTTATCACCTCAAGAAGAAACCCCATACAGTTTAATCAATCACGCCCCATTTCCATCTTCCCTTTCCCTTTTCTTAGCCCCTGGAAACAACTAATCTGCTTTCTGTCTCTATGAATTTGCTTATTCTGGACATTTCTTATAGATGGAATCCTATAATTTCTGGAGGTAGATATAGTTCAAAAGAGAAATGAAATACTTTCTAGGAAGAGGGTTCATTTCTAGAATTAGAAGGCTGGATGTGGTGGCTCACACTTGTAATCCCAGCACTTTGGGAGGCCAAGGTGGGAGGATCCCTTGAGGCCAGGAGTTCGAGACCTGCCTGGGCAATATAGTGAGGCCCCCATCTACACACACACACACACACACACACACCAGCTGGATCTAGTGGTGTATGCCTGTGGTCCCAGCTACTCAAGAGGCTGAGGTAAGAGGATAGCTTGATCCCAGGAGTTTGAGGCTGCAGTGAGCTATGATCTCACCATCGCACTCCAGCCTGGGTAACAGAGAGACATGCTGTCTCTAAAAAAAAAAAAAAGCTAGAATCAGAAAATTTGTAATTAAAAAATTTAGGCTGGGCGTGGTGGTTCACCCCTGCAATCCCTTTGGGAGGCCAAGGTGGGTGGATCATGAGGTCAGGAGATTGAGACCATCCTGGCTAACACAGTGAAACCCCGTCTCTACTAAAAATACAAAAAATTAGCCGGGCGTGGTGGCGGGCGCCTGTAGTCCCAGCTACTCGGGAGGCTGAGGCAGGAGAATGGCGTGAACCCGGGAGGCGGAGATTGCAGTGAGCCCAGATCGCGCCACCGCACTCCCCTCCAGCCTGAGCGACAGTGCCAGACTCCGTCTCAAAAAAAAAAAAAAAAAATTATTTAAAAAGTCAGAAATAACAATAACAAACTCAATAAGGAGAGTCGACCTGGGTACTTTCTTTTGAAAACATGTTTCTGAGGTCCCAGAGCTGACAGGGGGAAGTTGTGTGACTGGCACTGGGGATTCATTGCAGACTGGTGGGTTCGCGGGGAATCTGTTGGTTTTGTAAGATTTCCCTTGGCGACCGAGCTGAAGCACAGGTCTCAGAAGCTGAGTCTAACTCAGTGGAAGGTGCAGGGCGGGATGTGTCTCCCCACTCTTCCTTTTGTGTCTTATAGGGGTGAAGAAGAGAACCAAAGTCATCAAGAACAGTGTGAACCCTGTATGGAATGAGGTATGTGAGTTTTTCTCCTTCCTTTTCTCTCTCTCTGCTGTAGTTGTGTCTGCAGGGACAAGTTAGGGGGCTTGTGGAGGAAGTGCCTTCTCAGCAGCGTCCTTGAGGTGGGGAGGGGCTGGTGGTCCAGCCTGCCAGCGAAATCCTTCTGGCTTTAGGAACCTGGGAGGAGGGTTGGTGGCCTGGCCTACTAGGTAAATGGAGAGGAGCTAGACATTTTTTGTTTCTGTTTTCCCCCAGCTCTGGCCAGCCAAGTAAAGGGTGCTCAGGGACTCTCTTGCCTGCCTGTTTCTCTCACACAGGCTGTTCGTTTTCCTTGCTCAAAGCTCACCTTTTCCCTACAGCCCTCCCTGATGAGGCAGGTCCTCCTCTGGCTCCTGCTGGCCCCTGTCTCCTCAACCAGCTCCCTGCATACATGGCTCCCGGGTGGTCCTTTGGAAGCCCTGCTGCCTTGCATGGATGGGGTCAGATGCACAGGGGAGCCTTTGCTCTGAGGAGAGTCATGGGGGCCTAGCCAATATGGCACTAACTCGTGCTGCCCACCAGGGCCTGGCTTCTGGACAAGCCCAATAATCTTGGTCCTTGAGGATGCTTCAGGGTCACCTGGCTTTTTCCCAGCCACACTCCTGGTTTGACTTCCTGGGGATGGGTTGAAACTGAGTTGGGAGAGGGGCCTGTGAGAGCCCTCTCTCCTTCTCTCTTCTGCTGTCTTCAGCTCTTACTGTCACCTCTGAAGTTCTGGAGCTGTGGTCTCCATCTGTCCATCCATCCATCCATTCATCCATCCATCCATCCAGCCAGCCAGCCATCCATCCATCGGTCCATCTGCCTATCCACTAAAATCATTCATGAATGCCTACTCAGTGCCCTGGGGGCATGAAGGTGAAGCAGACACAGTCTCTTCTCCTGGAAGCCCATAGGTTAAGACACCTTTTCTCTTTTTCTTCCAGGGCTTTGAATGGGACCTCAAGGGCATCCCCTTGGACCAGGGCTCTGAGCTTCATGTGGTGGTCAAAGACCATGAGACGATGGGGAGGAACAGGTAAGGTGGCCAGAGCGGGGTGCTCCATGGCTTGAAGGTGCAGGTAGGATTGTGGAGGATGCAGACTGCAGAATCCAGGCCCCAGGGAGCTGGGGTTTCAGTTCACATTTACCAAGCACCTCCTCCCGTGGGACTGGCCCAGTGATAGATGCTGGGAGAATCTGGCTGTGGCTTCAGGAACTCAGCCATGGGTACGGCTGAGTTGCCAGGCTACAGGGGAGGGAAGATGGGCTGGAATCAGGTGTCCACGCATTTGCACAGTGTGTGCCCTAGGGAGCAGGAAGACTCGCTGCCTGCTGCTCCAGCCCAGAGGATCCCTGAGGTGGGTGGGCTCTCTCTCCTGGCCCAGCCCAGGCCAGTGAGGGCAGAGGCCCCCTCCAGGAGGCAGGCAGGCAGGCAAAGTGAAGCTGCAGCCAGCGGGGAGCTTTCCAGGAAGGCTTCATGGAAGGGGCAGGACTAGAGGTAAGATTCGTGGTTTAGAAATCAGAACAGTAATAATGGGTAGCCTGGCCTGGGCGCCTCCCTGTGTCAGGGTTTCTGCTGAGTTTTTCATGTACCTAGTGGGTGGGTTTCCTGGTGGGGGGAATAGCAGGAGCAAACTTGTGGTGGCAAAAGCCGGCTCCCCCTAGGCAGGCGATGAATCCCTTCTCTTGCCATTGAGCTCCTGGGCCTTGTAAACGGAGGTGGTGTGGTGGACAGGTTCAACCCAACCTGCAGATGGGTGGGCCTTGGACTGGGGCTGTGGGTGGACTGGGAGACACAGCACATGAAATTGCACGTGATGAGCCTCGAGCCTCAGGGTGTGAGTCCAGTTGTCCCTGCTGGGCATGAGAGGAGGCATCTGCATTAGATGCCAGCAGGAGTGGGTTCATGCTTCAAGTGTCATTTACAGAGCTCTAGGCCCGAGCGTCAGGGATGGGCTTGCTGTTTTGTGACCTGCTCACAGGGGAGCCTTTGTTTGGGAACTAGGTCAGCGGCATCTGAGGCCTGGAAGCCTGGCTGTGTTGCCCCGGGGTGGGGCAGGAGGGGTTGGGGAGGAGAATTCAGGAACCTAGGGAAGGGCAATCAGGGTCTCCAGCTGCAAAACACCTGGAAAATTTGAAATGTTAAAAACTCGGAAAAAAACCCCAATTGCCACCTTCTCTCTGTGGCTGCTGGCCATGGGTGCACAGTGTGGGGAGGGTGGGGCGCTTTCACTGGGCCCCCAAAAGTGCGGCTGCAAGGTATGGGGCCCAGGCCTGTGGGCCAGGGCATCTTGAGCCCATCTCTTCCAGCTGTTGACCTCAGCCATCTCCACCTGCATGGGGGACAGGGATTGGAATCAGTTCGGCTACCTTCCCAACACAGACACTGTGGAAGGCAAGGCAGCCGCTAACAGGCATGAATGGTGGACCCGCAGACCAGGGAGGGAGTAGCCCTGGACAGTGGGCAGTCCTCGAAGGCTTCCTGGAGGAGGGTCACTCAGACTGACTTGAAGGCAGGGGTAGGCTTTGAAAAGACAAGAAGGGGAGGGTATTCCAGTGTGTGGATGTGGCGGGCAGCCAGGCTCAGGCCTTACAGGTGCAGCCCTGTGAGAAGTGGGCGGTGGGGAAGAATTGAGACGGGGGTCTCCAATGCCAGGCTGAGGAGAATAGCAGCAAAGTCACACAACTGCCACACAGCTGAGTGTCTGGCCTCATGCTGTCTTATATACAAGACCTTTACCCATCAGTTAGATACGGCTATTGTAACTGTCACCTTTATAGATGGGGAAACTGAGCCTCTGAGAGATTGGGCAACTTTCTTGAAGGCTAGTGATGGCAGAGCTGTGATTGGAGGGCAGGTTTTTGGGACATGCTCATAATCACTGAGCCCCATGTGCCTCTCAGAGGCTCCTGGAAGCCCCAGGGTGGTGTTGGTCCCTTCTGGAGAGTTCAGTTCCCCTGACAATGCTGGCGCTGACAGAGTTTAGAGGGGCAAAGGCAGGACAGTCTGGTTACTGCAGGCCATGTAGTGGAAGCACATGTTTCATTTTCATGATCTTATCCAGCATTTTTAGTCTCTGTGGGGAGATTCCCCCCCCCTTTTTTTTTTGAGACAGAGTCTTGCTCTGTCACCTAGGCTGGAGTGCAGTGGCACAATCTCTGCTCACTGCAACCTCCGCCTCCCAGGTTCAAGTGATTCTCCTGCCTCAGCCTCCCTGTAGCTGGGATTACAGGTGCCCACCACCACACCTGGCTAATTTTTGTGTTTTTAGTAGAGACAGGGTTCCACCATGTTGGTCAGGGTGGTCTTGAACTCCTGACCTCAGGTGATCCACCTGCCTCAACCTCTTAAAGTGCTGAGATTACAGGTGTGAGCCACCGTGCCTGGCTAGAGATTTCCTTAAAAAAATTTTTTTAATTATTATGAGTAGATAATAGTTGTACGTATCTATGGGGTACACGTAGTGTTTTGACACAGGCATAATGTATAACGATCAAGTCCGAGTAATTGGAGTATCCATCACCACAAACATTTATCATTTCTTGTGTTGGCAACATTCCAGTTCTACTCTTTTAGTTGTTTAAAACTATACAATAGATTATTGTTGACTGTAGTCACCCTATTGTGCTAGGGAAATACTAGATCTCATTCATTCTATCTAACTGTGTTTTTGTATCCATTAACCACCTTGCTTCACCCCCCTCTCCCTGCTACCCTTCCCAGCCTCTAGATTCTACTCTATCACTGGAAGTTCAATTTTTTAAAAAATCAGCTGTCTGTAGGGAGATTTCTAAGACCACAAAGGCAACATGAAAGCTGTGAACATATTTTTGATCAATTCAAGGACCAGTCTAGCCCTCAGAGTGACAGTAGGTGACGGACACACGCAGGCTGTTCTGGCTCTGTGGAGCAGAGGTCATATGGGGAACGGGAAGCTTTGAACCTTGGGGTCCTCCCACTGGCCCGTGTGGGTGCCCTCTAGTTCCTGGGGGCAGCTAGCTCCCTAAAAAGAAGTGCCCCACATAAGCAATTCACTGCAGGGCCGTGTGCCAGAAATCAGGTCCTCAAAGATCAGTTTGCAGGGCAGCCAATTCACCAGCATCACCAATTTACCAGAAACACCTTTCTTATAGCATTTAAGTGTAATTTTTGATTTTTCCAAACATTTATCTCAGTTTCAGATTTCTAGCAATTAAAACTTGCCTTAAACTAGAGTGAAATGTGCACATACCTTCATAAATACTTGAGGACTCTCAGAATATGCCCAAGCAACACTGTCATGGGAGGAAATGATAGAATTTTGACTTCATGGCTAGACACAGTGGCTCACACCTGTAATCCCAGCACTTTGGGAGGCCAAAGGCAGCAGATTACATGAGGTCAGGAGTTCGAGACCAGCCTGGCCAACATGGTGAAACCCTATCACTACTCAAAATACAAAAAATTAGCCAGGCGTGGTGGTGGGCACCTGTAATCCCAGCTACTCAGGAGGATGAGACAGGAGAATCGCTTGAACCGGGGAAGCAGAGGTTGTAGTGAGCTGAGATCACTGGCTTTGTGCCAGGAAAACATGGGATGTGTGGCCTCCTCAGCTGTTTGCAGGCAGGGACAGTGCCTCAGGGGAGGCAGCAAAGGTACCTGCAAAGTAATTCTGTCACCCCCACCCCATGACCAGACGGCGAAGTACTTCCACCCTGCACATGGATGTGAGAAAACAACCAAAGACAAGCGGCAATACAAATTCTAAAAGTGTAAAAGGAAAACCAAACCAGGGAGTGACAAGACAGTTTAAATTTTGAAAGAAAAGGAAAAACCTTCAGGGAACCCAGTTCTATGAGCATTTTATTTATTTATTTATTTATTTTTGAGATGAAGTCTTGCTCTGTCACCCAGGCTGGAGTGCAATGGTGTGATCTTAGCTCACTGCAACCTCCGCCTCCTGGGTTCAAGTGATTCTCCCATCTCAGCCTCCCAGAGTGCTGGGATGACAGGTGTGAGCCACTGCTCCCAGCCCTTTAATGAGCATTTTAGATTGAAGACCTCCTCACTGCCCTCCAGTCCTGCCCATTGGGTCAGGAAGCAAAGAGGGACTCAAGGGTTAGGCGGCTGTGCCTTGCAACTGTCCTCGGGCCTCTCCAGTTGGTGGGTTCCAGTGAGGGTCCCCGGAGTCATCATGCAGCCACCCCTTTTGTTTGTGGGAGTCCTGGGCGTGTCTTCTGTGAGCTCATCTGCTGTCCTCCCTCGACCTCTTCCAACTGAGGGGATCACAGCCCTCTGCGTCCATTAACCCTCTCAGTCCCCCTCCACCTTGCCTCCCCTCCCTCTTCCCCACCTCCACCCTCTGGCTCTCTCTGTTTCTAGATTTCCCCTCAAGCCTCCCTCATTCTTTACAGCCTCTCACTCGCAGCTCTGTCTCTGCATCTCCTGCTTTGCTTCTTTTCCTTCCTGTACCCCTCCTTTTATTCTTTCTCTCCTCCTTCTCTTGCCCTTCCTTGATCCTCACCATCCTCACTGCCACTGTCCTCTCTTTCCTATGGCTTCTGGGGCGTTTGGCATTTCTGGGTTTTTCCTGATGATCACTGGCAGTTTAGGGGTGACCTCGTTAAACCAGACTGGTCTGCTGGCCCAGAGTGGGATCTGGGGAATCCTTTCATGCCTCGGGAAGGAAATCTCCATCTGGGAACTGCCTCTGGGCTGCTCAGCATCCCACTAACCCATGAGAGGGGCAGCCCTAAGCCCGAGGACCCCTGAGCCAACTTCAGGGATGGATCTTTATCTGGCTAAAATCAGGTTTCCAATGCATATAAAAGGAAGCTCCACTCCTTGGGATGGAAGACACTCGGGCAAACCTAGCGGGCGAGTCCTGTTCCAGGCTGCACTGGACAAGTTCCTGTTTACTCGGGGCTTCTCAGAGAGAAGCTTAAGGGGAGATGATCCAGGTCCCTGACCAGGTGTTTTGGTCCCCGGGATGTTCAGCCCAGAGGTTCCCAATTCAGGTCACACAATAGAGTCACCTGGGCAGCTTTTACATACACCCATGCCTGGGCCCCGGCCAAGGTTCTAATTTAATTGGTTTGGGGCAGGGTCTGTGCAGCATCACCCACTCTCCAGGTGCTGGTGTTTTCATTGTGCAGCCTGAGCTGAGAGCCACTGATCTGGACTCTAGACCAGCGCTGCTCACTAGAACTTTCTGAGATGATGGAAATGTCTCTGTGTTGACTAGTGTGATTGAGAAATTGAATCTTAAACTGTATTTAATTTTAATGGCTTAGATTTAATTAACTACATGTGGCTAGTGGCTGCTGTGTTGGACAGAGGAGCTTTAGATTTTTAGAACAGTGTTTCTACCCCAGCTGCATCTAGAAATGACCTGGGAGCTTAAAAAAAAATAAGTGTCTGAGCTCTGCACTAAACTGATTAAACAGAAACCTCTGGAGTGGGCTGCAGGAGTCAGCACTTTTGGAAACCACCGGGGATGGCAGAGGGGGCAGTGTGCACGCAGGGTAGAGAATTCATTGTGTTAGAGAGACGCTGGCGTTTTTTGGTTGGTGTTGTTTAGACAGAGTCTTGCTCTGTCGCCCAGGATGGAATGCAGCGGCATGATTTCAGCTCACTGCAACCTCTGCCTCCCAGGTTCTAGCGATTCTCCTGTTTCAGCCTCCCAAGTAGCTGGGATTACAGGTGCCCGCCATCTCGCCTGGCTAATTTTTGTATTTTTAGTGGAGATGGGGTTTCACCATGTTGGTCAGTCTGGTCTTGAACTCTTGACCTCAGGTGATCCACCTGCCTCGGCCTCCCAAAGTGCTGGGATTACAGGTGTGAGCCACTGTGCTTGGTCTGATGCTGGCACTTCTGAAAGGAATTGCTCTCGATTTTTCCATGGATTCACTAAGAAATAGATAGAAATGGTCATTCTTGTAATTGTTTATGTATGTGATTATTGGCAAAATAATCACCATCAAGTAATAATGGCTGAAACTGCATATGGTAAAATTGTTAAAGAATTGAAAAACAGACGGAAGAATCCTGTTGGTAACTGCAAACACTGACCTGGGAAATTGGACTTAATAGAAATAATTCCACAGAAGAAAACTCAAAATGGCAGGGAGCAATATTTGATAAAACTTGATGTCAACCAAAAAATAATTTAAAAATCTGTGAGCCAAATCTGTGTTGGGAAATTTAAACAGGGATTAATTGTCTTCAATGAAAAGAATTTTGGTAAAATGAAAATAAAGATGGTAAAAGAGAAAAAGAAAGCACTTTAATCACTCTGTATGCAAAATGTATCAACACATTAAACTGGTTATATTTAATTTGTTCTGGAAAAATGCCTTCTCAGTGAAAATTGATTACTGTAGGTGTTTTTTATATTTAAATGTTTGGTAAATTTAAATTTAACATGGAAGCAAAAACCTCCATGGGATCAAAACATCCACCTGGCAAAGCACCAGGGTCAAAATGATGCTGCTTTGCCTGCAGTGACTCACTAACCCCAGGCCTAACCAGACCCCAAGACAGGGGGCCCAGATGCAACAAGGAAACATACAAAACACCCTGTTAAATGAGGAGGTCTCAAATACCGCAGGTGACACCTTATATTAAGGCATTAATCATCGTTTCTCTGAGATACAGGCTTCAGTGGGCTCCCTGTGCTTTTCCTGGTCACTCTACCCTCCAGCCTGACCATGCCCCCAGCCTCCCTGCTTTAATCAAGAGGTATAGCAGGAGGTCTAGTCAGGAGGCACACGACTGCCTTTAAAGAAGCTCTCTTTTAGGTGTTCACAGTGGCATCTTCTTTGGAATAGTGTGATCTACTCTGTACCTTTTAGGGACCGGGTGACTCTGTAAAGTGGGCACTGTGGGGCCTCTCACCTGCACTCAGATGCCTTCCTGCCTTCACCCTCCCCCATGGTCTGAGCGTCAGTCATGGTGCCTGCAACTGGAGAGGAACCAGGAGACAACCTGAGAACCTTCCTGAGCTCCAATGCTCCTTCTCCTCCTTCAGCTGCTCCTCCTCCCATCCCCACATTGAGCTGCATGATCTGGTCCAGCGGAATAAGCGTGGACTTTGAGAAGAGCCAGGGTCTAGTTGCAACACTCTGTGGCCTTGGGCAGGTCACTACACGCCCCGAGCCTTGCTTTCTTCCGTTCTTAGGGAGTATCAAATCAAGGGACCTGCCACCATGGGGGGCTCCCTAAATGTTAGTTCTGCATTGCTGCTTTGCCCTTGTCGCCCCGTGCTTCCTTCTGCTGCCCCCACTGCTCCAAGTCCCACTGACCCAGCCCTTTCCCACCAAAGGCTGCTCTCAGCCAGCTATGGGTTGAAAAAGCACCAAATCATATGAATGCACAGGTGGCAGCCTATGGCTTCATGTTTCACTCTGTTTCAGGAACTGGGGGATGCTGCTTTATAGCTCAGACTCTGCTTAGAAAGAAGGGAAGTGTTCATGGTAGGTGTCCAGCCACTGCAACAGATTATGAGAAGATATTTTAGGAATGGTGAGTCTTCCTGACATAGGGCCAACTCTGAGCCTGGCCTTGGTGCCATCGGGCCAGAGGTGAGGGCAGTCTGATGCCTTCTATGACAATGAGCTTCACTTGTTGAGGGAATGTGGGGGTTTCCAGGAAGGGGCTGAACATGCTTTTAGTTCTTTAGGGTAGCCATGCGTGGGAGATGACAGAGGCACCCAGGGAGGGGGCCTGGTCAGTCGGGGCCTGTCACCCACACCTGGAGTGTGCTGATGGGATTGAGGGACTCTGTACTGGGAGGAGCAGGCATTCTAATTCTCAGGCTGCCCATCAGAGCTTGCAGGGCAGGGGTGGTGGAATGAGAATGAGGGTCAGGGGCTTTGCTCAGGACCCCACTGTCAACAGAGTCCTATCCTGTCTTTGACCTGGACCTCTCTGAAACTGTTTCCTCATCAGGACAATGGCAAAAGCAGTTCCTATGTTGCAAGGTTGCTGTAAAATTTAAATAATATAATGCATGTGTGTCAAATGCCTGCTCAGTGCTTGGAATACTGAAGGTGCAATATATGGGGGCTGTTGGGAGCAGAATCCATACAGATGCAGGATCCATACATAAATGCCACAAACATGTGAACACTATGTGCGTGGCCCATTTGGACACCCGGCAGTACCTTAGTGTGCACTAACATTGCATAATATGTGCACATGTATTTTTTTTTTAATTTAAAACAACTAAAAAATTCCACAAAAATATTTAAAAAATCTAAGTAATTTTTATAAGTGTAAAAGTGCGTTTCATTCTTAAAAAGTTCTAAAAGAAAAAGTACAAGTTCTCCCACCTTCTACCCATGCATTTCTTCTCTTTTCTCCAGAGATGCCCATGGTTAACGATTTGGTGCATATCCTTCTTTCTTTTTTTGAGACAGAGTTTTGCTCTCGTTGCCCAGGTTGGAGTGCAATGGCATGATTTCAGCTCACTGCAACCTCTGCCTCCCGGGTTCAAGTGATTCTCCTGCCTCAGCTTCCGGAGTAGCTGGGATTCCAGGTGCCCGCCACCATGCCCAGCTGATTTTTGTATTTGTAGTAGAGACAGGGTTTCACCATGTTGGCCAGGCTGGTCTTGAACTCCTGACCTCCGGTGATCCGCCTGCCTCGGCCTCCCAAAGTGTTGGGATTACAGGCGTGAGCCACCACACCCAGCCTGGTGCATATCTTTCTGGACTTTTCCTAAGTGATCTACAGACATCTGTTTATATACATGCATGCTTGTTTACTTATACAAAAATGGAATTATGCTATATGTATTGGTCTGCACTTTGCTTTTTATCACTTCATCATTGATTCTTTCCCAGGTCAGTCCGTCACATTTTTAAATTGTTATGTGGTATTCCGTGGTATGTGTGCACCATAATTTACCCCACCGTACTCTCATTGACTGATATTTAGTTTCTTTCCAATGTCTTGCTCTCGAATGCTTATCCAGTGAACATCTTTATCCAAATATTTTTATGTTCTTATGCTATTTTTTTCTTTAGGATAGGTCGTTGGAAGTGGGATTACTAGATCAAAGGGTATGAGCAAATAACATTTTTGTAGATTCTGCCAAATTGCTTTTCAAAAATGATGTCCCAATTAATGTTCAGCAACAATGCAATAAAGTGCCTGCCAATTTATGTTTGCTAGTATGAGGGACCAAAAAAAGTATCTGTAATTTGTGTTTCCTTGGCCATTTGTAAAGCTGAGCATCTTTTCTGTGCTGATTGCCCCTTTCTATTTCTTATTTTGTGATTGCCAATCATTGCGTTTTGGGTTGCTTGTCTTTTTCTTTTTAATTCATAATAATTACATATATTTGTAGTATTATTAGGAATACTAACCCTCACTCTGTTCTATCTGTATAAAACTTTTTTCTCTCTGCTTGTCACCTGTCAGTTGCACATTCACATGGCAATAGGCATTTACCCGGAGGTGCATGTGTACACACAGACCTTTATTTGTTTGTTTTGAATTTTTAAGTTCAGGGTACAGGTGCAGGTTTGTTATATAGGCAAGCTTGTGCATGGGAGTTTGTTGTACAGGTTATTTTATCAGCCGGGTATTAAGCCCAGTACCCATTAGTTATTTTTCCTGATCTTCTCCCTCCTCCCACCCTCCACCCTCTGAAGGGTCCCAGTGTGCGTCCTCCTCTGTATGCCTACCGTGTTCTCATCATTTAGCTCCCACTTATAAGTGAGAACACTTGGTATTTGGTTTTCTGTTCCTGGGTTAGTTTGCTAAGGATAATGGCCTCCAGCTCCATCCATGTTCCTGCAAAGGACATGATCTCATTCTTTTTTATGACTGCATAGTATTCCAGGGTGTATATGTACCACATTTTCTTTATCCAGTCTATCATCGATGGGCATTTAGGTTGATTCTCTGTTTTTACTGTTGTGAGTAGTGCTGCAGTGAATATGCATAGCACATAGACCTTTATAAAGGCAGAGCTTTTTGCTCTGTGTTAGAAGTTGGGAAAAGGCATGGGCTTGGCCTCTGGTTTTAGCAAGCTGGTTTGCCAGCCCCTGGTTCTGGCATGCTTGGGAGGCTGTTTTGGGCAGGAGTATTTGCTCTTCACTGCCCCATTGTTTTCAGCGGGCCCGTAAACATTGACCATATCCTTATTTTCAAGGATTTTTATGACTATATTTTGCCCTGGATTCTATCCAGGACATCCCTGAGTTTCAGAATCATTTTTCTTTTGTCTTTCTCTAGACTGAAGTGGAAAACTATTTACAGTTACCCTTGGGCAGGCCCTGGGGAATCAAATACTGGCAGGGAGGCTGCCAGAGGCCAGGGGACTCAGGGGCTGTGGAATGTCCTGCTGTCCCCCGTTTCCTGCCCCTCACTGCCCGGCACGCATAGCGGAGAGCTGGAGGGGCTCAGAGGACAGGTGCTTCCTCCGCTGTACGGCGTGTGTCTCCTTCCAGGACAGGGCTCTCTCACTTTCCTGTCACCCGGCTCATTGACGCTAACCAGGGGAAGATGCAGCTGAGTCAGAGATGAGTTAGTTGTAATATTTACATGGTTTCAATTGGCGTGTCCTTTTCTTAGTTTCAAAGAAAGAATGAGAAATGGATACATGGTAACCCTTCTGGAACATTTTTTTAAATTCAAATTTAAAGTTGCAAAAATAGTACAAAGAATATCCATATATTGTTTACTCAGATACACTTATTCACATTTTACTCCATTAGTTTTATTATATATATTTTATTATATTTATTATTATTATTATCTCCCTTCCTCCCTCTCTCTTTCTCTTTTCTCTCTCTCTTCTCTCCCTTCTTGTTTCTCCCTCTTTCTCTTACTCCCATTTGAAGGTAAGTTATATTCATCATGTTCTTTGACTCCTAAATATTTCTTAATAGGGACATAGTTATCAACATCAGTAAATTTAACATGATGCCATACTTTTTTGTTTGTTTCTTTGTTTTTGAGACAGGGCCTCACTCTGTTGCCCAGGCTGGAGTGCAGTGCCTTGAACAAGGCTCACTGTACCCTTGACTTCCTGGGCTCAATCCATCCTCCTACCTCAGCCTTCCGAATAGCTGGGACCACAGGCACAAGCCACCTCGTCTGGCTAATTTAAATTTTTTTTTTTTTTTTTTGGTCGAGACAGGGTCTCATTATGTTGTCCAGGCTGGTCTTGAACTCCTAGGATCAAGGAATCCTCCTGCCTCAGCCTCCTAAAGTGGTGGAATTACAGGCATGAGCTACAGCACCTGGCTGATACCATACTTTTATCTAATATATTGCTTATATTCCATTCATGTTAATGGATGAAATAGTGTTTTTCATAGCAATTTCCCTTTCCCCTCCCCCAGTGCGGGATCCAGCCCGTGGTCCATATTGAATTTAGTCATGTTTCCATAGCCTCCTTTAATTTGGAACGTTTGCATAGTCTTTGTCTTTTATGACAATTTACATTTTTGAATTATATAGTATCCCTTTTTTCTAATAGAATGTTCCTCATTTGGGGTGTCAACCTAAATAACAAACGGAGAGAGACTCTCTAAAGAAAAAAGATATTTATGAGGGAATACAGCCAGCCGTGGGAATATACATGCCATAGTAAACCATGTGAGTATTTAAGGAGGTAAAGAAACACAAAGGTTTTCAGCTGGGTGCGCTGGCTCACACCTGTAATCCCAGCACTTTGGGAGGCCAAGGTGGGTGGATCATTTGAGGTCAGGAGTTCGAGATCAGCCTGGCCAACATGGTGAAACCCCATCACTACTCCAAATACAAAAATTAGCCGGGCGTGGTGGCGTGCGCCTGTAGTCCCAGCTTCCCAGGAGGCTGAGGCAGGAGAATTGCTTGAATCCAGGAGATGGAGGTTGTAGTGAGCTGAGATCACGCCACTGCACTCCAGCCTGGGTGATAGAGTGAGACTCTGTCTCAAAAAAAAAAAAAAAAAAAAAAGAAAAAAAGGAGGAAGGAAGGAAGAAAGAAAGAAAGAAACAGGTTTTTAGAGGAAAATAATTAGGATTACATAATTATTTTGAAATATTATCCTTGGCTATAAAGATCAATTACAAGGGTGATTCTGGTCTGAGGTTGGACAGGTAATTAGTGGGCAGATGTTCTTGCAGAAGTGTTTTTTGTGTAAGGCTGTTATGGCCTTTGTGCAAGATTGTGTTTTTGCAGTCTTTTGTGAGGGTTTGTGTTATCAGGCATACAAGCATGAGAACCCTCTCTTCATGGCCTTCCTTAGCTCTTTTTGTCAGGGGTTTCTTAACATTAGCGACTTCATTTTGATTCTGACAACTTTCACGGCAGTTTGTTTAATGTTTTCTCATGCTTAGATTCAAGCTTGGATTAGGTTACTCATCCCTGTCTAAGTGATGCTGTGTCTATCTCCGGATCTGGAGGCATGTGATGTTCCTTACTGGGGAATGTTAATTTCAATCACCTGGTCAAGGTGTTGTCTGATTTTTCCACTGTGTATTAATGTTCTTTTCTCCCCCCTGAAGTTTGTTAAGATATACTTTAAGATGGTGCCAATATTCTGCTTCTCAAGAAAATGTCCCCCTAAATTTAGCATCCGTGGATGGTCCTTGCCTGATCCAATCCTTACCATGATGGGTATGAGCTGATTTTCATCTCCAGTACTCCTTCCATATGTACCAGGCTGGGCTGTGTGAGGCTCTCGTGGTCACAGTGGTGCTGGTGTAACCCCAGGGCCACCACATATTGATCCTTACCTGTGCCTAGCACTGTGCCTTGGTGACTCATGCCTTGAGCCTCACCCCTTGGCTCAGGGCCATTGTCTCAGAGTTGGGAGACCTCTGGGTCATTAGGTTGGGTGTCTCATCTCTTCCATCCTTGATAGACAGTGTTGGAGTGAGGCAGACACCCATTCCAGGGCTGGATTATTCATTAGAAAGTCCTTCCTTCTATTGGCTATAGTTTTTCTCCCTGACATTTTGAGGGTCTTATTTCTCTATCCTCAGGAAAGATCAAAAAGAAACCTAACCCTCCTGCACATGACAGCACTTCTAGTCATGATCTAATGTGGTCCTGACAGTCACTGGATGGGATGGGAATGTGCAGAAAAGCACAGGAACATGGTGAGTGGGGAGGAGAAGAAGGGAACTGATGCCCACCAAGTCCTGTCTATGTTCCAGGCACATGTGGGGGGCGTTAGGTGCATTAACTGAAATTTTACCAGAACCCTCTGAAGAATGCATGATTTCCTCCAAGCTCCAACAGTGCCGGGCGGGTTGTCCATTTTATTCTCATCAGTATCTCCAGTACCTACAACAGTACCTGACCCATGATTGGTGCTCACTATATATTTGTTGAATGAATGAATGACTTTTACAGATGAGGAAACAGTCTCAGGAAGGTTATGTCATGTGTACCCAGCCATGCAGCTGGTCAGATTGCAGGGCTAGATTTCTGGCATGGTAGGATGACTTGAGGGCTCTTACTGTTACTCACTGAATGAGTAATACTTTTGGAAGATAGTTGAGAGAAAGAATATTTTCAAAGTGTTGCTGTAGATTGAAAGGCACAGTTTGAAAACACTGGGTTGGTGAGTGTGCCATCCTAGGGTCAACCACCGGGGCTGTTCCATGAACCCAATAGAACAGGAGCTATGTGCCCTGCCAGCCTTTCTGGATCACTTTCCTTTGGGGCATTTGGGGGAAGGTAGCTTGTCTCCTGTCCACTTCTTTTTCAGTTTGAGTTGTACCCACTCCTCCCATCTTCCTGCTGCTAACATGGCTCTCAGCACCAGGGCCATGGTCCTCTGGGCTGCCCCAGCCCTGGTTCCTGCACACCCATATTCTTCAACTTAAACCGCCACTGGCATAGGGGAAGTCCCAGAGTCACTGGGGGACTCTGCTACCCTCTGCAGGGGTGGAGGCAGGGCCCTAAAAGAGGGAGAAGAGGTGGAAGAGAAGGGTGCGCTGTGGGTGCGGAGGCATGGAGACCACTTCCATTGGAATGGTGGCTCTCTTCTGGGTCTTCATCGTCCCACCACAGGGCTGCCTCTCTCTGACCCACTTGTTTTCTCCGGGGTCTCTGCCAGCTACCATGATGCAGAGCTGCACCCACAGTGCACCCTTCTCTTCCACCTCTCCTCCCTCTTTTAGGGCCCTGCCTTCAAGGCTACCTCCTGAAAACTCCAAATGCCATCCCTGCATAGTGTAGACCTCCCAACCTCCTCTTCATATAAGACTTTAACCCATCTGAAAAATACAATTAATGAGCTTTTAAAAGCTTTTTAAAATGGCCACTCAAAGCTGGGTATGGTGGCTAATGCCACCATGGTGGGTCCCCAAGATGGGTGGACCACTTCAGCCCAGGAGTTTGAGACCAGTCTGGGCAGCAGAGTGAAACCCTACTATAAAACACACACATACACACACACACACACACACACAGAAAACAATTAGCCAGTTGTGGTGGTGCACACCTGTGGTCCCAGCCACTCAGGAGGTTGGGGCAGGAGGATCTCCTCAGCCTGGAGGTCAAGGCTGCAGTGAGCTGTGATCATGCCATTGCACTCTAGCTTGGGCAACAGAGCCAGACCCTGTTGCAAAAAAAAAAAAAAAAGAAGAAGAAGTGGCCTTGTTCAAGCCACTGCTCTCCAGCCTGGGCAACAGAGTGAAACTGTCTCAAAAAATTTTTTTTTTCATTAATTCCTGACCGCCCCAGCAAAGAACAAGCATGTGTGTGTTTTTAAATATAGGTTTTATTGTTATTCAGGTACAGTGAGGCCAACAGATCAGGAGATGGCTGTCATTGAAAAGATTGTGTGTTACCATTTCCAAGGGGAGGCCACACCGTGCAGGGCCACACAGGGAAGCTCTGGCGTCAGTGCCAGAATCAGTGAAGGGGTCAATCAGGAGGCAGAGGGAGTGAGGGGAACATGGGGACAAGAGCCTTTATTGTGGTTTCTGAGGGAAGGAATGGGCGAGGCAGGGTAAACAGAACTGGGGACTGGCCAGTTTGAATAATTTCTGTGGGCTCTGGGCACACTTACACGTAGACATAAAGCTGTCTATGTATAGACATAAACAGTAGGGGCTGTCCTGAGTTGCTGGAACCTAGCCCTAGGATGCTTAGGAGAGGGGAATGTGGTGGGCCCTGAGTGTGACAGGCCATGGAAGAGGTGTGAGGTATGGGCTCAAAGTGACTGGTTTGCATATGAAAGGCCTGCTGGCAAGTGGGGAGTCCTTTATCAGCTCTGGGAATTGTGGGAAGACAGTCCCTCCAAGGTCAACAAGGCTCCAGATGTCAAAGCATCAGAAATACAAAAAATAGCACTTGGCATAAGATTAAAAAAATATGGGCCAGATCAAATTTATAGACTGGGCTCCCCTTCCCATGGATTAAGCAAACCAACGACCTTTCTATTTCTTTCATGATGCACTCATGGGCCTCTAAGGTGGCACAGGAGGCTCACTGTAGGGTTCAAAGCAAAGCCTTTGGAGTCAGGCTCTGTCAGCCTTGTTATTTGTGTGAAATCAGGCAAGTCAAACACCTTCCCAAGTCCCAGTTTCCTTGTCTATGAGGTAGACTGAACTAATAACAGTACCTACCCCACAGGACTAGTGTCCGTTTAAAGGAGGTAGTGTATCTAATATGTACCTAGTTAATGTAACCGCCCTACGGATTCATCATGCTGGCTGCCAAGATAGAGCTGATTTATCAAGACAGGGGAATTGCAACAGAGAAAGAGTTTAATACATGCAGAGCTGGCTAAATGGGAGACTGGAGTGTTATTCTTACTCAAATCAGCCTCCTCGAAAATTCAGAGGCTAGAGTTTTTAAAAGATTGTTTGGTGCTGATATGGTTTGGCTGTGTTCCCACCCAAATCTCCTCTTGAACTGTAGTTCTCATAATCCCCATGTATTGTGGGAGGGACCCAGTGGTAGGTAATTGAATCATGAGAACAGTGATCTCCACCCGGTTCTCATGATCTGTGGTTTTATAAAGTGTTTCCCCTACTTCACTCTGCACTTCTTGCTGCTGCCATGTAAAGAAGGACATGTTTGCTTCCCCTTCCCCCATGATTGTAAGTTTCCTGAGGCCTCCTCAACTCTGCTGAACTGTGAGTCAATTAAACCTCTTTCCTTTCTAAATTACCCAGTCTCAGGAATATCTTTATTAGCAGTGTGAGAACGGACTAATACTGGTGTGTTCCCAGACCAAACCGAGGGTCTGGCTACTTATTCTCATGGCCCAATGATGAGATACAGATGAACTGGGAAAGAAGAGAGTTTATTTCTGTAACCAGGTACAGGCAGAAGGCCTGGAAAATATCAGCAGGCCAAGTCAAAATTACAAAGCTTTCCAGAGCTTATATACCTTCTAAGCTATATGTCTACGTGTAAGTGTGCATTCATCTAAAGACATAAGCGACTAACTTCTTTGAATCTATAACTAAGGTCTGAGTTTTGAAGACCTTCCTCCAGAGCCTCAGTAAATGTACTTAATCAAGATGGGTCCAGGGGCCAGGGGTGATTACCCTTTTCTTGTCTCCTGCTAAACCATGGAGGTTTGAGGAACTCTTTTAGACCCCCCAAAAAACTTGTCAAGACCCGGGGAATTTCTTCACACCCCCAGTAAAAACTTGTTTAATCCTAAATGGGTCCTGTTAAGAATTCCTTTGTTATCTTGTCATGCATCAAGGCCCTGGAAAGGCCTGGGCAAAACTCTTGGTGGGCTTTTGTTACATTCCAGCCTTC